>NW_019154087.1:67919584-68479466 GCF_002288905.1 Enhydra lutris kenyoni
TCTTCCACAAATAAGTGAAACCATATGATAATTGACTTTCTCTGCTTAACTTATTTCACTTAGCATAAGTCCCATCCATGCTGATGCAAAAGTTGGGTATTCATCCTTTCTGATGACTGAGTAATATTCCATTGTATATATGGACCACATCTTCTTTATCCATTCATCTGTTGAAGGGCATCTTGGCTCTTTCCACAGTTTGGCTATTGTGGACATTGCTGCTATGAACATGGGGGTGCATGTGCCCCTTCTTTTCACTACATCTATATCTTTGGGGTAAATACCCAGTAGTGCAGTTGCAGGCTCATAGGGCAGCTCTATTTTTAACTTTCTGAGGAACCTCCACACTATTTTCTACAGTGGCTGCACCAATTTGCATTCCAACCCACAGTGCAAAGGTTTCTCTGCATCCTCACCAATATATGTTGTTTCCTGAGTTCTTAATTTTAGCCATTCTGACAGGTGTGAGGTGGTATCTCAATGTGATTTTGATTTGTATTTCCCTGATGACTGAGTGATGTTGAGCATTTCATCATGTGTCTATTAGCCATTTGTATGTCTTCTTTGGAGAATGTCTGTTCATGTCTTCTACCTATTTCTTAACTGGATTATTTATTTTTGGAGTGTTGATTTTGATGAGTTCTTTATAGATTCTGGATACTAATCCTGTGTCTGATACATCATTTGCAAATATCTTCTCCCATTCTGTAACAGTAAAGTATTTTTAAACTAAAGTATGTACCTTTTTTTTAGACAGAATGCTATTGCCCACTTAATAGACTATAAGACAGTGTAAACATAATTTTTATATGCACTAGGAAATAAAAAAATTCATTTGACTCACTTTATTGTGATTTTTGCTCTATTCCAGTGGTCTATAACCAAACCCACAATATCTCTGAGTTGTTCCTGTAATTATATCTTCAAATATTTGGGGCTTATAATAGAGGAGAGTTTCATAAGTCAAGACTGAGTTTTATATTTCTCTTATGTGCAAAAATATAGATGTTATGAAAGGGAAAGCCAGGAAATAAGGTGCTAATCTTACAAGAAATTTGAAATAAATGATGTGATTTTAAACACATCTGGAATATTTTTAATCTCTGGGTTTGGAATGTTGTTCTGGAAGGAGATACTACTATGTATTAAGAATCACTTCATTCTTAGCACTGCTTGGTTCTAATGTGAGCATCTTTTATACAGCTCTTTATACAGTAGCTTTTAAAAATTTTCAATATGCTATGTTAATTCTTAGACTATTAGGCCCCCTGCCTTTCCTACTTATTTGAAGAGCACAATTCAAAGTCAATTTTTAAAATACATAAATCTCACCATTTAACATTACCCGTTTCACGCTCTTATTCAGTAAGTCCACTCACTGAGTGCCTGCTATGTATCAGTGCTCTACTCATCACTAAGGACACAAAAATGAAAACAGCCCCAGTGCTCCCCTGTCCAACCCTCAGGAGTTTATAGTCTTTTGGGTAAAACAGTCCCGAGAACTAGTAACTGCTCTGTGGTTTAAGTACAATGAGCACAGAGTGCAGTTAGGACAGAGGAAGAAATGCCTGTGGGGAAATAAACCTCTTCATACAGTCCTTGAGCAAATTTAGTCCTTCCATGGGAGAATAAACAATTATTGAAATGCCAACGTAACTAGAAATCTTGACGAATTCATTTTTTTAATACTATGGCCATAGAAGCACATGTGCGTAATCTCCACATCATGAGAGCAGTACATAGACTTAGATTTTTTTGCAAAGATTAACTCTCAACCATTGTAACAAAGCCTTTTGTTGGATTAGAATTTTTTTCTTATCCCATGAGTTTAGAGATTGATGCTTTGTCTGTGTTAAGAAGCATTACTCTTTGTAGGTTTAGAAATCATTATTTTCTGCGTAGTCTTCCGTAAGCTATTGATACTACACATGCTTCTTAAAAAAAAATTGAATATCTCTTTTTGCAGATTTTTAGATTCTAGAGCTAAGCAGTCTTGGGACGAGTAGACAACAGGAATAGAAAAAAAGCATAAACGCTGTCTCCGTGATTGATAATATGGTTGTCTGTCTCAGGGGCTAGCTTCTGGAAAGGGCCTTCCAAGGGTAGTTTTAAGAATAGTTGCCTAGGGCTATCTTGGGCTGAATGTATGGTAGAAACAGAACTTGCTCCTTGGGGGGCAGGGAAAAGAAGGCCTTGCCTCCCAGAGGACTTATGACTTCTTTTTGTCTGATGAAAGAGTGGCATTGACAGAGTACAGAGAGGATGACAGCAAACTTCCTTTTCTCTTGTGAAGATTTTTCCTTAGCAGGGTGGAGGGATTCAGATTTCGAAGTCTATTTGGGATGAGTTATCTGCAATTTCTCCCTATCCCTGGAGAGAATGAGAATGACTAATTGAGGCCTCCCATAACAGTAATTGAGACAGATTGAAAAGGGAAATGAGTGATTAACCTTGAGTCTCCTCCTGATGCTGTGCATGGTAATGTTAGAGTAGGTTTCTGGGAGGTGCCTTAGGATCTCATTTTCACAAAAGTCCACATAGCTCCTATAATTAAATTTCAGAGAAATATATTTCCGCCCCAACTTAAGTTTCAGATACTTGTTGCTCTGTTTTCTATCATGTCATTAATGAAAGCTTGTTACTGATGGCTGCAAACCAGAGATGGATTTGTTCAGAAGCTAATGAAGCTGAAGCTTTAGGGCTCCATCATTGCATGGGCCCCTTTGAAGAGGCCCTGGAATTAATTTGGATTCCTTTCTTACAGAAGAGCCCCTAAATTGTGTAACCTTCAGGTCCCACAAAATCTGGATCTGCTGATAAAATTCCAGTTATGAAAGATTAGTCCGGTATACATTGAAAAGTTCTCCAAAATGAAGGCCAACATTTCTCCACTTTTTAGGGATTCTGGAACTGTTTAAATTAAATAATGTTTCAGTCTTTATCTGTTTACATTATCTAGTTTTTGAAATTTGGGGACTTGAGATGAACAGCGTATTAGGTAATTACATGTTTTGTGAGTATATTGATTGCTTTATTCCCTGAATGTGGTTGTTAGTACTGCTAAAAAAGGGAAAGGAAGAAAAAACCTCAAACATACAATAATATAAAATTAGCAGTTTACATATTTCTGTGTACTGTTATAATAATTATAAAGAAGAATCAAATGGATTTTAAAAAGATAGATTTTCTATATTTTGAATTGTGATGCAATTCATCACTGTACCCTTTAGCAGTAACTAATTTAACGCTCTGCACATTGTAGGTACTCAAAAGTATTCATTGAATTGAAGCTAAGTATAGGCTGTAAATTGAATTGCTTTAAAAAGCAATGCTGGCAGAATCTGTCTGGTTTGAAAATAATAAAACACATAACGTAAATGTAGTGATTTTCATATTAATGTCAAGTAACTTTTGTAGAACAAACTCTCTGCTTCCCCAGAAATTACATAATCACCCTTTGGCAAGTATAATTAACATGCCATCACAAACCTGCTACCTTTTTGTTACTTATCAGTGAGGACATGGTTAACTTAGGCATCTTATGTGCCTTGTCTGAAAATTCACATATGCCTGAAAGATCTAGGTTCTTATTTTCTTATTTTTTTATTATTGCTAGTGACTTTGTTTTTCTGCTTTTGGTAGGGTTGTAGATTGACCTGGAGAAATGATAGTTGATGGAGTATACTTTTATTTGGCCAATTATGTACTTGTATCTGAAACTTACATCCTTTGGGTGGTTTTCTTCCCGTGGATATCAAAGTTTGCTCCAGCTGCTTTCTAAGACATGAGGTTAGCTCTCTTTTGCTTACTCGTAGGTTTGTACACACACCACACACACACACACACACACATTGACATTATTTGGCAAGTAGGTATTTGTGTAGTGTGACTCACTGAGTGAACTCTGAACTGCGGAATTTGACAAGAACTGGGGCCAGTCTTTAAGCTATCAGGATTTTTACATTTCTCACCTAGGAATAATATCTGAGTCAATACTCAGTGGTAGGGATGATCTGGAGATACCAGTGAAAACGTACAGTCTCTTATGGCCGTGCTCTTTGGAGAGAATAAAAAACGTGCACAGGAATAAATGGATTAGATCAAAGTCCTTAATTGCTTTGTCCATCAACATTGTCCATTTAAAGTTTTTTCTTCTGACTGAGGGGTTGTCAGGATTGGGGTTTCCATCTCTGAAGAAGCAGGTTTCTCATTTTTCTGAGCTTCTCAGCTCTTCAGGCAGTTTCACAGGCAATTGAATGAAATAAAATATTTGCTTCATTTTAGGCCAGCTCTCCTAGTTTCGAATATACGTTTATTGTGCGAGCAACAGCAATTACAATATTAAGGTTACTGGAGGTCTGGTTTCTCAAAGACCTGTTTATGACTCTGATCTTGCTGAAGCTTCTGATAAATCTGCATCAATAAAGATGTGGTATTCAGTAATTAGGCACAGAGCTAAAGCTGCAAATACATGTGTTACATGTTTTAAAATAAAGATTGTCACTTTTGATAGAAGAGATAAGTAATTTTTGAGAACGTCATAGCCATCTGTATAACAAAGACTAATATGAACTGTTTTGAGCTGTTGCACCAACATATATCTGAACAAATGGGACCGTAATGGTTTTGTGAGCTAGAAGGTAGATTGAAAGTAATGTGGGCAGCTTTCCTAAATCTGCAATTCTGTTAGACCAGTTCAGACACTCTCCATAGGAAGCGGACACTGAGGTCAGAAGTTGGGTCAAAGCCTTTTAATTGTGAGCCTCCGCGATGCCTCTGGGCTTAGGTCAATAACCTGAAAGGCTCTGTTTGTGGGCCTGGAAAGGGTATATTATGGGGGCTCAGGTGGCCTACTAGACTGTTCTAATACTCAATTGTGAGAAGCAGATTATCTGCTTTGCAGATTATCTGATCTTCTATCATCAACCTTCCCATTGGGCTTTCAGTTGCCAAGGATGGGGCTAAAATGTGAAGTGCAGGAAGTTAGGCACTGTGGACTCTGTGTGCAGTCCTATTATAAAACCAAATATAAATCAATCAACAGGCATTGCTTTGTTAAATGACTTTAGGCTTATTTGCTTTGGCATTTTTTTCTATCTTAATCTGTATTCTCTAGAGTTGCCTAAACCCCATTTATTTTACTCTTATCTCCAAGAAATCTTCAGACTAGAAAACAAAGGTATCACGAAATCCATGCAAAATGGAATTACTGAAACACCTTTCCTCTTTTCATGTACTCTATAGTGTAGATATAGTGTTACGATGTAATTGCATTTCTTTTCTGGAAATTCAGGAAGTCATTCCAGCCTAGGCTGTCCTTGGTGCCCCAGTAATCTTGCTTGATTGTGCCCTTCAAGGAAGGCATCTGCATTCACTCAAAAGAAAGATTGGTAATCTCTGTGAGACAGTTTCTGTGGATGAGGAAATCAGGCTAGATTGTGAATTCTGTTTTTATCAAAGACCAGAATGTTATCATCATTCCCCCATGTTTTCTGAACCAGAGAGAGAAAGAACAAAAGGAGGAAGGGGGGAGGGAGGGAGGGAAAAAGAGAGAGAACACTAATGACATTTTGATCAGATATAAATTATTATAATCTTTTCTATGGCTAAGCAGATAGTACTCCTAATAAATTGTTGATAAGGAAGTGCATTTTTATGCCCTTCTTTGGCATAAGAAGGCATCTCTACATGTTTCAAAGCAAAAACGGCAGACTTAAATCAAGATCTTTGTTCTCATCATAAAATCATGCCTTACTACCAAAGTACCAAGTAGGTACCAAGTACCTGCTTCAAAAGCCAGTCTACCTACTTTGTGCTAGGCACTATTCTAGGGACTTGGCATAATAATAACAACAAATAAATAACAAATAAAACAGCCTTAGATCTCTGACCTGATAGAGTTTATATCCTATTGGGAGGAAACAGATGATAAAAAATAAAATAGTGAATTGTACAGTTAGTTAAAAAGAGGTGAGTGCTAAGGAACAAAGAAAAAAAAAAAAAAACCCAACAGAAGAAGAGATAGATGGGTTAAAGGGGCTGTTAGTGCTGGGCAGGAGTGGGGAGGTTGCAATCTAAGGAGGGTGATCAAGTTGGCCTTGTTTAGGAGGAACAGAAACTTGAGGGTCGTGAGGAAGTTAGTCATGAAGATTTCTGGACAACATGTGAGGCAAAGGGAAGAGCCAATGTAAGGTAAGAACAGGTTCAGAGACCCTGTTCTTATGAATTGAAACTAGGATACTTTTCCTAAGATCAACTTTTCATTATAAAACTCCTATCTATTCTTATTGTTTATTTTTGAAATAATTTAACAATATAGAAGCAGATGGCTTCTCTCAAATTCTGTGTGTTTCTAGATACAGTAACGGTAATATTCAACTCCAAGTCATCCTTTTAAATGTCTTGCATCTCTTGAGAAGTATAAATTGTAGTATTTGTTAAATACTTTGTTAAAATAATTTCATGTGTTGAAACAAATTTAGTTCTTTTAGGAATTTAAATGAGTACACCGTACTTTTCATAATAGCTCCCCTGGGGTAGCTGTGTTATAAAGTAGAGGGGGAGAATATGTATTGAACACCTATTATGTGATATGATAGACACTGTACTATGTCCTTTAAATCTGTTATCTCATATAATCTCTTTACTAATTCTGTGAAGTACTTTTGTCTCCATTTTGTGTAAGTTTCAGAGAGATTAAATAATTTGCCCAAAGCCTTAAAATAGAAAATGGAGAAGCCACATCCAAACCTAGGTCCATTAGAATTCAAGGCCAACGAATAACATTACAGTTTACTCATTTTTCTAGGGGAGAACCTTGTGGAAATTTTTGCTTCATCCGTTGCCCTCACTTCCCACAGGTAACCAGTCCATACATCCTACTGATTTTATCACCTGAGTATCTGTCACCATAAGTGTAGTTACCATCTGTTATCATACAAGGCTGTTACAATACTATTGACTATATTCCCTATGCTGAGCCTTTTATTCCCCTGACTCACTCATTCCATGACTGGAAGAATGTATCTCCCTCTCCCCTCATCCATTTTGCTTATCCTCCTATTGCCCCCTTCTCTGGCAAACGTCAGTTTGTTCCCTGTATTTGTAGGTCTGATTCTGCTTTCTGTTTGTTTGTTTCTTCATTTGTTTCATTTTTTAGATTCTAGATTTTTTAGATTTTAGATTTTACCATTCAAATCCCTGAATAGCTCTCTTCTAAGGATAAAGTCCAAATTTTTAATATGGCACTTCTTGACCTAGTCTTACCTTGTCAGCCCTTATGTTTTGTCCTGCCCTTGAATTTGTTTATAAATCACGTAAAATTATTTTTATATTATAACCTCAGGGATATTTATTTGTATTTCTCATCAGCCTTTTGCTTAAAATGTTCATCCTCTCGGACTTCCTGTCAAATAGTGGTTAGCAAACTCTTAGGTATACTAAGGAGCTATAAATGATTTTAATAAACAATTACTTTATGAAGCAAACAGGACTCTTTGAGATGACTGATTGATATTCTTTAAGACAGACTTTCTGAACGAACAAACAGACTCTGGCAAAATCAAAATTTAGTTCTTCCTCATAATGATACTGAAACCGAGATGAATTACTTGGATTTATCATTCATCATTTGCATTGCTAAATGTAACTGAGAATAGAGTAAATAATTGTAAAACAACTTGTTTTGGCAGTGTTGTAATGTTTAATCCCAGCAAGAAATATTCCTTTTTAAATGTTTGATGAAAAGTTAACTTGCCTCTCTGTCTTTTCTTGCTCTGTTATGCCATCATCCTTGCAAAATGCTCTAGTAACTAATTAAGAAAGAAGTTATAATCTTACTAATGCCTTCTTTGAATGAAGTAGGTTGTTTTTTTAAATTAAAAATAAAAGGGAGGCTAGTGCTTTTATGAATCTGTTATTATTAGATAAGCTAGATGGTATTTTATTCAGTGGGTAAGTAAGAAAAACATATTGACCTGGCTTCTGAGTAGACTACAATGGAGATTTTCGAATTTGGCTGTTCGTGAGAACCACTGGAGAAGCTTTTTTAAAAATGGAGGTTTCTCGGGGCACCTGGGTGGCTCAGTCATTAAGCATCTACCTTTGGCTCAGGTCATGATCCCGGGGTCCTGGGATGGAGCCCTGCATCCGGCTTCCTGCTCTGTGGGAAGCCCTCTTCTCCCTATCCCACTCCCCCTGCTTGTGCTTCCTCTTTCGCTGTGTCTCTCTCTGTCAAATAAATAAATAAAATCTTTTTTTTTAAAAATGTAGGTTTCTCAGCTCCGCCTTAAAAATTTAAGGAGTAAAAACTGAATTCTTGAGTAAGAATCTCTAGGTTTAGACCCAAGAGATGCTATTTCTTATCAGATTGGGGGTCTTGATACACACCCAGGTTTAAGAACCACTGGACCAGAATATATTTAGCAGTGGGAAGAGACATAGAGTAGTGTGATCAAAGTAACCAAGTCACCCATTTGCAGTAAAATACTGCATCCAGAGTACTCACTAACTAAATACTGTGTCAAAAGGCAGATGAGAAATACCACTCTGATGACCCACAGTTCTTGTATTTTCCTTATTTTGGAGCCATCCTCAACCATCTAGACTAGCAAAAACATTTATTACGTATGAGTCCCTGTTTTAAGACATGTCATCTCCATTCAATCCTCAATACCCCCTATGACTTGGGTACTGTCATGTGGGCAAAATACAAGAAAAGTGACCTGCTGGATAAGCAAGTTACTGTGACCTTAGTAGGCAACATGATCCCAGCTCGGTCAGGCTGACCTCATAATTCCAACTGTTAACCAGGACAGTCTGCTTCCTCTGGGTACACCATGTGCTTATTTTTTTTTTAAACCATGTACTTTTTATAGCTTCATTTTTTTCCTCGTGATAGTCCCTTTGCTGAGACTCTCTTACTTCCTATTCTTCTCTATTGAAACCCAACTTGTTCTACAAAGCCCAGCCTCAACTCTGCCCTTTCTTTGTCCCCTTCTCCCATTATCTTCACCGCCCTTAGACCAAAGAATTGTTCTTGGTTTGTATGCAAGGAGGGAAACAAACTCTTAACCATCTATCAAGGGCACCCTGTAAGGTAAATAACACTATGTCTATATTTTATGCAGCTGAAATGAAGCTCAAGAAAGTGGGTACCTTTTCCAGGAGTCCCCCAGTATGCAGTGAAAGGCATCTGAGCCCCCATCTGTCTAACTTGTAAGCTCTTTATGCCATGACATGTTGTTCTGTCCTTTGACAGGTTATTCATGTCCTATCACAGCGCATTTTATGCTGTAAAATAGTGAATTGTGAATTCCCTGAGGGCAAGCACATGGATCCATCTTTGAAACCTCGTTCCAGAAAAAGCGCTGCACATATAATGTGCTCGGGAAGGTGTGTGATGAGTGAATGTTAAGGTTCTTCCTATACACCAGATCTAAGGAATTTTTTGGTGTTAAGCACATAGCAGGCGAACGTGGCTAACTTTATTTTCTCCTTTGCCAAGTGTACAGACTACCTCACGAGTCATCAGGAAAATGCCAAATTAACCTTTGAGGGTAGTTACTAGATCATTTCTCCCTAGCGATGATGTGACTTAGTGACTTTATTTGCATTATGATTTCTCTCATTTTGGAGTAAACTTTTGGAAAGATAAATAAGTGAGAGAAAAGAAAGTGTAAGAAGAAAGTACAAGAGAGTAAGAAGAATGGTTTAAAATGATTTTTCTTTTTACAAAGCTAACTTTTTTACCATGAAAAGTGGCAAAGAGCCCTCTGCGCTCTGTGGGTGAAGATAAAAACAAAAACGGCTGAATGCTGGTATTTGTTTTGCATGCTTGGGAGTTCTACATTTTTCTTTGTGCCCTTGCAGTTTTAATATAGAAGCAGACAATTCTGACTTGACCTTAAGTGCTTCGCCAATCTGCTCAGGGGACTCCCTTTAGGAATAGAAGCTGACACCCCCTTGCCTGAGCTTCTTTCAATCAATAACATGGTGGAGTACACATGATACGAATAGGCAGACCGATAAGAAATAAAAGCATATCTGTTGATACAAATGGAGCGATAAATGGCCTGATTTCTATTCAAGGACTTTGAAGGGGAAGTCAAGGAGGGAAAAGATGGCCAACTGTGAACGGAGAGCAAATTAATTTTTTTCTGAGGGATGAGTTCTCTTTCATAACTTATGTTCTGAACAAAATGGTTAAGTTGTTCTGTCTAAAAAGAATTTGTTACTCTGATTCTTGGAATAAGCCTCTTGGGAGTATGCATTTTGTGACTGTAAATCTACAGTGGCAAAATTGTGTTAATTTGACTGACTAAAGTATTAACCATATTATATCAAATAACTGCCAGAAATAATTCTCTACTGCATCCTGTGACTTTATTTTAATTGACTTTTTTTTTTTTACTTTCTGCTTCTGTGATTTTGTTTATTCTGATGCATGTTTATTAAATGCATGAGGACCACTGTTCTGCAAATTATTTTTAGTGTTTTTATCTTGTTTAAATTGGTGGGTTAACTCTTTTTCTTCGGAACTCCAACCTCTAATTTTCATACTCAGTACTGCTGATTTAGCTTTTTGGGCCCCACTAATGGCATTATTGTCCACATCAGCAGTCTATACAATTAAGCTGTATGCTTAGGAGTATCATTTGATGTTTTCCAAAGATTTGAAAGTCAAGACTGAATATGATTGATTGCTGTGAGATATGTTAATATTGGGATCCCTGAGCTACGTTACAGAATAAATCATTCACTGTAATAACAAAGATAATGCCTCTAACATTACTCATTTTACGTTCTATCGGTAATCAGGCCTTAGGAATAAGCCTCATTTGTCTGCTGTGGAGCCCTCATGTTATTTGAATCAAATGGTGAGGGTTCATAGAAACATCATTTAGGATGGAAGAATTTAGGTGTCAATATTACCAGCAAAGATATATTCCAAAGAGGATAACCCCATTTGCTTTATCAGCCTTTCTTCTCTTTATTTACCTTGATATCGGATGTTTAAAAATGAAGCTGTTTTGTTATTCTTAAACTATCTGTTCAAAAAACTAATAATAATATGTTAACCAGTATTTTTTGAATGCTTACCAAGTACCAGGAACTATTGTGCATTTAGCATGGATAAATATATTTAATCCTTGTGATAACACTAAAGTATGTAGGTACCATGGTTATCCTTTTCTGGAAACTGAGGCCCAGGGAGATTAGATAGCTTTGATACAGTCACATAGATATTAGGTGGCAGAGCAGCATTTGAACCCAGGATGTGTGATTCCAGGGTCCATGCTTTTAACTAATATAGCACACCTGCTGGAGGAGTATGTGAGAGAGGTGGTTCTTCTCCCCAGAGGCTGGCTTCCTCATTTTTGCAATAATAGTCATGAATAGTAAGTCTTAATAGAAGACACTGCTAAGTCACAGAATAAGTGCCCCCGATAGGTTCTGCAGGTATGCAAGACAAGACAAGGCCTACTGTAGGCTACGTAGCTTTCAAAATTACTTGTCACTATTTACTTAAAACTGAGGTGCCTTTATTTCACTGGATATTTTTTCCTGCTTTGTCAAAGATTATTTGACCGTAGAGTTGAGGGTCCATATCTGGGTTCTGTACTCTGTTCCACTGGTCTATGTGTCTGTTTTTGTGCCAGTACCATGCTGTCTTGGTGATCACAACCTTGTAGTAAAGCTTAAAATCAGGCAACGTGATGTCTCCAGTTTTTTTTTTCTTTTTCAACATTTCCTTAGCAATTCGGGGTCTCTTCTGGTTCCATACAAATTTTAAGATTGTTTGTTCCAGCTCTTTGAAAAATGCCAGTGGAATTTTGATCGGGATGGCATTGAAAGTATAGATTGCGCTAGGCAGTGTAGACATTTTAACAATGTTTATTCTTCTGATCCATGAGCATGGAATGCTTTTCCATCTTTTTGTATACAGTGGACAAAAGACAGTCTCTTCAATAAATGGTGCTGGGAAAATTGGACAGCTATGTATAAAAAAATGAAACTCAACCATTCTCTTATACCATACACAAAGATAAATTCAAAATGGATAAAAGACCTCAACGTAAGGCAGGAATCTATCAAAATCCTAGAAGAGAACATAGGCAGTAACCTCTTTGACATCGGCCACACCAAATTCTTTCTAGACATGTCTCCAAAGGCAAAGGAAACAAAAGCAAAAATGCACTTTTGCGACTTCATCAAGATCAAAAGCTTCTGCACAGCAAAGGAAATAGTCAACAAAACAAAGAGGCAACCCATGGAATGGGAGAAGATATTCGCAAATGACACTACAGACCAAGGACCGATATCCAAGATCTATAAAGAACTCCTCAAACTCAACACACACAAAACAGATAATCACGTCAAAAAATGGGCAGAAGACATCAACAGACTCTTCTGTTGATGAAGAACACCTACAAATGGCTAACAGACACATGGTAAAATGTTCATCTTCATTAGCAATCAGGGAGAGTCAAATCAAAACCACATTGAGATACACCTTACACCAGTTAGAATGGCCAAAATCAACAAGACAGTAAACAACAAGTGTTGGAGAGAATGTGGAGAAAGGGGAACCCTCTTCCACTGTTGGTGGGAATGCAAGTTGGTGTAGCCACTTTGGAAAACAGTGTGGAAATTTCTTAAGAAATTAAAAGTAGAGCTATCCTATGACCCTGCAATTGCACTACTGGGTATTTACCCCAAAGATACAGATGTAGTGAAAAGAAGGGTCATCTGCCCCCCAATGTTCATAGCAGCAATGTCCACAGTCACCAAACTGTGGAAAGAACCAAGATGCCCTTCAACAGACAAATGGATAAAGAAGATATGGTCCATATATACAATGGAATATTATGCCTCCATCAGAAAAGATGAATACCCAACTTTTGTATCAACATGGACAAGACTGGAAGAGATTGTGCTGAGTGAAATAAGTCAAGCAGAGAGGGTCAATTATCATATGGTTTCACTTACGTGTGGAGCATAAGGAATAACACAGAGGACATTAGGAGTTGGAGAGGAAAAATGAGTTGGGGGAAATCAGAGGGGGAGACAAACCATGAGAGACTGTGGACTCCGGGAAACAAACAGGGTTTTGGAGAGGAGGGTAGAGGGGGGTTGCCTGAGCCTGATGGTGGGTATCAATTAAGGAGACACATATTGCTTGGAGCGCTGGGTGTGGTGCATAAACAATGAATCTTGGAACACTGAAAAAAAAAAAAAATTAAAAAACAAACAAAAAAACAAAAAACAACAAACTGAGGTGCCTAAGAAAATCTTTAGAGTTCCAAAACTACTGAATGTTGGCAATGAAAGTAATTTTATAGACTGAAGTATCTTTAGATTTACATGTTATTCTAGACATTGGAAGGAGCTATGTGTTACTGATTCTAATTTACTCCCAGATTATTTTGAGTATTCATACTTTGGGGGAACCTTTCCTTTTAGAGATCTCTCACCCATGACATAAGTTGAATTTGCACTTGATAAAAATGTTACACAATCCTAATTTAGTATCTAGTGTATTTAGTGTATTTTTTATGGTCTTAAGGTCTTACTCTTTTAAAGTTATAGGCTGGACCAAAGGATCCTTTGTTTTCTTCAGCTAATCAAGTCAGGGCTTGTAAATATATGTAAATATAATATAAATAACTTGTAAATATAATAACTTGCTAATTTAATGTCAAAGCCTAGAGTGAATTAATTTCCCATCGCTGGTTGTCAACAGCTTTGGAGATTTTTGGCAGTTCTGGTGAAGTAAAACCCTGTGTCACAGTACCATTGACAGAACATTTGTACCATTAAGCCTTCAAACTCTTATTCAGCTGTCAACACATGGGCACTTTCTGGAGCCAGATTCCGTCATGCTGTGCACTGCCTGCAGCTCGCTGGAAGCTCAACTTTGACTAAAAGGGTTGATTTCTCTTCTCTTACCCTTGTTCTCATTTAGTGTTAAAACTTGCTTAAAGTCTGTCTTTTATTCTGAAAAGTACATAGACATGTGTCATCTCTTAAACCGTTGTGATGTTGAGGTAAGGGACTCCAAAGAAATGCTAGACATCTTAGTGAATAATTGATTAGAAAGGAGTCTGGCCGTGTTAATTGTGAGCTGCAGTATAATGACTGCCGAAACAGAAGCTTTCTGGATGTTTCCAAAAATTGTGTAAAGTTTTTAATACTGAGCAATAGGGTCAGTGTACTGAGGTGGAATTTAAAGGGGCTTTTTTCTTTGGACTATGAGAGATTTTTTTAATTGGCTTTGTTACTTGCCTTGTTCTTTGATGGAAGGTTCATTTATTAATTGACTGTGTTGTTCTGTTGTTGGTTTTGTTTTGTTTTGTTTTGTTTTTAATGGTTGTCATCCTGAAGCCACTTTGGCGATATTTATTTATTAGACATAATTGGTAATGTGGGGTAGATAAAGAACCAGAGAATAGATACAAACAAGCACAAATATTGAATGAAGTGATAAATTCTTTAGCCAACTACCACCAACACAGCCCAATGAAGCAGAAACTTTCATTCATGGACGGTCTGACAATTTGATTTTCAATGATTCTTTCCAAGTAAAATTATAGGAAGAAACCTCCCAAATTTCATCATATGGATAACATTACAGATCATTTTAAAATAGAAGTGACAGTGAATGTTTCCATTATAAAGGACTGCATAAACAACTGGAGTTTTGTGGCCTGCACTATCTAATACATTAGTAACTAACCACATGTGGCTAATTAAATTTACATTTAAATTAATTAGAAAATCAAATAAAATTTAAAATTTAGGCCCTTGGTTGCACTAGCCACATTTCAAGTGTTTAATAGCTACATGTGGCTATTGTATTGAATAGTGCAGACTGTGGAACATTTCCATCATTTGCAGAAAGTTTCGTTGGCTAACACTGCACTCTACAATAATAAGGAAGTTTTTGTTTTGTTTTGTTTTTTGCCTCGTGTTGTTTGGTTTCAGTTTTTTGTTGTAAGTTTAAAATATTCTTTATGGAGGCAGAAGACTGTAACTGTTAGAATTAATGTGAGAATTTTGGTATGCATCCTGATATCTTACTTTTATGACATCAAACAGTTCACAGATTTATAAATACATTATTCCAGTAACTCAGGAACTGAAGAAATACCTTGTACATTAGCTAAACCATGTTTTTTGTGTGAGTACCCAAAAATAGCCATGCTCATTGGTTGGTCAGAAGAGAAAAAAAATCTGATTGTGGCGTCAAAGAATAAAGTTTCTTTGCCTCTAATGAATTTATAACCCAAGAACATTTTCAACACAGAAACTCAGAAGAATTTTTGTCTGTGTGATAGAAGAAAACACAAGACGAAGAAAATCTAGAAGGAAATACAGTGACTTGAGAAAGTAAATACGTTTAAATGAAGGCAGAATAAATATTCTCATAAGTTGTATAAAGCTGTTTTATTCTAAAAATAGTAAGTGTCCATTACATAGAATTTATAAAATATAGGAAGCTATAGATAACGAGATAAAATTCATTTGGCATTCCATCAGTCAGCAATCATCACTTTTAACACTTCAATGTATTTTGTAGTTTGTCAAAATTATAATACTCTTGATGACAGAGACAACAATGAGAGCTAAATATGACTTTAATATGGGCTGTGTGCTCTCCATGCACGTTACCATTTAATACTTACCACAGCCCATGAAGGAAGGATTATTTGTCCACAGTTAGAAACAGAAAAGCTCTGAAAACCAAGAGCAGAACCAAAAGAGTTTGGGTCAGGGAAGTATCTGATCTGAAATGACATGAGACTTTTTTTTTTACTTTATTTCACTAAATATGAATACTAATGTGTTTTGCTTCAGAAATATATAATGTGTTTGATTATAGAGTGCTTCCTCAGAACCCAGAAGAATGGCTACTTTGTGTGTGTGCATGCACATGTGTGTGTAATATACATTGTATATAATATAAAGGTTAATACATATCTTATGTATTATATATAATTAATAATATATAATTAGTATATATTATATATGATATATTATTTAGAAACCCATTTGGCTCCAAGATTTTTGGGTAATGGATGCAAACCTGTATTATCTAAGTTTTACTGAAGAAGACATAGGGACATTAAATAACTTGCTTAAGAACTCATGGCCAGTAGGTAATAGAGCCAAGACTCAATGAAATGGACCTCTCTGACTCTAGAATTTGAGTGCTGAAGGCATTGCTTCATTTAAATAAAAGTGCTATATATTGAGAAATAGAAACTGTATACCAACCCACCCTAAGGAGCCTGAGCAGAACTTTCAAATATTGATAACTTGGTGACCATCCTGCTCATAACACTGCATGTTACAATTATGAAGCATTATTTATCAAGAATAAGACAATTCTGATTTATTAAACTTTTGAGCCTGAATCTAATGATTTAACTGTGCTGTAAGTTTCAGAGATAGACTTTAATGTTAAATGCAGTCATAAAGTCAGCCACCATCAACTGCAAGGTACTAAGTAATTTTTTGATGTATACTTTGTAATTTTAAAAATCATGTATGTAAATTAACTGTATCTTGCATAGACATCCAGATCAAAATTTAAAATAATAATGCAAATAGCGATTCTTGATGCAAAATAAGCAAACTTTGATTTAATTCTTACTATTGACTGAACTCAGTGTTTATATAAATATAAAATAGTGTTTTGCTTTATGCTTTCTAGGAGTATAAAAGATATTATTAATGAGCCATAATTTTTGGTAAAACTTTATATTTTCTATATTTTCTGGATATTAAGCTCTAATAATGTAATCCTAATGAATAATAATCAGAGGTAGAATTATAGATACCCCGATACCTTGCTCAGTTTATGGATCTCATGTCTTTAGTTGATGCTCAGGATTGGCCAGTGCTTTTTGAGGGCATTACCTCAGTGGATACTTAATGTCTGATGAAAGTAGTATTAAAAAAGGAAATGGAAGCAGCTACCACTGTTTACTGGCTTATTTATTTTTTTTCCTTAAACTGTGCACTTGTCAGAATTTTGGGAAAGCAAGCAAGAATCAGTGACCTAATCCTCTCTGTGCTTTTGCTTTAGCAGCTCCATTTTAATTGGCTCCATCAAAATAATTCTTCTAAAGCTTTCCAAAGTTTATTCTTCCAGCTTACTTACAGAACACAACTTTGACTTAGCTTGGAATAAACAGCGTACATTTGACCACCTGAAAGGAAATCTTTGACTCTGCCTGGCATTGGCTCTTTTTAGAAATACAATAATCTCTCAGTCTATCAAGTGAATATTTATTTCAAGCTGACGATGTGTGAGGCAGCGTGGAAGGAGGTAAACAGAGAACTTAATGCATTTACTTTCAAGAAGTTTAGAGAAGAGGAGGAGTCATTTCACTGGCAGTGCGGGGGTGGCGGTATTAGTAGTTGCTGTATAACTAGTAGCAGCAGCAGCAGCAGCACGATCACAGTGCTTTCTCTATGTCTAACACCGTTCTAATACTTCGTATTAATCCACTGAATCCTTGCACCAACCCTATGAAATAGGAACAGTTACGATCTCCATTTTACAGAAGAAGATACTGAGGTATATAAGGGTTTAATCATTTGCGCAGGCCATATACCTGGTGGAACTAGAATTTGAGCACAGGAAGTCTGGCTCCAGAATCCACACCAGTCTGTATTTTCATGTGAGGGGAGGCATGAGCTCTGCTTGTAGTGATAGATGGGGAGGATCATCCAAAGAGAAGCCTCTCTGTGAGCAATTCTGCTTGACAGTCATATAATAAATGTACGTTGTGTAGAAAGCACCGCAGAAATGGTAAGATATAGACACTGCACGCAAGGAACCTCAAGCAAGTTTATAACCTTCCTGGTGATCTGGTTGAGGGCTTTTTGATAAAAGAGTTATAATACCTATCAGATGGTTTGTTTTGCAGTTTTGTGGATTAGTTGTATTTCTCACCAAACAACTGACGAATCAAAAATATCTTGCCAACATTTTTTTCCTTTGACTAATATTTGCTGCACGCCTCCTAACTAATATTTGATGAGTGTCAGGTATTATGTGTGTGTCATAGGAAGAGTAATAAGCAAGATAGACCACTCCTCCCCTTACAGAATTTGCATTTAGTGGAGAAGACAGTTAAATACGTATTAAAATAAAATATGATAAATGCTATGACAGGAGAAGTTAGGAAACTAGAGAGTAGGTAAGTAGAGACTTTAATTCTGAGGGACCACAGGGGTGCTAATGTCTGAAAGATATCAGTTAGGAAAAAGGGGCTTGGGGGTTAAAGAGTAGAGAAAATGTGTTCCAGGCAGAGGAAGCAGCATGCACAGAGACCCAGCACAGAGAAATAACCTGGTTCATTCAGTGAACTTAAAGACAAATGGAGGGAGTGATCTGATCAGGTTTGTAGACTCTTTCTTTACTACATGTCCTTGGGGAAGTACTCTTCCTCTTTAAGCTTCAGTGACTCCATTTGAACAGAAGGAGAAATATAATACCTCCCTCTTAAGGTTGTTATAAACATGAAGTGAGATCATGGTTATAAACTACCAAGCACGGAGTAAGTGCTACAGATGACTTAGCTATCACTAACTTAGAGAGGCCACCTTGATTGCAAGTGGAAAATGGATGGGAGCAGAGCAGAATTGGCGGTGTGGAGACTAATGAGAAGGCTGTGTTGTGATTCAAAGGGAAAAAGAACATTGGCCTAGAGTACAGTGGTGGCAGTGGGAATGATGAAAATCAAAGATGTACTGATTATTTTAGAAGTAAACTAGGAGTCCTTGATGAGTATAGATGTAGCAGGGGAGGGGGAAGAGATTAAGGATGAGTCCTAGGTTTCATCCACTGGGTGGATGCCAGGTAAAAGACAGATGAGAAATCCAAATCCAGGGTGCCTGAGGGGCTCAGTGTATTAAGAGTCCAACTCTTGGTTTTGGTTGAGGTCATGATCTCCTGGTCTGGGAGATCAAGCCCCTGGTCAGGTGGGAGACTGAGCCCCTTGAGCAGGCTCCCTGCTCAGGAGGGAGTCTGCTAGGGAGTGTACTTCCCATCTCCCACTCCGGCTTCCCTTCCTCCTGCTCATGTGTGCTCTCTCTAAAAATAAACAAATCTTTAAAAAAAAAAAAAATCCAAATCCAACCTTGTAATATAGTTTTGGAAAATCAACTGTAATAAAATAAAATAAACAGTAATAGAATCAACCGTATGGATATGGATGAGCTATCTACTAGGTAGTCAATGATGGGGTAGACTGGAAACATTTCTAAATTTCTGCCCAGAATCTTTTCAATATGACACACAAACTAGGAAAATCAAATTATAAAAGAAATGTATCTTGGTGTAGATTGCCCTAAGACATCTGATATATATTCACTAATGGAAAGTCTTCTGATTCTGCCATATATATTATATATATATTATATATATTTATTACTTAAGTTTATTATTATATATTAGATATATAGATATATATATTTATCATATATAGATGGATATGATAAATATATATAATAAACTTAAGTAATAAATCAGGAATGTCTAATATACACAGCAGGAGATATATATCATATATCATATATATGTCATATATATAATAAACAAGTAATAAATCATGAATGTCTAATATGCACACTAGGAAAATTACTCATTTAAAAAAAATTTTTAAAGATATGATATACTTACTCCTCAAATGAATCTTCATAGTCAAACCAAGTATAATTGACTTATTGAATGAGCTAGACTCATTCAATACTGCAGACTCATTCAATACTGCAGAGAGCAGTATTACTGGCCCTCATTAGCACACTTATGCTCTGTAAAATCCTTCTATTTTCTTAGATGAAAATTCAGGATGAGCCCATAGTTCTTCCAGCCACTTTTGGGTGCTAAAAAGTCCAGATCATTAGAAGAAAACATAGAACATTTTCTTAAGTCACAAAAATGTAACTGTATATGGAAAGATCGATCAGTTGGACTTCATTAAAATTAAAAACACCTATTCAACAGAAACCACCATTAAGAGGATAAAAAGAAACCATGAGAGTTGGAGAAGATATTTAGAATAGGCACATCATTTGTCAGATATCCAACTTCTATCCAGACTATATAAGTAGCTCATACAAATCAATAAAAAATATAGGTAACAATAAGAAAAAGGCAAATATTTGAATAGACATTTCATAAAAGCAGATATCCAGATCTTCAAAAAGCATACGGAAAAGAACTCAGTAGTCATTAGGAAAATGCAAATTAAAGCCACAATGAGATACCACTGTACATGTATCAGAATGGCTAAAATTGGAAAAAATTATCTGTATCAAGTATTAATGCAGATATCTATTAACTGAAATTCACATACATTGCTGATGGGAGTAGAAAATGCTACAAATACTTTGGTAAGCTGTTTGGGAATAGCTACTAATGCTGGACATATGCCTATCCTATGACTTAGCAATTCTACTCTCAGATATTTACTCAACAGAAATGAGTGCATATGTCCACCAGAAGACAAGTTCAGGAAGGTTTTAGCAACTTTTTTTTTCATAGATCAAAATGGAAAAGTTAAAATGTCCATCATCAAGAGAATAGATAAATTCTGATAGAGTGTTCATATAATAGAGCACAAAATATAATTGGAAAAGATGAGCTACTAACCTACCCGAAAACAAATTTAACTCTCGCAGACATGATTGAGCAAATGAAGCCAGACACAAAGAGTTCATATCTATGACTTCATATATATGAAGTTCAAGGTAAGAAAAATTACATCATGGTGATACAAGTGAAAATAGTGATAACTTTAAGCAGGATGGATATTGCCTTGGAGGAAGTATGAGAAATCTTTCTAGATTACTAGAAATGCTTTCTATTTGTATCTTTGTGGGGGGTTACCCAGGCGCATGTATATGTATCAGATATATGTAAAAATTTAAAACCTAGTGCAGTCTGATGTCTAAACTTTAGTCTTATATTCAATTAGAAGCTCTCCCTGCCCCCCATCAATTCATAGTCAATAATCTGCAGTAGAGAAGGGAGAATTATAATAGGTTTCTTCTCTTTTCATTGGCCTACCTGCTGTCCCATTCTTGAGCCACCGTTTTTGTTCCCTCTAGGATCAAGCATATAGGGGAAGGAGGGACTAGAGAAGAATGGACAAAGTCTGATGTGCCTTGGGTTGTAATCAGGCTTTGCCCTCTGAAAATGGCGCATCTCCAAAGTCTAGGTCTTTCTCTTGCAGGGGTGCTTCTGTGGGTTTCTGAGTGATCCTACTTCACTAAAAACATCCTAATTCAACATTGCCTGGTATGGGCAACAATACTCTTACAACTACAGCCACAGCTCTCAGGTTTTAGTAATCTGCTTCTCTGGGTGGAATCCTGAGCAGAATGACTCAAGACCAGTTTTCCTCTTTAGGTCAAGTGACATATTTGCCTGGCCAGTGGAAAACTGACAGTTTGCTCCCACTGTAGCCTCTCTCCCCTCACAGCCTCTCAGCTTCAAGCTTCTCTAGGAAGAGAACACCCTCTGGTATTCCCATTTCCCATTCCCTGAAGTCTAGGGGGACACATTCTCCAGCTGGTTCTCTGAAGATCTCCTCACTTACCTTGGGTGGGAACCACCTTGGAGAAGCAAAGGGATAATTATGTGTTCCAGGGATAACTCTCCTCAAATAAGTTGCTTCCACCAATCTTAGTTCTACCTTTTGTGTATAGCTTGAAAGTGGGCAATGAACCTATGGTAGAGCACAGTTATTGCTTTAAGCTAGAGGGTAAATGAGTGGTTCCTGCCCCAGAGAGAAGTCCTCATTTTATGTGTTTTACCTTCTTTGCCAGTTGCTTGAGGCTTTTTGGAATGAAAAGAAGCATTCTGGAATATTAAATGCTGTGCAGTTGTTTCTGTTTTCTCAGTATTCTGCTTCAAAAATATTTCAGGTAGGCAAAAAAGATTGAGAAATAAAGATTTTACCATATGCATACGTCCCCACACACAAAGATTATTGGGACCCTCTTGGGTGACTATGGGTAACTGTGAATAACTCTGTGAGCCTCTGTGTCTACATCTAAAAATAACAGATAAATATTACCTGCTTTATATTATTGCCATGGGGATTAAATGTAAATGAGTTATATACATATAGAAATAAACACATTCAAGTATAGATATGTGCATACTTATGCACTATACATATATAACTCAGAACAAAATAAGTGCACAATAAATATTAGCTCATTTTTTCTTCTTGGATTATGTGACCCTACACTCCCTTTCTTTCAGTAAAGCAGCTTTCTTTAGTTACAGGCTTTGGGTGGCGCAGAAAGGCACAGGGCTCTAGAATTACTTATAAAGAATGTGAATTTACTCTTAAGAAACTTTTAATAAAGGTGTGCTGTATTTGAAATTAAAATATAACAGATGTGGTAAAATTAGCATCAACCTAGAGTTGAAAATACCTGGATTCAAATTGTAGCTCCACAACTTCTAGCCGTTCATTTATTCAACACATTTATTGGGGCTTACTTTGTGCCAGGCACTGTTGTCGTAACTGGGAAGATGGGGGAGAGGGGAGACAAACAAGACCCTAATCTTGTGGATCTCAACCTTGGGGAGCTTTGTTGGGCAGTGGGGATGGGTGAACAGCAGGGGAAATAGACAACAAGCAAATAACTAAATGTAATGTCAAGTGGTGATGGGTTTTATGAACAAAAATAAAGCAAGATAAAGGAATAGAAAGTGGTAGGGAAGGGTAGATAGGTGTGTGTGTGTGTGTGTGTGTGTGTGTTGTGTGGAGAGTGGTCAGGAAAGGTCTTATAAGAGACTTGAATTGAGGGAAGAAGATCTAAGAGAAGGTAAAGAGGAGTTTGTAGTATTCGAGAAGCCAAAGGAACAAAGTGTTTCAAGAAAGAGGAAGTCAAATGCTACTGAGTGGTAGAGTAACATGAGGAGCTCTCAGTAGCCTTTGGAACCCTGGACAAGTTATATACCTTCTTAGGGCAATAGTCAATAATATATTTCTGAGGATTAAATGAGATAATTTATGTAAAACACCTGTCACATAGCAGATAGGTAACTGAAGATTTTCTTCACATATCATGTGTGTAGTAAAATATTTAAAGATTCATAGTGAAAGGTATTTTTAAATAGTTGAATTTCTCACTGAATTTGCAAAATGTTCAATTAACTGTGTATGGAAGTAAAAATATGGAAGTCAATACAGTAAACCATAATAGTTGTGCAGCTGAGGCTTTTTCTTGTTTAATGGACTGTATCGGTAACAAGTAGTTAATTTGATGTGTTGTGTCATGTGTCACAGGTCATGTGAATTGCAACATCTTTAAAGGTGTTGAAATTTTTCACATTCAAACTGACAGAAAGCAACTGTATAAAAAATAAGAGCTAAGAAAATCAAGTATTTCAGCATTCACTAGAGTCTGTTTTGCTTAATTACAGTTTCTATGAATGATCAACAAATTATTCCCATTTTAAATCTAAGGAATATGGAAATTGATTTGGTTTTCATCTGTTTCAGTCATTCCCTAACGTCTTCGTGCTGATTTTTAAATACACTTTCAATTTTACAGAATTTGGCTTAATAATATGACATGTGATCTAACCTGTATGGTAATGACAAAAATGAGACCATTGCGCTCTTTAAAGTAATACAAAATTATGGTATCTTTGGTTACCTCACAGTATTTACATGTCACCTAAATTATTTTGTAGAGATTAGGCATTAAAAATTCTACCCAGAAAGTGTTGAAGAATGAGGATATACATTCAAGCATGTGTGTTAAAATTTACATAAATTTAAAGGATATGTTTTTATGCATTGTAGTCCCCTCCAGAAGAAATCTATATGCTTTTCGAAAGCATGACTCTTACTCTTAGATGTTTAAAAGCATCTCAAACACCTTGCAGTAAAGGAAATAAAGTCATTTTACTTAAAGTAAATCATTTTTCCAAATTTTCTCGAGCACATTTATGTAGGTACTGAGAGAGAATGAGAGTTCTTTTTTCACATTTTAAATACAAAACACACCAGCTGCTACCCCAGCTATTCACTAGAGAAAGGGAGAATAACTAAATTTCTGCAGCAATGTGTAGAACTAAATTTATTGAAATCCCAGTGAAAGCTTTTGTTGTGTTTGGTATAATAGGGAAAATTCCATAAGATACCTTAGATTGCATTTTCTCCATGGTAATCTTCATAGTCCTAGTGCTCCCTGGTCAGTCTGTAAACATGCTTCATTCATTTAGAATGAGAACTCACACCTCAGAAGCCAGCCAGGTTTGGGGATTACAAGACATTTTATTTCAAATAACCTGAGTACTCCTAGTTGTAAATACTGAATCCACTGAATTTGGTTCAGAAAGGTTGGAGCCTAGTGACCCCCATTAGTTATTTTTCTAAAATATATAAGGAATAGATTTGTGTTGTAAAGTATGTGGCTTTGATGAATGAATGTCAACCTTTCTTATATCTATTTTTTGAGGCTTCTGCTCTAGTTATACTTCTGGTTTCATTTCAAGCACTTTTTTAACATTCATTTTTTACTTATTACAAGAAGTTAATTTATGTTTGGAGGATGATTCACATTTCCTTTCAAAGATCTTCCTCTTGTCACCTAGCTGTGTTTTCTAAAAGAAGACACAATCAAATGTTTTTGTTCCTCTTAAGAAATCCCTGACAGGCCCACGACACTGGCTACTGCTGTAGCTGTACATTTCTATACATAATTGATGACTTGGGGCCCAGCAGACAGCACCAGTGCACTAACCACATAGGTTACCATGCAGTGAAGGGTTTTAGGTCTTTGGATTTTTCTATTTCTGAATAGAAATAACTCCTTGCTAAATAAGAATTCCAGAAGGAGTAGACTTATCCTAGTAATAAACATTCTTTAGAGAACAAAGCATTTGCCAGCAGTAGAAGATTTGGACAATCTGAAGATCCTAACTTTATTACCCTATCCAACCATCTCTCCACTTAGTAGCACTGGTCATGTTTGCTTTTGTTGAAATTTTGGTAATAATTAAAAAAAAAAGTTTAGGGCTTAGGAAAGTTAAATTCCAAATGGCACCCTTTGAGGTATTCCTTAATCTTTTTTTTTTTTTTTCAAGATTTATTTATTTATTTTAGAGAGAGAGAGAGAGAAAGTACGTGAGCAGGGGGAGGGACAGAGGGAGAGAGAGAGAGAATCTCAAGCAGACTCCCTAGTGAGTAGGGATACCCTGATGTGGGGCTTAATCCCAGGATCCCAACGTCATGACCTGAGCTGAAACCAAGAATCAGTTGCCCAACTGGCTGAGCCACCCAGGCTCTTCAAGGTATTCCTTAATCTAATTGCCCTTTATGTTTCTTTGATTTACCAGACAATGACAAGGCTGGCAATATAACTAGTTATCTTTTCATGAGGAATTTGTGACATTCTTGTCGGGGGAGTGGCATTTGTTATGTTCTGTCACTACCTGCTATCTTTCTTTTCCTCTAAACACTGTGAGAACACTTCCTTATCTTTACGTCTTTGTACATGCTCTTCCCCTCTTGTAGACCATTCCTAGGTACCTTTGGCCTCCACCTATCTCTTGGCCATTTCTCCTCATCATTCTGGTCTTAGTTCAGATGTCACCTCTTTTGGAATCCCCTGTTCAGTGAGATGAGGTAAGCAGCCATTCCTTGCCCCATTATATGGCCTTTGCCTTTTTACTTTGCCACAACTAGACTATAAAATCTTTTAAAGTGGAGGTCAGGCCACCTTCATCATGGTTTTCCCAATCCCTAGGATATGCCTGACCTAGAGTAAGTGTCTAATAATTATTTGTTGAATGAAACTACAAAGATTCTAATAATATAAAATTGAACTTAAACATAAAAACAATTCTATGTTTTAGACAATAAATTGTCAGAATTTGCAGGATTCCTAGATTTTCACTTTGTTTTTCCTATAGTAATATATATTGTTAAGAATGGAGGGATAACAAAAAAAAAAAATAGATTTGAATTGCAATTATGGTTTGCGCTTAAAGAGTCATGAGATAGCCATTTGTAATTTCAAATGACCAGGTTAATATAAGTAAAACCTGTGTTAGTTAAGATATAAACACAGCTGAAAATTTTAAGTCAAATTAAACCGAATTGGGGAGAGGAACATTTATCTATTTAATTCTGAAAGTTTAGGCTCATTGCTTTATTTTGATACACTTCCGTTTTTAAAAATATAATTTCTGAAAATACCAAAGAATTTTTTTTCCAAATTCTAACATGTGCTGGAAGAGAACATCAGATTTGTCATTATTTTTGGACTACCCTTATACTCTCAGAAAACAAAATGCATAATAATCTTTTCTTTCTTTAACCAGTGAAACATAGAAATATACTAAAGCTCTAACATGAAAATGACTTCCTGTCTTAATTTGAGAACGTATTCCACAGCTCCCCATTAGAATCACTCATCAGTTTGCAAAAGTTCAATTCTTAATTTCATGAGGAAAGTTTGTTAAGTCAGTTGTTGATTTCTCTGGTCCATGATTTTTTTTTTTTTTAATTCCACCTTTTAATGGAGATTAGGCCCACAAACTACAGTACAGCGTTACAGGCTCTAGAATCAACGTGCTTGAGTTCAAATCCTGACCTCAGAAATTACTGTTTGACCTTGGGCAAATTAACCAACTTCTGTGTGACTTGGTTTCTTCATCCACAAGTGGGGAAAATGATTGCACCTATCCATTGGCTTGTTTTCAAAATTATAAAGCACTTGCAAAGTACATACTGTTAACAGTGTCTGGCAGGTATATTCAGTAAATGCCACCTATTATAGTTATAATTATTAATCAGTCCTTGAAACAAGAAGTCATTTATTCCTTTATTCAAAAATATTAACGGAGCCCCTACTATGTCCTAGGCATTTTACTAGGTACAGGGAATACAAGGTAGGTAAAAATAAGCATGATCCCTACCCTCATAAAACTTACGGCCTAGTAGAGGAGACACAGGCATTAAATAAAAAATCATGGGGCGCCTGGGTGGCTCAGTGGGTTAAGCTGCTGTCTTCGGCTCAGGTCATGATCCCAGGTCCTGGGTTCCAGCCCCACATCGGGCTTTCTGCTCAGCAGGGAGCCTGCTTCCTCCTCTCTCTCTGCCTGCCTCTCTGCTTACTTGTGATTTCTCTCTGTCAAATAAATAAATAAAATCTTTATAAATAAATAAATAAATAAATAAAAAATCATACCAATAAGTGTAAAATTGCAGCTGTGGTTATGTACTACGGAGGAGGCCCACGATACCAGGAGAGTTCATGTTCTGAAGAAATTGATAATGGCAGGAAAGCTTCCTTGATGACTGAAAGATACCAAAGTCTGCAGGTAGAAGGGAGAATAACCAGGCAAGGAAATGGACCTAGGGCTGGTGTCCGGAACTTGGAGAGCCAGCTGGAGAGCAAGGAAAGACAGAGATGGAGAGGTAGGCAAGAAGAGATCATACAGGATGTTGCAGGTCATAATTGGTCTTTCAAGACTAGTGGGAAATAAGTGAAGGACTGCATTTCAGTTTGGAGACTGGGTTGGAGTCTCCCAAAGTGTAAAAGGTAGGAGAAGGTAGGGAAAAATGATATCCCTGGCTTGGTCCTTCAGGCTAAATTTTGAAATCAAAGTATGTATCATTATACCCTCCTGACTCCTTCTGAGTCCCCTCTCCTCCCCGGATCATGTCACCTGGCCCATAGCTCTCAGGCCACTATTTACCCCTCTACATCAAGCTAGTCAGGACCACCTTGCCGGAGGAAGCACTTCCTGCTCCAAAAAACTCTACCTTGCCTGCTTCTAATAAAAATCTCATTCTGATAGAAGTTTTAGATTCATGAAAGTATTTAGAGGAGGGCATACTGGCAGAATTGACTGAAATGAAGAAGTGAGAGCTTACCTGAAGAACAGTTGTTCTCAAACTTTTGGGGTCTCTTTACATTCTTAAAATTTGTTGAGGACCACAGAGAACTTTTACTTACATTGGTTATATCTATCTGTATGTATCATATTTGAAATTAAGGCTAGGAAATTTTCATTTATTTAAAAACAATAAACCTGATGTAATATGATTTGTAAAACTTACATATTTTTATGAAAAAAAAAACCCTGTATTTTCCAAAACAAAAAGAAAAACTAGTGAGAAAAGTATCATTGTTTCCCATCTTGCAAATCTCTTAATGTCTGGCTTAATATAAGACAGCTGGAGTTGCCTGTTTCTGTACCAAATCTTCCAGTATAACATGTAGCCTCTGGAAAACCACTCTGTACAATTGTGAGAGAATGAGGGTGAAAAAGGTAAATGATGTCTTAGTATGATCACGGAAGTGGTTTGGTTTTTTTCTCTAAGTTTTTTGTTTATTTATTTGACAGAGATCACAAGTAGACAGAGAGGCAGGCAGAGAGAGAGAGGGGGAAGCAGGCTCCCCGCTGAGTGGAGAGCCCGATGTGGGGCTCGATCCCACGACCCTGGGATCACGACCCGAGCCAAAGGCAGAGGCTTTAACCCACTGATCCACTCAGGCGCCCCACGAAAGTGGTTTTTTATCTCACCAACCTCCCACATTAGGGACCCCTGGATCCCTGGACCACACTGGAGGAACTGCTGCTCTAGAAGAAGGCCTTCAGTGGGAAAAACGAGATGCTTCATAGGTCAGAAGACTCTTTTCTGAGACGGCCTCTCAGGGAGTCAAAAAAGTGAGCTGAAAGGATTCAGGCAGTGTGGCTCCAATCTGTTTCTACTTTTCAGCCACTTCTTCCATGTATCTGTTTGAACCCATTACATTCTCAAAAAATTCCAAATGATTTTTAGTGTTTAGTGGAGACTCTTGTGGGTGTTTAGACAGTATTTGAAATTCCTGAAATGTGATATTTTTGCCTCAGTTACTGGTGAAAAGCTTATTCCCTATTCCAAGTAAATTGTGGTCCCCTCATGGCTTCCCGGAAACATCAGGTCACTTAGCTTTCTGTGACATAGCCTCGCCTAGAGACTGCACGTTCACCGTGTTTATTATCTTTCAAGAAGAACTGATTTGTGAGGTGTGGCTAGAGTCACAAGAAGTTTCTTCATCTCTGTGGTCCTTTCCAGTTCAGAAGTGACATGATTTTATTTATTTTCTTACGTGGCCCACAAGCTCTATTCTGAAGGCAACTAAAATGTTTGCAACGATGTGTCATTTACAAATGAGTTTGGCTTCTCCCAATGACAAGCTTGAAGAACAACATTCCTTTAGATGAGTTTTGTTGTATGTGTCAAAAGTTCATTGTCATTCCTTTTGATCACATCTTGTACCTACAATGTAAGCTCCCATCACTACTAGTGAAAATAATTTGGCCCTTTTTTAGTTTAGTCTAATCATGTATTTCTACCTATGCGATATTAAATACTTCATTTTTGTCCCCCCACGATCATAAAAGTGGGGAGAGGAAAAGCCATGCTGATTAAAAAGGCTGCGAAATCTATGCTTTTCTTCGAAACAGCCCAACAGGACAATTGATGGTCTTGACTACTATAGTTTATTTCCTGAATCATTAGGAACTTGTTTTAAAGAGGAACATACATATGTGATTAAGAGAGCATTCCAGAATAACAACTAAATCACTGTTTGCATTCCTTCATTTGAACTGAAATTCTCGACTTTTCTTTTAAGATGTGTCACTCACAGGTAAGTGGCTGGGGACAGGTTGGGGCTTAGTCAGAGGTCACAGCAGAGTGGCCCATAGGCCATGCTGCAAACAAAGATATGCTTTCTTTGACCTGTCTAGTGATGTGTGTGTGTCTGGGTGTGCGTGTTAGTTTTGTCTTTCATCTGAATTTGAATGCATACACTCTATGCTTTTTCTAGGTTATCCCCACTCCTTATTATTTTACATATCGCCCGATTCAGACACTTCCCTTGTCAGTCTGGCTGCTTTCAGCATTTAAATTAACATTGCTACAACAAGTAGCCACATCTGGGAGAATTGAAAAATAGAGCCCAATAAGATTAATTTTCTGTGACATAAGAAATCTTCTAGTAGAAAATTATTTGATAAGAAATAATTGTTAGGTTTTTTATTCTTGGACTTACAAAAAAATAACTTTAAAATCAGGTGAAAAATAACAATTAATTGAGAAGCATGCCTCAAAAATGACATTTATTATATAAGGACGTTTTTAATAGTTTAACATGGGAGTTGAGGTATATAATTATGAAAAGGGTCATGTCTTCCTGAGGTCATCTGTCAAAACTTGGTTTTGCATTATGTTAATGCTTATTACTTACGTGGCATTGGTTTATCTAGAAACAATATTTAATGTACATTTAAATATATAGAAACAGCCACACAACTAATTTATCTAGAGAAGAACTTTGTGGCATTGGTTTATCTGGAAGGTCCCACAGCACCACCTAGTGCTTTGTATTTTATTTTGCATAATATTTTTGTAAATTTAAAAATTCTGATCACATTTTAACATCAAATATGATACTGGAATAAATATAAGGATTAAGCAGTATTATAAATAGAATAAGATAAAGTCATTCTTAGCTATTTAATTAAAGAGTTTAAGTGGAAATAAAAAATATTGATTTTATAACAGAAGTATTATAAAAATTTACTATTTCTAGTTCACAGCCAGAGATACTCTTTAAAAGATTGTTACATTACATGTGACCTAATGGAGGTATTGGTAAGTTTTTTTTTTTTTTATCCAAAACAGTTGCTGATTCCTTTTATTTATTTATTTTTATTTGCTTCTCTATAATAAATTAAAGGTCATTTTTCCAGGCTTCTTTTTGAAGTCCATGAATTCCCAGTCTTCATAGATGGAACTATACTAATTAACACTACATACCACAGCTCTTAATCAATTTCAGACAAAACTGTATAATTTCTTTTAAAATTAGAAGTTTGAGATGTTTAGAGATGGAATGTTATAAAATACTGACACATTAAAAAATGAGTCAAATAAAAGAATGAGGTACAGTTATATATTCAAGGACCATGAAGTGAGAAAAATAAATCTATGTGCAAAATACTGTGTATAGTACAATTTTCTTAAGAGCACATTTGAATAATTCAGAAAGGTTTAGATGGTTGTGTGAGTGGGTAGAGGGATGGATGGGTGGATGGATACTGGTATATTTATTTTATTTTCTGGAGGGAGTCACAAGAAACTTAACATTTCTGGGGGAGAGTGAAGTATTAGACTATTTCACTTTTCATTATTTGTCTATACAAATAAGATTTTTCCAATCCAATTCATGTTTTACATTATTTAAGGTCAACGAGAGTTCTTTGAGTATCAAGATTATGAACTATTTCATTTTTTTCAAGTAATATCTATCCGTAATAAAAACAAAGCCTTTTTTTAGGAAAAAAAAGAAACTAACATTGCAGGACACAGCATCTGTCTTTTAGATTTATCTTTTCAGAAGGCCTTATGACAGATTACTTTTTATTATGGGAAGTATAAGCTTCGAGAAGGCAGAGAATTTTGTCAGTTTGTCACACTGTATCCTTGACCTCTAGGATAGTATCTGGCACATAATGCTCAGTAAATAAGTGTTGAATGAATGAATAAGAACATATCACATTATGTCCAAATTGTATAGTAATGGCATGTATTATAGTAGAATTTTACTCTATTTACATATATTTAAGTAAATATGTGCAGTTGCATTCTTATATCTGATGTCATTTAAAACATGAACACTAGTAAGTATTATTTCAAAGTCTGTAATAACAATGACATTCAGTCGTACCCTGAGATGTTTGTGTTATGGCCTTTTTGTGTGTATTTGTCTTATTAAAGACTTTATGTATTCACATTAGCTGTATTTGGAACTCAGTCATAATGAAATTCAATCAAAATGTTTACTAAAGAACACTACTCTCATCATTTGCCTTGTATATTTCAGATACTGATAGTTCTACCATAGTGACCTAAATGGTTGCTACTTTAAAGTTTCTGCAGTAACACATATTAATCATAAAATGCTAATTACACATTAAATGTACTCAATTCCTAATTACGTATTTAAAATTTCATGACATTTTATAGCTACCTGTTAGTGAAAATCCATTCATAGACATAAGTGTATTGTTTTATTTTAAACATAACAGTGGTTCTTATTGATGTGGTATGCATAGATTTTTTTTTTTTTTTTAAACTGTCAAAGTGTGTAGAAGTTGCCCTCTACTGGGGAACTAGAAAAATTATGTTGACATAGATTTTCAATTTTCTTAAAGACTCTTAAGTTCCTTGGTGTAATTGACCAGATGATCATTTCTTATTCTCTGGCACTTTTTAGTTCCAAAGATATAGAAGTGGTTAGCAGACAACATTTAAAAATAAATATCTGATATGAATATCCTTACAGTCATTTCTGAATGGAAACATTGGCTATTCTTCTTAAAAACTTTTTTTAAGATTTTAATTTTTTAAGTAATCTCTACAAATGTGGGGCTTGAACTTACCTCAATATCAAGAGTGTTGTGCTCTATGGACTGAGCCAGCCAGGTGCTCCTCCTCCTTAATAACTCTTTAGTGGCAACAGCCAACAGTGCTGATCCAGAAGTAATTGTATAGGAATGAGTCTTCACTGAAACATTAAGAGGAATTAGCTGTATATAATTATATAACCAAAAATGAGGACTCTTTTTAGTAATTTACCCTGGGAATTTGGAGGACCAAAGTCTAAGCACAAAAAAAAATTTTTAAGCTAGCTCTTTTGCATTTTTCCGAGTCTAGAGGTGAAACTTGATTATAAAAGAAGTGGTTTACTTTTATTAAATATTAAATGTTTTTGTTATTATGTTATGTTAGTCACCATATAGTACATCATTAGTTTTTTGATACGGTGTTCCATTATTCACTGTTTGCGTTTAACACCCAATGCTCCATGCAATATGTGCCCTCCTTAATACCCATCACCAGGCTCACCCGTCCCCACCCCCCTCTCATCTAAATCCCTGTTTGTTTCCTGGAGTACATAGTCTCTCATGGTTCTTATCCCCCTCTGATTCACCACCCCCTTCATTTTCCCCTTCCTTCTAATGTCCTCCATGCTATTCCTTATGTTACACAAATGAGTGAAACCATATAATTGACTTTCCCTGCTTGAATTATGTCACTTAGCATAATCTCCTCCAGTCCCATCCATGCTGATGCAAAAGTTGGGTATTCATCCTTTCTGATGGCTGAGTAATATTCCATTGTATATATGGACCACATCTTCTTTATCCATTCATCTGTTGAAGGGCATCTTGACTCTTTCCACAGTTTGCCTATTGTGGACATTGCTGCTGTGAACATTGGAGTACATATGGCCCTTCTTTTTACTACATCTGTATCTTTGGGGTAAATATATAGTAGTGCATTTGCTGGCTCATAGGGCAGCACTATTTTTAATTTTCTGAAGAACCTCCACAATTATTAAACTTTTTATACCAGAAAAAGCACATGATCATAAAATGACAAAAGTATGTTTACCAATTGTAATAAGCTGATAAATTAATGTTCTTCCTCATCTCATCACTGTTTTTCCTTCTGCCTCTAGGAATTCTGCCAGGCTTTGGGGAGCACTGCCTTAGAGAGGTTCAGGGTCTAGGATCCATCCAGTTCAGACCTCAGTATCACATTGTATGTTTTTCCTTTTCTGCCCACTGATACCTAATAAAAATAAACATGTTATTAAGGAGAAACCTATTCAAAGTACATGTTGATGGTAATGGGGTGAGTCAGGAAAGGCGACTTCTTAAAGTCGGGCTGAACATCAGAATCCTACTGCCTCTGCCTTGGTAAGGTTGAGAGGGCTTGTGGACTAAGGATGCTCACGTGAGGACCATTGGTCCGTTCCCCTCTTCTCTCAGCTGAAGCCTCTCTGAATCACAAAGCTCAGGACCAGTTTTCTAAGCTGCAGGAATGGCTTTAGCTAAGGAATATGATAAAAACCAGAATAAATCAGGCCATTGATATATGAGACAAGGCAAGTAGAGTGCAGCTGTCTCCATTCATTCTGTCCATTTTTGCACTCAGTATTGATCGTCACAGCCAGATTTAACAGCAGTGTGTGCTGTCACTTAGATGCATCCAAAAGGAATGGATGGGCTCTGCCAAACCCATTCATTTCACATGTCTAGACACAGTATGGCTTTTCTTGTTTGTTTGTTTGTTGTTTTTTTATGGTCAAGGTCTGTCATAACTCTGAACTCTAGTTTTGATTGCACTGTTCTTTCAAATGTCTTATTTAAAAGAAAATCAATTAATAATTATTCCATATATTTACTTTAACATCCAGAGGCCTTCATTAAAGGCCCTTCTCTAGATCTCCACAAATCACTTTTCATTGCCTCCCTTCTCTCTCCTCACTGAACCCTCATATCATTCCCTCTTTTTTATCCTCCATATCTCTACCTTGCTTTCACAAAATTTTGCACAAATGTTCTCCCATAGCCTTGCTGGAAATTCATGAGCCTTTCTGGGATGGGAGGAAGGCAGCACCTGGTCTAATTTTATTCTCTATGTCCTTTTTGCTTTCGACATATAAATATATGCAGTAGTGCTGAGGAATAGTTTTCAGGTCTTCTGTAAGTAAGTCTTTCTCTTACTTAAGTCACTTAGACTTACTTAAGTCACCTAGCTGGCTTATAGGAGACAATGAGGTATCAGAAATAAAGAAGTGGGCAGGGAATTTGAAGCACTTACTGTCCTCTGCTTCGTGTTTCCACCAACTCTGGGCTGTGGGTGAGAGACACTCTTAGGCCTCAATTTTGCAATCTGTAAAGTGAGACAGCAAATGATTCTCGAGATTCCTTTTATTTTTATCTATTTTTTAAAAGATTTTATTTATTTATTTGACAGAGAGAGAGAGAGATCATGAGTAGGCAGAAAGGCAGGCACAGAGAGAGGGGGAAGCAGGCTCCCCACTGAGCAGGGAGCCCGACATGGGGCTTGATCCCAGGACCCCAAGATCATGACCTGAGCCAAAGGCAGAGGCTTAACCCACTGAGCCACCCAGGCACCCCTTGAGATTCCTTTTAGCTAGAATTCTCGGATATCTCTAACTTCTCCAAGAACTCCTAACCACTGTATAAACACATGGTGGTAGAGACCATGGATTCTGGAGCCAGATACATTGCTTGCCTCCTGCTCTGCCATTTATTGCTTGGGAATTTTGTCTAATTCTTCTGTCCGTATATCTCTGTTTTCTCCTCTATATAGTGGGAATCATAGTGGCACCATTCTCAGAGGATTGTGGTGAGGATTGAATAGTTAGTACACATGAAGAGTATATAGAACAGTTCCTGACACACACAGAGTAGGCATTCAGTGAATGTCAGCTAGTCTCATTATGATGACAAACATAGGGTTTTAAAGCATTTGAGAAAGTGTGTGTTTCTCATCTAAAGGATATGCTCTTCCCTAAAAGAAACATTTGTGGATACACATTCATTCATTTGTTCAGCAAAAAAAATGTTAAGTATCTAGTCAAGTGTCTAGTATGTGGCAAGTATCCTGTTCTGTAAAAGGCATCAATGAGCAAAAGGACAGATACACATTGAATCTTTTAAGCCAATGGGTAGTAAATATTCAGTGTTATTTTCATGGCCTGGAGAGAATTCCTTAGTGCATTCTTTTCATATATTCCTATACCACTGCCAGATTGTATTTATAATCTTTGATCCTATTTTTAATTTATATTACATATTTTATGTTGGTTTCCTACAATCCATTTTCTGAATACTTTTTACATTTCCTACTTCCTTCTTTGCTCTTTTTTTTTTTTTTCCTTTCTAACAACTTTTCTTCCCTTTAGACCATCTCTTGACCTCTCAACCTTTATTTTTATTTCTTTGGCTGGAGTTCTGCCTCCTGGTACTTCCTTTAGCCTAGCCATAGTCTCTATAAGCTTCTCTTTTCTCACCTATAAAATTGGGATAATCAATTTATTATTGGAATTTTAAATTAAATAATATTTGTGAAGCACATAGCACAGTTCCTGGTACATAGTGTCCATTAGTAAATGTTGACTATTGTTATGAAGCCTGTATTTGGTATCACTGAAACTACCAGCTCCTGTGTATAAGATTCAGACACTTTGGCTGACCATTGCATAATGTGGGACCATCCTCTTGGCATTTTAAGAGAGTTGTGCTTCTTCTATATAATATTTGTTGTGCTGCTAATGATCTTTCATAGGCTGTTACATGTATTCCCAGGGAAAAGAAAACCACCACGACACACCAGATTGCAGCCATGTGACCACAGTGGAGGCCTTGCAGGCCAAATTGAACCTTGACAAATCCTTGCTCAGCCTTGAAAGCTCGTGTCATCAAAAAGCAATTTTGACTTCGTTTCCTTTTGCTGCCTCTTTGGTCCAATATATACTCTACAGAAAAGCATTTTTAAGAGTCTCCTTTGGAAAATTACTTATTGCATGTTAAATCTGTAAACTTAGAAGACATTTACATGAAAGATTATTGAAAAATACAGAAAATTTCCACATCCATCTTACTTCAGGCTTTAGTTGAACTTCAGATTGTCCTTATCCCTCTTAATCTAGATAGAAAAAGCAAAGTTAATAGTTTTAATACAGATCCACGAGTTTACATAGTCAGAAAAGAAGATTTACTTTTTCACTTAAAGGGTAAAAAGAAAAATTGTGAATTTGAACACTGTTTTTTCAGCCTTAACATATATCACCATATTCTAATTAGCAATGTACATGTTATTTCCCTTTTGTGTTCTTGTGTTTATCCTTTTTCCCATACAGCTCTGGATGTCAGGACTCTAAACTCCACACATTCTGCCCACTATCCAGCATCCTGCTTTCATTTACACACACACACACACACACACACACACCACACACCACTCCCCACTCCCTGGCCCTTCCATTTGCTTCCATCATCTTTGGCAAAGAGAATCATCTTCAGATTAGAAACGGTAAAGTAAATATTGGCAAAAGGAAAGTAGGCCCAAGATTAGCAGACTCTGTCTTCTGACCCAGACAAATTACTTCATAGAGTCCTGAGAAAACTAACATATGAGATTGCTGAATTGCTATCTTTGACAAATCATAAAGAAAAGGAGTAGAATCAGCAGCTGGGCATGTGCAAATGTCACTGCAAATATCAAAAAGGGGAAGAAAGTAGATTTTACACACTATTAACTGGTCATTTTGTTTTCAGTCTGGAGAAAAATTGAAGTAAGGGTAATTAAGTAGTGTGGTATAAGCAGTTACAAAGGAACATGCTGTGATATTTGGAAGCCAGTGTGGGTCCACCAAAAACCCAAGTTCTTAAAAGTAAAAATTTATTACACTTATGCATTTCTTTTTAAAATATAACTGCTAATCCAAAACAACACCTTAGAGCAGGGGTCCAAACTACAGCCCTTGGGCCAAATTTGACCATGCGCATTTGTTTCCTTATTGACTTCGGTTGCTTTTCAGCTACAGTAACACAGTTGAGTGTTTGTTTGTTTGTTTTTTAAAGATGTTATTTATTTATTTGACAGAGATCACAAGTAGGCTGAGAGGCAGGCAGAGAGAAAGAGGAAAGGGAAGCAGGCTTCCTGCTGAGCAGAGAGCCCGATGTGGGGCTCGATCCCAGGACCCTGGGATCATGACCTGAGCTGAAGGCAGAGGCTTTAACCCACTGAGCCAGCCAGGCGCCCACAGTTGAGTAATTGCAACAGAGCTGTCTGGCCAGCAAACCCTGAAATAATTGTTATTTGGCCCTATTCAGAAAAAGTTTGCCTCCCCCTGCTCTAGAACTAAATCAGTTCTTTTTGAATTTTAATGTGTCTACAAGTATTCTGGAGATCTTGTTAAAAATCCAGATGATGATACAATAGACCTGGGATGGGGTCTGAAATTCAGCAATTCCTGCGAGACCAGTGCTGGTGGCCCAAAGACCACAGTTTAGTCTAGCAGGAATCTAGATTTGAAACATACATTTAGAAAATTCCCCAATTTAAAAAAAGAGAGAGAGCTAAGTATGAGTTGGAAGTCAGCTCAGTTGGTTAGACTCTTACTTATTTTAATCATAATGTTCAAGAAATGTTAGAGGATCAGTGTCCTCTTGGAGAGCTTTTTCTGGTCATTTAAAAATCACTATCTAATTATCATTCTTAAAAAAATAAATTAATTAATTATCATTCTCCTGTATAAGTAAGGGTATTTGAAGGGAGCAAGTTTGATAACTCAAATGTTGAGATAACCAATATCAGCTGGGATGGCCTGCTGGACATTTCCTCTGTTGGAAGACAGTTCTCCATATATCTCTCACATCTCTGTACATCTTGTCATCAGAGGCACTGATGGCCCTTTGTTCTCAGCTATCTTCTCAGGAATGTTTCTATAGTGAATGGCCTTGAAAGATAGAAATAGTATCTCCCTCTGGAACAAATGGCAGGTACACTTACTGCCACGGAAATATAAAGATAGTATTTCCCTCTAGAGCAAATGATAAGCATGCTTTCTGTCCCTTATAAAAGATTTGGATCCCTAAACTCAGTATTTCTTTTCTGGAATGCAACCCACCATAGGTGCAGGCATCCATCTGAGCCCATTTACACCACCCTGCTTGACTTGGGGGCGAGGGGAGCTGATGCTCACTTAGTCGGCTTCCTATCCTGTGAGTGATACCACCCTGTGGCTATGACCCAGGAGTCTTGTGTTTTCTTCCAGTATCCATGACGCCATGGTCAGCTAACTTGTTACCTTCACAAGATGGTGAAATCTGAGCCCCATCACTGTCTTAGATACCCGTTCCCATTAGTCACTACACAGGTTTTCCAATCACTGACTTGCCCCTGCCTGAACTTCACCTACTTAATATAGAAAATAGAAGCTCTCGGGGCACCTGGGTGGCTCAGTGGGTTAAGCCTTTGCCTTCAACTCAGGTCATGATCTCAGGGTCCTGGGATCGAGTCCTGCATTGGGCTCTCTGCTTGGCAGAGAGCCTGCTTCCTCCTCTCTCTCTCTGCTTGCCTCTCTGCCTACTTGTGATCTCTCTCTGTAAAATAAATAAAATCTTTTAAAAAAAGAAAAGAAAAGAAAATAGAAGCTCTTAAATGAAAGTCCCTTCAACTTTCTAACATCAAACACATGCAAGTTTGTCTTTATCTCTGCCTAATCTATCCTTTTCTCCCTTTTTACAATGAAGAGCTGTCAGCCCACCCCCTTCCTAAAGTTAAACCCTGCAGCTGTGCACTGGGACTCCTTCCCTGCTGCCTCCTTAAGGTAATAAGTATAATCCCTTCTATTTTCTAATCGTCCACGCCCTCCAGCCCCATTGACTTTGTTTCTTCTTCTTCTTCTTCTTTTTTAATGAATTTTGGAAATCCCCAAGTTTCACCTTTCAAAAGCAAAGCAAACAAACAGCAAAACAAAAACCAATATACTTCCTTTCTCACATATTGATTCCCCTCCAGTTATGGCTCTATCTCTCCTCCTCTTGGTAGCCAGATTTATCCATCCATCCATCCATCCATCCATCCATCCTTCCTTCCTTCCTTCCTCTCTCTCTCTCTCTCTCCCTCCTTCTTTCTTTCTTGATAGATTTCTTCAAAGAATGTCCAAACTCTCTCTCGCTCTCCTCTTCCTTTTTAGCCCTCAATCCAGCTTAACGTCCACACTAGTTATCCCATTGAAACCATTTTCTGCTAGGTCTCCTCTGAGCTTTAATGTGTATTCTGTATTCCTGAACTTCTTTCCTTCTCTGTCATAGTAAGCCACTGACTGTATGGTGAGGACTCACTCATCTGTAGCCACTGTCCACCCTAGATTGAGCTTCTGTCCCATCTATCCAACTAAAGTGTCTCTAATTGGAGGCCTTATAGACTTCTCAGATCCGTCATCTTCCTAAAGAAAAATTGATCTTCATACATCCCAAGTCTACTGTGGCTCAGTAATTGTCTCCACAACCTCCCTATTTGGTCAAAACTCACTTAATTTAGAAGACAAAGAAGCCCTCTGTCCATCCTTTTAATTGCCATCCCTCCCTCAATATTTAGTAAATCTACCAGTCCACATGTCAAATACTTCTTGAGGATGCGATATCTCTGTCTTGATCATTAAGCTTCTGTCACCTTAGCCCGAATCCACCTCTGCCTGGATTACTGAACAGCCTCTTCATTAGTCTCCCTCCTTTTAATTTCCCACCATTTTAACCTCTTTTCCAAATTACACCCAGACTGATTTCTGCCTAAACATGGGTATCATCCAGCCCTGGCTCCAGGCCCTTCCCCTAGATCCACGCCTCCATAATTCTCTCAGTGGCTTCCCCTTGCCTTGAAATGAAGCCGCACTCCTCAGCATGGATGATTAGGCCTTCCTGCTTCATCGGGCTTCTAGCTTCATCTCTCCCATGGCCCTCCCCACACTCTACCCTTCACCTGCAGTTGGCTGTATGTTCTTCTTGCCTCCAAAGCCTTTGTAAGGCCCCTCCTCCCTCCCTCTGTGTTCTCTCCCCACCCGCCTTCTCCGGGGCTGCCCCTTCTTTATGTGCCCCACTCCCACTCTGCTTTCAGTTGTCATCAAACTGCTCTCACCTCCCTGTTAAGCACTCTTGTAGCATGCTGAGACTGTAATTTTAAACACTCACCGTTTTACTGTGGTTGCTTTTCTGTCTTCTGTAAAGCGCTGAGGATATCATTGTACATGTTTCATTGGCCACTATCCCTCATCTAATGGGGCCTGATGGAGGAGTCATCAAGTAGGTATTTGCTGAATTTATCAGTGACAGATCAAAATCTCAGAAGATACTAGGCCAAATCTAATAAGATAACACTTACTATGTACATAAGACCATTCATTTTAGTCTGAAGAAACGCCACAATCTTTTGGGAATAAGACAGTAGAGGTGTTGCTTAACAGAAGTGTCGAAGTTACAGAAGGATGGGTAGAACTGCTTTCTATAATGGGAACTCCTTGTGGGCAAGAACCATAGCATAAATCATGCACTAAGTACATTAGTGAGGTAAACAATGCCCACCAGTGGTTGTAGGAGAAGAAAAATAGGAAAGAAAGAACAGAGGTATTCCAAGATAATCTTCACAGAAACTATTTTTTGGAGTTTTATGTAAAAGTCCACTTCAAAATGGCCGCAGTTTTCTGTGCTAAGGAGACTTTGGAATCTTTTTCTCATCAGCTCCTGTGATGTGTGATACATGGTTAGCACTCAGTAACGTTTCTTTAATTAAATGTATGTCACTGAGACGAGCTAGCTGTCATTCCTGCAAGGCCTCATAAGGTACTGTTGCTCCCATGGAGTCCCAGAATCCAGAAATAGATCCTTAGCTCTGCAGGTCCAGAAACTCACTGTGTTTAGCACACCTCAATATGGTTGTGTTTTAAGAGCCTGAGGTCAGCTAGTCCGCATGCTCTTTTCCTTTTTTTTTTTTCTTTTAAGATTTTATTTATTTATTTGACAGATAGAGATTGCAAGTAGGCAGAGAGGCAGGCAGAGAGAAAAGAGGAAGCAGGCTCCCTGCTGAGCGGAGAGCCTGATGTGGGGCTCGATCCCAGAACCCTGGGATCATGACCCAAGCCGAAGGCAGAGGCTTTAACCCACTGAGCCACCCAGGCGCCCCGCGTGCTCTCTTTCTACCAAAAATGCTACTTGGAAAACAAAACTATTTTTCAACATTTTCTTGGCAAACATGGACTTAGACTAGAGAGAACTGACTGGATGTTTTTAGTGGCTGGTGTTATCTAGCTCCCATAGTCTGATGCCACTGTCTTTACTATAGTGCCCTGTGCCTGGCAGACACACCAGAATGCTCAAGCCAGCTGCTAGGAACCTTCTTCCCCTGACAGAGCTATGAATGTACTGAGAAATGCTTAATTTGGGGGTGTTGAGCCATTCACTCTGTGAAGGTCCAGTTTTAAAGAGGAAAGTGTAGGCAGGTAAGAGGAAAGAGGCCCTTTCCCACCAATCAACCACAACTTTCTTTCCAGCTACTACTCCTAATGCCTTTTTCTTTACTTTATGAAGTTTACTCTGATGTTTGCTCTGAGATCCGTGTTTATCAGGTCATATTCTCTGGAGACCATATATCCTGACCATACCACCACTTTATAATTTATTGCTTAGGATGTATTGGCCAATCTCACTCATTACATATTAGTTCAACAAGAATAAACTTCTCTTGAACTTTTTTTCTTTTTTGAAGATTTTATTTATTTGACAGACGGAGATCACAAGAAGGCAGAGAGGCAGGCAGAGAGAGAAGGAGGGGAAGCAAGCTCCCCGCTGAGCAGAGAGCCCGATGGGGGGCTTGATCCCAGGACCCTGGGCTTGTGACCTGAGCCGAAGACGAAGGCTTAGCCCACTGAGCCACCAAGGCAGCCCTTCTCTTGAACTTTTTAAGATACCATTGTATACTGACTACTGGACAACATGTGAAGACAAACTGGGAGTTTTAGTTGGCATTAACCCTTAAAAAAAAAAGCCATCTTAGCATTAACAAAAGTGCAAGGTTCAGAGTAAAGTAGCTATCAAAGTAGAATTTTCAAAAGCTGAAAACATGACTTTCTTACAAATATAAAATGAGCTCCTGTCAAACATTTATTTAACTGAATAATAGGGGAACCAGCAGGATGGTAAAGTTGATTTCTAAGAGGTTATAGAAATGGGGATTATAGGGGCACCTGGGTACCTCAGTTAAGCATTTGACTCTTGGTTTTGGCTCATATCATGATCTCTAGGTTGTGGAATCGAGCCCTGTGTTGGGGCAGTGAGGGGGAGTTTCTCAGCAGGGAGTCTGCTTGGGATTCTCTTTGTCCCTGTGTCCCTCCTCCTCCCCCCCCCATAAATAAAACTTAAAAAAAAAAAGAAGAAGAAGTAGGGATTACATAGTCCATCAGAAAAGAATACCAAAATAAGTTCACTAGGTTAAGGACAAAACTGGCTAATACCTATAGGGTAGTAAGACCATAACCTTTGTCATCTTTTTTTTCTACTAGACAGAAATTATTTCTATACCTAATGGACAATACTGTATAAGTTAGCATGTAATTTCTGAGCCTGAATTACTAGTAAATAAAAGTCAAACAGAAGTATATACCTCCCTCCAGGTAATTAAATAATCCTTGGATTGCCCTGTTAGTGCTCCAGGATCAAAGCTCCAAGTTTTGCTCAATTGTCATGAAATGAGTGCTATGAAGGGAGTTGAGGGAAATTGGAAGGGGAGATGAACCATGAGAGACTATGGACTCTGAAAAACAATCTGAGGCTTCTGAAGGGGCGGGGGATGGGAGGTTGGGGGAGCCAGGTGGTGGGTATTATGGAGGGCACGTATTGCATGGAGCACTGGGTGTGGTGCATAAACAATGAATTCTGTTACGCTGAAAAGAAATAAAAAAAAAAAGAAAGAAAGAAAGAAAGAAATGAGTGCTATGTGCGCTTAGGTTCACCTGAAGGAGATTAGGTCTAAGAGGAGCCTCAGAGCCCTACCCTAGGGGAGTCATGTTGAGGGGGCTGCCTAATGACCTTTATTTAGCCTGGAAAAGACTTAGTGTGGGCCCCCAAATGCTCATCTCGGCATTATTCTTAAATTGTAGGCTTGAGGCAATAGTTGAAGAGCGCAGAGATTTTATTTACACCACTCAAAAGCAGCAATTAAAAGGCCATCCCAAGACAGGAAGGGTGAGACGTGCCCTAAGTTGCTCCGAAGGGGAAGGCAGGGCGACTGTGGAGACGGTTTGGGATCATTGAAAAGAGAGCTTCTTTGTTGTGAAAGGTCATCGTGTGCCTTCAGAAGAACATTGCCTCTCTGTGGGTTCTCCCTCGAAAGCATAGCCATCATAGCCTCACCTCACTGGTGAGCAAGTGAGGGAGACAGAGGGGGTCACACTTCAGAGGAGTTTCTGTTATTCTGTAAAAATTAAGTGATTGCCTTTTAATTAAAAAATAAAAAGCACCTTTTCCAAGCCTTAACATTCAACATCCTAGAGACAGACACCTAAGAAGTCAATTTTGGTTTCTGTGTGATCACAATAGTTGTTGCAGCAAAGTCTTTTGACAACATTTCCTATTTTTAAAAAATGATAATTCACTTAAGTTTTGCCTTTTTAACTAACATTACCGCTGAGAGGAACATTTACAGTTTTGTTGTTGTTTTTGTTGTTATTTGAGGGTTTGGGGGGGCTTGTATTGTGACTAAATCTCAGTGTCTGAGATTTGACACTTTTTTTCCTTCCCACTGAAGCCATTGAAATATATTCACCCAGTTATTCACATCAGAGGTGTAAATGGATTTTCTGAAGGCTTTTTTGAGAGCCAATCAAAGCCAGTCACTTTGTGACTTGACTTCTTCAGGTGTTGCAATCAGAAAGCTTAGCACTCCATCCCAATTGCAAGGATGCTAAAACTATGTCTTGACCTTGAATCTGCAAGCAGAGGGGTAACATCTTTTGCTAGAAGTGCTCATCTACCACCTCTTTGATTTTATCCATTTACATAGGATTTACTGGGGAAGAGAAAAAAGACAATCAAATTGAGCCTTCTCTATACCCAAGAGAAAAGAATATGTTTGTCTGACTTTCCATCTCCTCGTGATTGTTGCTGTTACAGTTTACATTTCAGCTCACCCTTTTTACCATCAATTTTGTAAAAACCTGACTTAAAAAAAATGTATCAACCGTGTCACACAAAGGCTGATCTCTCAATTTGTTTCATGTCATCAAAAAGACATACTGAGTTTGAAGCTCCTCTCAGGTTTACTCTAAAAATACAACCCTGAGGAAATAGGGTAAGACTACAAAGATTTTATTTATACCATTCAGGCTCCCAGGCTGTGGAATCAGGGAGACAGAGATTGAATTCCCGGCATCACCTCTTCCTAGGTCACTCTATATCTCTGAGACGTAGTTTCCTTCTGTAGGAGATGGGGATAATAATAGTACCTACCCCATACGGTTGTTGTGAGAGTTCCATAAGATAACATTCATGAAGTTCTTAGCACATCATTGATGTGAGATAAGCACTCCAAAAATGTTGGCTATTAGTATTTTAACAATTATTGTAATGTCTGTGCTAAAACTTAATGGTGTTCTTGTCACGATAAATGGCATTGTGGCTGACTCATTTCCTAATACAATTGAAAAACAGATTTCAGCACAGTATAACAATTCATTCTTAATTAATGAAATTGAATAAACATTTTTAAGGAAATAATGAGGAATCTTGAATCCAGGATTAGAAAACACAATCTATTTGCCAGGAAATTTTTAATATTTTAGGAACAAATATCATTAAATCTTTAGAAGAATTGCAAAGAAGCTGTTGTGTTCAACTATACACTTGAAATATTCAGGCAGAAAAACCTGAAGATAATAGCGCTCTGCATTCCAAAATAGCATCATCTTTAAGAATTGGTTATCACTGGGGCGCCTGGGTGGCTCAGTGGTCATGGTCCCAGGGTCCTGGGATCGAGCCCTGTATCGGGCTCTCTGCTCAGCGGGGAACCTGCTTCCTCCTCTCTCTCTGCCTGCCGCTCTGCCTACTTGTGATCTCTGTCTGTCAAAAAAATAAAATCTTAAAAAAAAAAAAAAAAGAATTGGTTATCACCGTGAGAGCAAGATCATACAGCAGCTAATCACTATATATATGTCTGAAGCAGAACTCTGTCGGAAACTGTACTGATTGCTGAAACTTGGCACCCAGGACCAGGGCATAGTCACTGAAGTGAAGTTCTGGCTTTGGGGGTGGGCAAAGCAGAGTCAAATCCAGGTTTTGCCTTTGCCACTTATTTTCTGTATGGCTGTGGGCTGTTTGCTTAGCTTTTCTGAACCCCTATTACCTCATCCATAAAATGGGCCTATGATGCAACCTACTACCTCCTTCAGTAGGGGAGGACCACATTTTAAGAATGTGCTACATGAAAGTGCTGAAGCAAAATGCCATTAATAGTCCTGTTATTATTACTAATACTTTTAGTATTCCACTGCAGCAAAGGAAAATTAGTGGTCACCAGGAAGAATGTGGGTCCCCATGTACTTATAAGGTGCCAGTGTGGCTTCACCTCCTCTGATATAAGACAAATGCCCTCTGAGTGGTGACGATGCTCAACATTCATCCTAGTTGAAAATTCTAATCCCATCACAGATACTGTACCTTGTTTCTCATGAGTGTAATTGGTGCTGTTGGTGTTTCACAATTAATATTAATTCAAGTTTCTACTTTCTTTTATCTGGATATGGGTGAATTGATAGATAACAAAGGTAAAACTGGTTAGCTTATACTCTAAGTCCAATTTTTTCTCTGTATACGAAATTATTTACCGCCTTCTGTACCTTTACTTGATATTCTTGAGGAGTTTGCCATTGTTGATCAGATCAACCTCAGACTCCCTCTTCTGGCCACAAGGTCCTTGGTGACCTGGTTTTTGATGCCTCCACTTCATATATTCTTCCCCGCCCTGCTCAACTTTGTATAGCTTTGTGAATTCCCTTCCCTCTTCCTGGAACATCCTTGTTTTCCTTTCTGCCAGATCAGTTTCCACTAATTCTTCTAATTAATGGAACAGTACCTGTCATATAAGTGGACTTTCAATAAAAGTTTAAACAAATTGACTTGAAATCAGATAGCTCCCACATAGACTGAAATAGCCAGATATTTTCTTTTCCACATAGCCTTGTAAAGTTTGGAATTCTTTCTGAGGTCTAAGTATATTCCATGTCATTGAAGGAAAGACAGTAGCTCTTAGAATTACTTTGGCATTTTGCACATTTAGCTCTCCTAAAGGTGCTGATGAGAACCTGTTTCATAGACACCAATAGAGTTGATAAGCCATAATACATATTTTAATAAACAAATTAACACTTAAAATGTTGTATTCGTTATTGCTAGCTGCAAAAGTCTGCACAATAAAGAAGCATTTATTCTATTACTTAACTATAAAACAAACTCATCTATGAATCTTCATGTGTAAATCACATGTGGTATATTGCCTAAGAAAGTCATAACAATGTTCATAAAAGGTAGCCCGCCCCTCTTGGGCCACATCCAAAAGAATTAGTTACTGTAATGATGAAAAGATTTCATATAAATATCAAAAGGACTTTTTTCCAAATGTAATGAAGTGGTCCCAGACCTTAGATCCTGGGCACAGTATAGTCTCTGTCTGTCTCTTTCTCTCACACACAATACACGTGCATGTGTGTGTATACATGCATACACAAACACACGAACACACAGACTCTTTGGAATTTTAAAGTTCCAAGTGGAATTCATTAATAAAAATATAGAATGTTTTTTCTTGTATAAATCATAATGAAGCATTGAGAGATAAAGCAAGAACTAAAAGGGGCAAATAATCATCTGCAGCTCTAAAACTGAAACCTGTCATGTTAACTCCCAACTCAAACACCTAGTTTTAAAGATTTACCTTCAAGAAACCTAAAAGCTTGTATCCTGCCTCATTGACAACAGCCTCAAACTGTTTCCTGTCATTGCAGAAAACAAATCTTTTGCTCCTTTCTGCCTAGGGGAGGCAGAGGGACCAAGGTGGTCCTGTGTGGCTGAATTAGATGAAAGACTTGCCTTCCACCATGGAGACATGGAGTCTAATCAAGTGAAATGAGTTTTGAGATCCCAGCTCATTTCCTAGGGGAGATCGGTTCACATTACAAAATCACGACATCTCATTCATCACAACTGACGTGGTCTTTGCTCAGGAGAGGACCCCAACTGGGACTGAACCACCTGTCTTCCCTTGAAAGGGGGCACTTTATCCAAGTTAGAGTTGAAAGCCTTGGAGTGAGAAGGCTTGCCAGCTTCCCCCGACTGATACGTATCAACATGGAAAGCAACTTCCATTTTAAAAAGGGCAGACAAGTTTAAGGAAGATTTGGTGACGGTACGTTTAACGGCACCAAATACAAATAATTGTATAGAGATGCTAAGGCTTTATGGTAGGGAGAGCCAAGACTGGGGCTCCCTCATCTTTATCACCTAGATTTTATTAAACAGAGGTGAGAAGGATCAACATTTCCATGCATCAGAGTTTAAAATGGCAAAAAAAAGTGTCCTGCTTTCCAGGCTGATAAATGATCATCGTCTCTTTTTTTATTTCTTTCAGGGCATCGTTATAACACCCCTGCTACTGCTGCTTTTTGTGAGTATTTTGATGTTGTCTTTAATATCTTTTATTAAAAGCCATCTACAACCCTTCAGGAAAGGGCATTAGGATGAAATGGACATTTGAATCCTTTTGCACCACTTGGCATCACATTTTGTTCTTCCAGTTGAACTGTACCAAATAATAACATGTTGACATAAAGGATCTCTGTGGTCTCATGATCCAAGGACGGCATCAGAGCCAAGTTACTAGGCTTCTGACTCCAGGGCTAAATCCTTAATTATTGCAAATTAATGACCTGCGACATAGGTCACAGATATATGCTCTCTCTTTTCTCATTAGTAGAACCGAAGTGATTGCTAGTGACCCAGTTTTTGATAGAAAGAGCCAAGGACCAGAGGACCAGAGAAAACTTAGGTCCCAAGGCTTGTAGTAACTGGCTCTCTTACTCTGGGGAATGCTGCCTCAATTCTTCCATCTGTCGAATGGGAAGCAATAACACCTACCTAGGTTGTATGCCAGGGAAAATGAAATGCACTTCAGACATAAAAAATGCCAGCCACTGGTTAACTAAACAAAAATTGTTCTGAGAATGAGAACTGCTAATTAACTGTCTTATTTCTTTTGGCGATGAGCATATGAGAAATTAGATGAAAGATTGTAATAGAAATTAATGTTATCTCATGCTGAGAAAAGCATATGTAATCATGAATGATACCTAAAATATTTTATGGACTGTGCATTTTTCATACGCAACATTTCCCAAGTATAAATCACTCCACTCATCACTGAAATGGAGTTGGGGATCGTTTCTGGGTGTGAAATGTAGCTGTTTGACTAGCACTATTTGTCAGAGAATTAAAACTATGGGGAAAATTTATTTAATTATAGTGTAATTACCCAAGTTGGAATTCAATTAGAGTAATAGTGTGAGGGACTTCATTTCTTACAAGCTGTGCAGGAAGTGGAGAGGGAGAGATGCCCTCCTAAGCAGTTAGATTCTGCATCTTTCATGAAAGACATTACCTTCAAGTAATAAACCTCAGCTTCCCCATCCCTTCTGAAATGCTGGCTCCATGCTGACAAGGTTAGGAGGAGTCAAATCATCAGATCACTTTGCTCAGCATAACAAACCTCATTAATTTGGATTCTACCAATTCAGAATTTGCAGTGAGTCACATTAATACTGAAGTGAATATTGATTTGCATTCACTTGGAAGAGAAGTCTTGGTATGTGCCCAACTGCTCACTCAATGTAAGGAGCTAGGATCACCCCTTGGTGTTCTTTCCGAGACCTTGGATCATGATTTCTGAGGGGGCAACCCTCAACAGGCACAGGATCCAGGCCAGTCTGAGGGCCCTCAGAAGACTAATGGAAAGCACCACGGTTATGTGGTGCAGGTTTTCTCCACTGCAAAAGAGTGTCGTCTCTTCCTGTGACTCTTTCAAGATGACTGAGGAGAAGCCACAGTTACAACTATGAGGCTGTGACCTAGGATAGCCCTTTGAGTATCACAGAGTCTGGAATCTCTCGGACCCTGTTTCAGCTCATAACTACAGAACCAGATGAGTTCTTTTCTCCTTCTCCTGCCCATTTCCAGCCATAACAAGAAATGTTCCCAGCTCTTTAACATGATGACATCACACTGTTGCAAACTTTCTCCCACTCTTAGACACAGAGGCTAGTGAGCTTTAGTTGGTTCAACATTTTAAACAATAGATCTACAAAAATAGTGAAAGAGACCCCAAGACCCTCAACTTCAAAGTTTAATGCTTCCCCTCTGAGCTAACTCATTAGGCTGTCCCAATAGGTTCAATGACATCATCACACAGCATCAATAGATATGTCTGTGTAACATGATCTTACGTCACATGCATGGCATATAATACTTTTTGTCTGTTAGGGTTGTCATGTGTTTCACAAAGCAAGGTCATTCCTTAAACACTTGAATTACCAGGCTTCACTTTTGCACAGGACAAAAACCTGTGCAACTTAAATTAGAACACATCCCGCAAAAGCTGTAGTGTTTTCCTATCATCCTGGTTTGGATTGAATTGTGTACTCCCAAAAGATATGTTGAAGTTCTAACCCCTAGAACATCAGAATGTGACCTTATTTGAAAATAGGGTCATTGCAGATATAATTATTTAAGATGAAGTCATACTGGTGCAGGGTGGGCCCTAAATCCAATACTGGTGTCCTTACAAGAAGAGGTGTCAGACCCAGAGGGAGAATGGCAGGTCGTGATGAGACAGAGATTGGAGGAATGTGCAGACAAGCCAGGAACACGAAGGACTGCTGGATGGCAGATATCATGGCTGGAAGAGGCAAAAAGGGATTCTTCCCTACAGACTTCAGAGGGAGCCTGGCCTTGCTTGATTTCAGACTTATAGTTTCCAGAACTATACAACAAATTTCTGTTGTTTTAAGCCCCCTAGTTTGTGGTATTTTGTTAGAGAAGCTGAGGAAACTAATACAACTGCAAAAAATTGAATTGTCTCTTTAAAATCATATCTTGAAAATGGAAATTTCTAAGTGTTCAGGTGCAATAGCTGGTAAAGGCCATTTTTACTGATGGAATCTCAGTTCTCTGTATTCTTGACCTCTCCTCAGAATGTCCCCCTTCACCCTCTTGCTCCAACTGAAACCTGTCCTCTGATTCATGTTTCTGCTACAGGTGTCTTTCATATCACTGAGCCTTGAAATGGGGTAAGGTGTCTCTCTAGCACCTCATTACCAATTCCAGATTATCTCCCATGCCTTCTTCATAAAATACTTTCATTCCTTTGGAGGTTATGCCAATATACCTATATGTCCAGCTACCGCTTCTTACTGTAATTATCAGTAGAACGCAAGGTCACTCTCTGAGTCCAAAAAATGTTAGCACTTCCCATTGTCTTTTTTTTAATAGTATGCTTAGATTAATTCTTGGTGTTTTTCAATTTTCAGATAATTGATCCTCCTTATATCCTGGCCTCTAAATTCTTGACCTCTTCTCCAGTAAGAATACCTTCCACTTCATCTCAGCCAATCACCCCTGTAGTCACACACACCTTTGACTTTATTACTGCCAATAACCGCATCCTTACATAATCCCCTTTTGAAATGCCTTCTCTTACCAACAGCTCCTATCTTTGTGACCTATTCCCCAAATTAAAAAGTCTTCAAACTTGCTAGACTGGCCAGTTAATTTACCTTACCACCTTAACAAAGCCTCTAACCTACTCTACCCTCACTCCCTTACCCTCACATCCCATCTTACCTAGCCTAGATCTCATGGTCTATCATTATAATTACTATATCACATATGCCATCAAGAACATTACTGCTTCATATTTGCATGGTAAAGTGCCAATCCTGCTTAAACCCAACTCTGTACCTTCCTGCATGTGTACCTGAACGTGGCTGGAACACGCACTCGCATGCTGACTGGTCTCATTTGAAATTCATGACAACTAACTGTGTGCCTGGTGATCCTATTGCCTTCTCCTAATTAATCCTCATCCCTACTCTCCAGAGAATCATTTCATACTTTCTCCTTGTTTCTCAAATCTCTGATGCCTCTTCTCGTTTTTCATCTCATCCGATGCAGAAAGGAAATAGCCTATGAGGAAATTAGAAGCAATCAGAGATTTTATAAGATCCCACCTACCTACATCTATAGTCTTTGTCTTTTCTCCTGTTTCTATAGATAAACTGTCTTTGCCCTCCTCTAAGGCCAGTCCCTCCTGTTGTGTTATCTCTTATTGCCTACTTAACAATATGATTCACACAGATTTCCCCCTTTCTCCTATATTATCAAATTTTCTATCTCTGCTGGATCATTTCTACTAACATATAAGTATTCTGTAATATTACACATCTTAAAAATTAAATCTCACCTTATCCCACCTGCTGTCCATTTCTGTCCACTGTTTTATAGCAAAATTACTCAAAAAAAGTTATTTAAACTTTCTCGTCACTCATTCAATAAGTATCGAGTTCTTCTTACATGCTAGGCACTTTCTTTCAAGGATATAGCAATGAGAAAAAAGATACATCTTTGCTCTTGTCGAGATTATATACTTGTAGAAAGAAACAGCCAATAAATAAGTGAAAATATAATGTATAAGATGAGTGATACATACTGAAGAGAAAAATAAAGTGAGGAGGAGAATAAGAAGTGCCAGAATGGGTTGGGTGAATTACTGTTTTAAATAGAGCAGTCAAGGGTGGGACTTACTGAGAAAATGATATTTGGGAAAGGCCTAGAGGAGATGAGGGAGCCTTTAATGCCTTCTGATGGTCGAGTGCTCCAGCTGGAAGGAATAGAAAGTGGAAAAGACCTGAGAGTGTGCATGGTGTCCTAAGGAATAGTGAGCAAGCCAGTATGGCTAGAATGCAGTGAGCAAGGAGGAGAGTAGATGGAAATGAAGTCAGGGTCATAGCAGGTGCCAAATGATGCAGGACCTTTCAGTCCTTTGTTAAGGACTTTAAATTTTAATTTGAGAGAGACAGGAAACCATTAAAAGAGTTTTGATAAGAGAATGGCTTGTTCTGGCATATCTTCCCAATAGATGATTCTGAATGCTGGGTTGAGAATAGATTGTCAGGAGCTAATGACGGAGACAGGAAGAGCAATTAGAAAACTAGTACAGTATCCTGGCAAGAGATTATTTAGCTTGAGCCAAGGTGGTTGAGTAAATCTGGCGGAAAGTAGTTGGAAGTAGAACTTGAAAGAACTGAAAGGTTGAATAAAGGTTATGAAGGAACAGAAGAGTCAAGGATGATGAAGTCGGTGCAACTGGAAGGATGGAGTTACCACTTACTAAATAGAGAAGACTGCAAGGTTGAACAGGTTAAAGGAACTTACAAGGAGCTCAGTATTGCACATATTTGGATAAAGATGTCTTTGAGACATCCAAGTAAAGAAGTCAAGTAAGCCATTGACTGTTTGAGCCTGGAATTCAGAGGAGAGGTCTGGATAAGAGATACACATTTGGGAGAGCTCAGCATTGAAATGGATTTGAAATTAGACAGAATGAGATTACCAAGAGAGTAGAGAAGGAAAGATATCAGTGGACTACCTTCTGGGGGCATCCTACTAGAAGTCCTAGCAACAACCATCAGACAACAAAAAGAAATAAAAGGTATTCAAATTGGCAAAGAAGAAGTCAAACTCTCTTTCTTTGCAGATAACATGATACTTTATATGGAAAACCCAAAAGATTCCACCCCCAAACTACTAAAACTCATACAGCAATTCAATAATGTGGCAGGATACAAAAATCAATGTACAGGAATCAGTTGCTTTCTTATACACTGACAATGAAAATATAGAAAGGGAAATTAGAGAATCGATTCCATTTACTATTGCACCAAGAACCATAAGATACCTGGGAATAAACCTAACCAAAGAGGTAAAGGATCTGTACTCCAGGAACTACCGAACACTCATGAAAGAAATTGAAGAAGACACAAAAAGACGGAAGAGCATTCCATGCTCATGGATCAGAAGAAGAAACATTGTTAAAATGTGTATACTGCCTAGAGCAATCTATAGTTTCAATGTAATGTATACTTTCATCCCGATCAAAATTGCACCAGCATTTTTCAAAGAGCTGGAACAAACAATCCTAAAATTTGTATGGAACCAGAAAAGACCCCAAATTGCTAAGGAAGTATTGGAAAAGAAAAACAAAACTGGGGGCATTATGTTGCCTGATTTCAAGCTTTACTACAAGGCTGTGATCACCAAGACAGCATGGTACTGGCACAAAAACAGACACATAGACCAGTGGAACAGAATAGAGAGCCCAGATATGGACCCTCAACCCTATGGTCAAATAATCTTTGACAAAGCAGGAAAAAAAATACAGTGGACAAAAGACAGTCTCTTCAATAAACGGTGCTGGGAAAATTGGACAGCTAGGTATAAAAAAAAAGAAACTCAACCATTCTCTTACACCATACACAAAGATAAATTCGAAATGGATAAAAGACATCAACATAAGGCAGGAATCTATCAAAATCCTAGAGGAGAACATAGGCAGTAATGTCTTTGACATCGGCCACACCAAATTCTTTCCAGACATGTCTCCAAAGGCAAAGGAGACAAAAGCAAAAATGAATTTTGGGGACTTCATCAAGATCAAAAGCTTCTGCACAGCAAAGGAAACAGTCAACAAAACAAAGAGGCAACCCACGGAATGGGAGAAGATATTCGCAAATGACACTACAGACAAAGGGCTGATATCCAAGATCTATAAAGAACTCCTCAAACTCAGCACACACAAAACAGATAATCATGTCAAAAAATGGGCAGAAGACATGAACAGACACTTCTCCACCCCACAGCATCTAACCAACCCCATCTTCTCTTGCTTACTCTGAGGAATGAAAGGAAACAATGTGAACTTCTTTTTAACTTCCTCTGAGAGTTAAGACAAAGGGCGGACATAACCATCTTCATACCATAGAATAGGTCCGTCTAATTCAATGCAATTGTGACCTAAAGAAACCATATATTAGAGACCATGTTCATGGTCTCAATTTCCATAATTCTATAGACCACCGATGTCTTTAAATAAGTTTATGTTTGGCAGGGGAAGGTCAGGAACACTTCGAGCTTGTGCCATTAAGAGGACAGATCAAGGCCTCGTTCACTTCCACCCCAGCCATAAAGGTCATTGAACATCAAGGCCTCTGGAAACATGCAGAGTCCAAACCGAGACCACTGCTGTAAGTCATGTCCTCAGAGTCATAGATCAGACCATCTTCATACACAGGGATGGTCACATCAGTATCTTAGGATATTTGATAAACATTCACCCACACACTTACCTGTTCAGTAGTAGGTAAGCACCCCTGAAGTAAGTGGGAGCACTGCTAGCTCTGACGTCCTGTCGTGTGATTGGATATGATTCGATTTCTTAGGAAGCCGGCCTCTCTTCAAGCAGGTATTTATAAGGCATTATGATAATTAGACACACACACACACACACACACACATACAAACCCGGATGTACACTCACATGCATGCACAGCAGGCTGTTTCTGAGCTAACTCTGTGTTCCACTGATGTGACTCTCTCTTCTGATACTTTCCATTTCAGTGGTTCTTAAACTCAGTAGGCTCGAATTCCCACCACGCTGTCTAAGAAACCTTGTTTTTTAGGGAGGAGAGGGGGAAACGGGAGGAAAGAGAATAATTCTTATCAAGTGACTATAAAATATACTTCACACGTAATCCCATGACTCCCTTAAGACATATTATCCTCATCTTGTATGAGAAAACTTAGACTCAAAGAGGTTTTGTAACTCATCAGAGGCTATGCAACTAGTAAAGAACACAAGGGACTGTCAGCCAGGCTCTGTGTCCCCTTGAATGTTCCTTTCCAAGTTAAGCTTTCAAAGCAAGGCTCTAAGGAGAAAGTTTATTTTAAGACAGACTACCAGCTCTCAGTTATTATTTCTTGACCATGGATATTGTAGGTAACATAGGAAAGACAAAAAAGAAGGCATAATTATCATCTTAAAGAAACTTAAGGCTTATTTGGGTAAACAAGAACAAAGAACACGGGAGAAATTTAGAGGAAAAAATTCACTGCTAACCTATACGGTTCAGACTACATGGTTCAAGAGTTCATGTTAGAGAGAGAGCCAGGGTAGGGGAGACAGATCAGTGACAGCTTTCAAGGCTACAATCATCATTAGTTTCCCTAGTAATTGGCCATCTGTGATAGAAAATTATTGCAGTTTTAGTCCCATCAATATAAACAGAAACAAATGAATACAGCCATTAGTGTCATGTATAATACTCTGATTATTTTTTGTAATATGTTCCCAATGATGGTTGCATAATTGATGGTCACAGACGTGTGTGATGTACAAAGTGATAAAACAGAAAGCACTTAAAGAGATACTAGCCATTTGCTTCACACTGAACCAGTCTCCACCTTGTGCCCAAGAGTGTCCCTAAAGCCAGTGAAGACAAACCTCCTCTTGAACTTGAGAGTAGCTTATCTTTGTGCTCAGAAATCGTTCTCACACAGAGAGAATTTTGTAAAGCAAAATAATCTGTGGAGTCTTTTGCAAAATAATCTGTGGAGTCTTTTGCAAATGCTCATGCCAAGGACTCCTCCTAGATCTCACTGAACCATGATGGGTGAGTGGGAGCACCTCATAAACCATTTTCGAGTGCTCTGGAGGTAACATTGATAAACCCCTTCTTCCTTTCCAGGATCACTGACCCAGAGAGGCCAACGCCTCTGCTGGTCTGGGACTTCTTAGACTTAACTGAAGGGACACAGTAACACTGGAGGAAAGCCAGGCTTTTCCTTTAGCTCTTGCTTCCCTCCTCAGCACCAGCTGCTGCTGCTCCTGGTGCTCCCTGAGCGGGTGGGGTCTGGCCAGACTGAAAAGGACACTGCATCCCTATGCCGCTCTTGTCCTTTGGTCCCCAGGCTTAGAGCACTCTTCTGGGGGAACTTGAATATTTGCTCCACTTAAGGGACTGTTTGGCAATGGTAGGCTCTTTGGTTCCTGAACCAAACAGATTGACAAGACCAAATTCTGTGGTCAGGGCATTAGGAGCAAGGGTTGTTCCCACGTGCCTCTGAGTATCTCTCTCTCCAGCCCTCCATGTCCCAGAAGCCCGTCTCTCCACAGGTTTTCTTTTTGGGTTAGGATAAACCATTTTCCAGTTCTTTCAAGCACATTTTACTAAATAACCTGTGTGGTTTGAGTAACCAGAATTTATAATTGCACACAGTTTCCGTCAGTTAATGGAAGGTAATCCTGTGTTTTAAATTAGCATATCACAAAAGGAAAAATTTTACATAATTTTTTACCTTTAAAAATTATCAAAAGCCTATTTTTTCTTTATCTCTCAAAGAAAGAAAAATACCATGTATCTCTATATAAAAAGGCTCATTTCTTCTACTAAGTATATATACCTTCCATACACTAACCCAATTTTAGCTTCATGCATGTGTCTGAATTGGTATGGGTATTTAACAATCATATTTTAATTTTGATAGAAATCATTGTCATCTTTACATTGAGCCTGCCAGCTGGTATACATTGAAGTCATTGATTTTGTGTGAGTAATCAGTGCAGTTTGCATGATTCCCTGCAAGAGAAGGGGCAGCAGGAATGAAAGAAAAGCTGAACTGTAGTTTCTAGGAAAGGATGAAACTCTAGAAGGATTTAGGGGACTGAGGCCTGGGGACACTCTCCCTTATTCTGTCTGAATGCTTGTCTTTGCGACAGGAAGGAGACAGGTATTTATGTGTGTGTCTGTGTAGGGAGACAAGAAAGTTTGAGCCAATAGGAAGCGAGCTCCCTCCTTTTCCCCCTCCCCAGGGTGGGCTCTGAGGGCGAGAGCGGAGGGTGGAAATTGGGCAGGATGTGAACAAATCCTGCTCGTTATCTGAAGCGGCTTCTTCCTGATTTTCTCACAGAAGAGATTTACCATTCATCATTCTACAGTATAAACTGTAAATATCTGTTCTTATATTTTCCCTGAATGTGGCACTAATGAAAGCAAAGACCAATCACCAAGGGTGAATTATTTAATACAATAATGTCTTAATAGCTGAGAAGAGACACGAATAGTAGAGACGCCTGTGGCTAATGGATTTCCCTGGTAGGAGATAAAAGGCTGATTACACAGCAGAGCAAGTGAAGACCTGGTGCATTAATGACAATTTATAGGTCAGCTCACTTACAGAAGTGATTTAAAACGCACCATCTGTTTTCTAACTGTAGGTTGATAACTATGATTTTACAGGTAGTCAGCATCTCCATCAAGAATTGTTACTTATTTGTCTTTCTGAGTCTTGGTTGGCCCCATAATACTGTACCCACTAGACCCCCAGATTCTTTCCAAATCAAGCAGTTGGAAAGTGAATGGATTGATAACAGTCAGTCCTGCTTCCATTCAGCCTTTGTCTGCCAGCTTAGAAAATTATTTTTAATTTTCTAACTATGCCCTATGACATCCATTGTGTGTACTGGATGAAGTCTTTCTGATGCATTTACTCTGGTGCTAGCTAGGTATCATCCTTGACAGAGTAGAGAAGATAGTCACTCAAATAATTCAGTGAGTTTTGTGCTCAAATCTGGAAACCTAATTGAGAAAGGCTGCACCATCAACTACTACTTACCAAGTTTCTCCCCACCCCTCCTTTTGCTTTCTCTTCCCTCTTCTTGCTTCTGCCTGACCTCCAGTTCCCCACCTTCATGCAGGCACCACACACACGTGCACACACATACACTCCCTCTCTTGCTCTCACATAGGCAAGAAAGGGGGAGCCCAGCTTTGGCTTCCACTCTGCCCCCTTCCCCGTTTCATTCTTCTCTACCTTTTGTAATTAATATGCAGTAGAGTGTAAGAATTAAGTATGAGGGCTGTGAAGTGACACTTCCAGGTTTAGATCCTGGCTCTGTCACTCTCTAGCTAATGACCTTGTCTAGCAGTTCTCATATATGAAACACAGGTGCTAGTAAGACCTACCTGGAGGAGTTGCTGTGAGGGTTAAATTTTCTGACACACATGAAGCTTTTATTTTTATTTATTTATTTTTTATTTTTTTGAAGATTTTATTTATTTATTTGACAGACAGAGATCACAAGTAGGCAGAGAGGCAGGTAGAGAGAGAGGGGTGTGGCAGGCTCCCTGCCGAGCAGAGAGCCCGATGCGGGGCTCGATCCCGGGACCTGGGATCATGACCTGAGCCGAAGGCAGAGGACTCAACCCACTGAGCCACCCAGGCGCCCCACATCAAGCTTTTAGAGCAGTGTCTGGCACATAGAGAGTACTCAAAAAAAGTTGTCATTATTGTAATTACAGGACATGGTTGGGAGGCCAGGCAACTGATCCTTTCCTAGGGTCTGTAAATTAGGTAGGGCTTGGTAACTTACTTGTGAGTTGGAAGGATGGAAAGAAAAGAAAACATTGTCAGGCCTCTTTTTCTACCTGTGTATGGTAGGCATTCATCAACTGAACTCACATTTGTTGTTGAACACCTACGATGTACTAGATGAGTGATTCTCAAGGGGTGACCCCGAGCCCAGCAGCATCAGTACCAATGGAGCCATATTCGAATGAACACTCTCAACATCCTCCCCATCCCTCTCTCAAGGTGGGGCCAAGAAATCTGTTTTAAGAAGCCCTGCAGGTGTTTCTGGTGTGCTACAGTGAGAACCACTGCCCTAGATGTAAAATGTAGGCAGTATGCTGGGCCGCGGGAATATAAACATGGATAAGATACCTGTCCCTGACCTTCTGGAACATACAGTTTACTGAGAGACAGATTTGTACACAGGAGCAACCAAAGACCCTGAGGGGAATGATAGAAATGCAGAGCCACAAAAGAAACCAAGTCTGCAACTCAAGAGGAGGGTTTGGAAAGAATTTCTAAAGTGGTTATTGAACTAACTCTTAGACAAAGACTAGAATTCTTCCAGTTACAAGTTGGGGGAAGGTGTTCTATGGAAAGGAACTCGGTGGTGGGTGGACATGCATACACGCCTCAACTTTTTTTTTTAATATTTAAAAAGAATTTTTTTATGAGACAGAGAGAGAGCTCAAGCAGGGGGAAGAGGGGCAGAGGGGGAGAGAGAGAACCCCAAGCAGGCTCCACACTCAGCATAGAGCCCAACACGGGTCAGTCTCACAACTCTGAGATCATGACCTGAGCTGAAATCAAGAGTCAGATGCTTAACCTACTGAGCCACCCAAGTGCCCCTACACCTCAACTTTTAAAAAGCAACTCCTGGAGAGGAGGGGTTTTGTGTTGTGTTCACTCTTGGATTCCCAATCCCTAAAACATGCTTCTGGCTCACAGGAGGCACTATTAACTATTTGAATGATTAAATACAAAGGTCCTAAACCACATATTTTTCACTAAAACATTTCTTCTCAGCATGATATTAAAACAAATAAACAAACCTGATTGTGAGTTCTGTGCTTTAAAGCATCATATTCCTAAAGGAAATTAGCCAGTGACCAGATTGTTCATTTAACACAGTGTATCTTATAATACGGGTTGGCAGTATGAGACTATCCCCTTTAAATCTGCCAGGGTAGCTCCATGAAGCCCAGAGCCCTGGCCTGATACATACTTATCCCGAACCTGCAACTCTATCCAAAGGTATAAATTATGGATGCTTCTTATAAACACACTGGTCTTTACAACAGAAACCCTGGCAGGGTCTTCATTAAAATGTGAGGAACCAAATATCCCAGGCAGCATATTTCCTTCTGCTTTAGTTAAAATTAACTCTGCATACAAAATGATCGGTCTGCTACTTTCCTGGTCATGTTCTCATATGTTACCCTATGCCAGATGCTCGCTCTTCTTTCTTCCGGATGCCAAGGTGTACTTCATAGCGTCAGGCACTTCCCCAAGGGTATCTCTGCGTCTTCACACTGACCACAGCGACAGGTCTGGTTGTCAATTCAAAAGAAAGGACTTATGCCAAATTAGACATCAGAACTGAGATTTCCTTCCTTTCAGACCCACTTCTAAGGGAGTCATCCTATGGGATTTTCTCCCCAGCATCACTGTGTACCTAGTCTGGCTTCATGTACCCTGTTAATTACATCCCTGGCCGGCTTGCTCTGGCCTCTGATCTGACAAAGCGGGGGGTTCCTCTAACCTGCATTCCTAATCGAGTGGACCAGAGATCATAGGTATTTTAGAAGACAAAGGGACTTTGGAGATCACTTCTAGGAACACAAGCCTTCTGAACACTGAATACCCAATAAAATAAGATAAAAACAGAAAGAGAGGCAAACTATAAGAGACTCTTAATTCTAGGGAACAAAGTGAGGGTTGCTAGAGGGGAGGTGATGGGGAGGTGGAGTAATTGGGTGATGGGCATCAAGGAGGGCACGTGATGTAATGAACACTGTGTGTTATCCCCAACTGATGAATCACGGAATTCTACCCCTGAAACTAATAATGCACTATGTGTTAACTAAATTAAATTTAAATAAAAAAATTTAAAAAATTGAACATGCAGTTGGTCTATTGTGTGGTGGATGGAGAAGTTAAAATAGATAAAAAGTTTTAAAACCAAAGTTGACATGAATTCTCCTTTACCTCTCTTATCCCCAAATGCAATCTTTTAGATAGAGTTGGGATTAAAAATAACCCCCAAATTAACTTAATTTATGATGTTTTAACTTTTCTCTCTATCTGATTTCTGGGGTAACTGCTCTTCAACAATACTTTCTAGTTAAACCACCAGCCTTCCAGTGTAGGAGAACTATGATCACAGAGTAAATTTGGCTGACGAGTTGCTTGAATATGTTTGAGAAGCAACATATTCTTCTGAATGGGACTCCAAATCTCTTGCAGAGTTAGGATTCTGTTCAGTTTTAGGTCTTCCCCTCTAGAGCAGCTTTAAGGAGCTAAGGAGAAATAAGGAGGAGAACTAAGGAGAACTAAGGAGCTAAGGAGGAGAACTGAGGGCAGAGAACACATATAGCCACCCTCACTCAGTTTCTTACACATGCGCACACACATGCACACGTGCACACACATGCATCCTTTTTCACGTGGTTCTCGTCTTATTTAAAGGCCCTTTGTTTCTAGGTGCATATTGGAATTAATTGTGTTGCTATGATAAACAATTTGTGAAAAAAAATAATGCGGGGACCTGGGTGGCTCAATGGGTTAAAGCCTCTGCCTTCAGCTCAGGTCATGATCTCAGGGTCCTGGGATCGAGCCCCGCATCGGGCTCTCTGCTCAGCAGGGAGCCTGCTTCCTCCTCTCTCTCTCTGCCTGCCTCTCTGCCTACTTGTGATCTCTATCTGTCAAATGAATAAATAAAATCTTTAAAAAAAAAAAAGTAGATCTTAAATATTTAAAAAAAATAATGCTAAGTGACTGTATAACGTCACCTGAATATAAGGGATTTTTTTTCAATATTTTATTTATCTGTGAGAGAGAGAGAGCACAAGCGGGGAAATATGTATTTGTTAAATGCCTTGCAAAGACATCATTGCTCTACAATACATCGTGATTATTAGCTTTTAATACTTTGGCTTTGCATGAAAAGAAACATCTAACAACCATGTAGCATTTAACACACCGGGAATCCTGTGTGTTCACGTTTCTGTCACAGTTTTACTTTTTCTGTTTGTCTTTCTTCATTTCTTTCATTTATATTGGTTATGGAGCAAAAGTTTAGAGGCTACAGTGTTATGAGTTAAATTCACAGCCAGTGGTCAGTGCTGAAGCTGGTAGGAAGTGAAGGCAAGCCCCTGATGGGGAGGACATACATTCTTGGCGTCTTGAGCGTGTGCACATGCGCGGAGGGGCTGAGGATGGGGGCAGATTTTTATAGAATACGCCAGGGTGAAGAAAAGATTTTGGTAAGCTAGTTCATGCAGGAATTAGAAATCAGCGAAAACGCTGATCCCACGTCATTTTATTCTGAGCTACTAACTTCATTTATCTAGAGATTTCATTTGTTTTATTTCACATTCAGTGCCCTTGGTCACCACTACCTCCAAGTCTTTCACAACGTTTGTCTTCCAAAAGGTATTTCCAAGTTTAATTAAACTGAGGTAAATATGAAAATTGAGGTTTGGTCTGGAGAGGAAGGGTGCAAGTAAGTTTCAAGTTCCCAGGAGATTGTTATTGATAAGTTGGAAGAACCTGACTGCAAAAGGGACTCATAAAAACGATAAACATCTACGCGGCAGGCTATTGTTTGTCCAAAGAGGTTTGAAAACCAGAAGGAGGTTTTGAAAGCCATTAACAAGTTAATAAGAAACCTGCAATTCTTGGTGGTTGAGACGAACATGAGCGTGGAGCTGTGTTTATAGGCAAACACTACCTGTGCTCCCGGCAGTAGAATCTTTCTGAGGCCGAGATTATAGTCATTAGTGAAAACAAACCAAAAAAATGAAGAGGGAGGAAAAAAATAGGAATTATGAGCAGTGTCAAAACATACACATTTAGAAGGGATATATTGAAATTTTAGGTTGAAAAATAATGTGTTTCAGGAATTCCCATTTCCTAGATTTTGTATAAGAATACATTTTAAAGGTATGTGAGATTCATTGCCTTTGTTTTGAAGGATAGAAAAGTTAGAAACTATTTCATTTGCACAAATGAAAATGTGATCTTGAGAATAGAATGATGAGAGATACCCTTGTTTGTTTTAGGAATCTGCAGCTGGGACAAAGAGTACGCAAACTATGAGTATAGGGGAAATATCACGCCGTATGATTATAAACGGTACAAGCACAGAATAACTTTACTAGTCAGAAGTGTAGTTAATAATAAGCAATGTAAGTTAATTACAAAACCATAGTTATCATTTTTCCTCAATGGCAGTTTCCCATAAAAATTAAGTGGTAAAGCACTTAGTCTATTGGGTGCTAAATTTAGAAAAAAAAAGTAACTTCACTTGCTTTTTGTATATAGCTACCAAATTTTTGGTGCCTGTAAGAGAATTCATTTATTGTATCATTTAATTAACGGCAATATTGGATAACTGATTCAAAGTAATTCTAACTCCTCTTATATTCTTGCCTTACAGCTTGGCTCTTCCTCTTCTGTGCCTTTTACATCTATTTTTTCTCAGCTTTTTATGACTGTTGTGGTTCCTCTCATTATTGGACAGGTAAGATCTCCAATTTTACCTGCCTTTTTTTTTTTTTTTTTTTTGTCAAATTGTGAATTCTGATATAATGTCAGGACAATTGAGAAAAAAGATAGAGAAAAAGACATTTAAAAGAAAACATAAAAGACTGTGAAACACCAGGTTTCATCCATCACCATATTCCCACCTTTTTATTTTTTTATTTAATATCAATCTGCTTTGCAGATAGCTTTACATAGGGATGCATGCACAGAATCTTGATTTTTTTAAATTTATTATCTGTACTTCATAGCCATGTAGTTAGCTTAAAAATACCTAGCAAATCATTTCCTTATTCTGCTCCTTCTGATAAAGTCTCAGCATTATAACTGTTGTTGGCAACAAGCATCTAGCTGGCTGGCTTCTTTGTAGACCCCTTCAACAGCCATGATCATATTTGTGATCATGTAATTAATAAAATAAACACTTAATTCTATTAGCTCTTAAAATTAGATCTTAGAAAATTTAGTTTCCTTTATCATTCTTATTGAATTAGACTAATGGGAGAAATTCTTATATTTAACCTCTTATAGCAAGTTAATAAGCATGTAATTGAATTATAACATACAAATTTAAAAACACAGGAATGGAGCACAGAATTGTACCACTAAAATGAGTGAGTCTTAGGAAAATAGTATGTCAGGATGGTTAAGAGCACAAACGTTGGTTAAAGAACAACTAGACTCTAGTTCTTAGTTCTGCCTTTTATTTGCTGTGTGACTTTAGGCATGTCATTTGATCTCCTTATCTCCAAGTTCATAATTTACCAAATTGTATAATAATACCACCTATCTCAAGGAGTTGTTGTGAGGATTAATTAAAATGTGGATGCATGTAAAGTTTTTGTCATCACAGAGCCTGACACAGGTAAGTGCCCTATAGTGTCTATCATCATCATTGTCAAATTCCCTATAAATACTAAATGAGAAGCAACTCTTTGATATATTAAATAGAAAAAAAATTATGTCTGTGCACATGTTACATGTATATACATATAATATTTACACACCGTCTTAGGCTTGGTTCTCTGGGAAAGAGAGTGTGAGACAGAGGTTTCCATACAAGAAGTTTCCTCGAGGAGAGCCCTTGGGATGAACACCTTCGGGAAAGTAAGAAACATAGGACGGGGAGAAGGTACAAGACAATGTAGTTCCAGCAAAGGCTTCTAGCTGCACTGACCCCACTGAAGACCAGAGTCTTAATAGACTCTTGCACTGATGAGGCATTAGATACTGGCTTCCCTCCACTCGCCCTGAGAGGTATGACCTTGGCAGAGTCTGCAGTGTGAGTAGCAGTTCCCAAAGAGGAACTCATCGGGGATCTCTGAGACAACAAACATGCCCTGCAGCGTGGGAACAAACACCTCCTTCCAGGTGACACCCCACAGCACCTGCTACATGTCTCCATTTTGTTTTTAAATTTTAATGTTATACTTAGAAAACGGACTAAATTTAGGGGAAGAGAGAATGATTTAAAGGTACTCAAAGAATACCATTTAATTAAATACAGAATAATACTTGGAAAAATACTTCTACAGTGCTGCTCACATCACAGGTCTTCTGCTAAATTTTGTCCCTTGCCTCTCTAACCTCTTTGCCACTTTCCTACACTCTTACTTCCCTGGCTTTTCTCAATTCCTACTTAATTTTTCTGTTTAGAGTATCCTCCCCATCTACCTTCCCACCCCAACTCATTGTTCATGTGACTCTTTAATTTATACCTTCTCTGAATCACCTATCTGAAGTATGTTTCCCTGGTTGTTTATTGTCTTTATTGTAGCACCTTGATTCCTTTCTTGGCCTTTGCCTGTTTGTCTCTCTCATTAGACTATAAGCTTCATGAGTACAGGAACCATATTTGTCTTGTTCACCATACCCAGATGATAGGCACCCAATAAATAATGTATGGAATGGGTGAGTGAGGGAATGAATGGATGAGTTTTATGAACAGTAAGGGAAATGCTGTCATATAGAGGCGTAACAGAACCCGCCTGCCCTTCTCAGCTCTGGACAGTTTAAGCTGTGGTTACTATTACTTTAAACCCATACTTATTTTCTTGTTTCTGAAAATAGTTCTATATAACCTGAGGCTCACACATTCTTTTTTTAGTGGATCTTGGAGATATCTCTGTTGATAATAAATGTTTGGCTTCAAACATATAGACAAAAAATACCTTTGTCTAATATTTAAAGATATATATATATATATGTATATATATATATATATATAATATACATAATATATATGGTTATATGTATACTGAGTTACATATATAGTTATGTAAGCTATGTCATCAAGAATACATACCCCAAGAGAGTAATATATTGTTAGAGTGTTCATCATTGCTTGCCCAGTAGTAAAGTATTACGATAAATTATAACATAGTAAAAGTAGTCAAAAGGTAATATAGGTGGTTTTAAAAAATCCTTCCACTACCGAAGTCCTTTAATGGCTTTTCTCAAAGAGGAAAACATATTTGCATCTACCTGCCCACCTCTTGTATTCTAGTTTTAGGAATTAATAATCACACCCCCAGTCTCTACCTTCAGAAACCACCTGCCTCCTCTTTTTCTGTACATCCTCACTCCCTTATGTTCAGGCGATCACTACATGCCTCCGTTTCTGCTTCAGAAGTCGTTCACATCTGGCATCTGCAACCACACCCACACGCCAGAGAGGATGTCACAACTTCATCACCTCTCATCTAAATTATTGCACCTCTTGCCCCTTCTGTGAGACTCTCCACATTCCTAGTCAATGTCTTCACTGACTCCAGGAAAGCCCTAAAAAAATCAAAATGTTGTCCTTCTCCTTAAAAAAGCCTCCCCTCCCACCCCGCCCCCGCTCCCTTTTGCCCATTCCTTGTGTGGCCCACAAAACCCCTCACATTCTAGCCCCACCCTGCTTCTTCCGTGTCACCTCCCACCATCCCTTTCCTTCTGCACCAGGCCTGCACCACTCCCTTGCCTGGCCACACCCCTTCACTGCCCCTGCTTCTCAGCTTTAGTTAGGTACTGGCCTTTCCCACCAGCAAACTCCTATTCCTTCCTTAAGACTCAGTACAAAGGTGCGCCTGGGTGGCTCAGTGGGTTAAAGCCTCTGCCTTTGGCTCAGGTCATGATCCCTGGGATCAAACCCCACATCAGGCTCTCTGCTCAGCAGGGAGCCTGCTTCTCTGCTTGCCTCTCTGCCTAATTGTGATCTCTGTCAAATAAATAAATAAAATCTTGAAAAAAAAGAAGACTCAGTACAAAGATGCCCTTTGGTGTGCCATGGACCTGCTCTGACGGCCTCATTCTAGACTAAATGCCAGTGCTCATATGGTACTTGATTCATAATATTCATCAGGAGCGATTATAATTAATCTGGGAGCTCCCGAGAAGCAGAGATGATTAATATATTTAACAAATATACTCAAAAATAGGATGTGGACTGTATAAAAACATTGGCTGAAAAAAACTTCAAATTTATCCTCATGGAGCCCCCAGTAGTTTATTTTATTTTATTTTATTTTATTTTATTTTTTCAGTGCTCCAAGGTTCATTGCTTATGCACCATACCCAGTGCTCCATGCAATACGTGCCCTCCATAATACCCACCACCAGGCTCACCTAAGTCCTCACCCATCTCCCCTCCAAAATGCTGCTTGTTTCTCAGAGTCCCCAGTCTCATGCTTCATCTCCCCTCTGAGTCCCCCAATTCACGTTTCCTTTCCTTCTCCTAATGTCCTCCATGTTATTCCTTATGCTCCACAAGTAACTGAAACCATATGATAATTGACTCTCTCTGCTTGACTTATTTCACTCAGCATAATCTCCTCTAGTCCTGTCCATGTTGATACAAAAGTTGGGTATTCATCCTTTCTGATGGAGGCATAATACTCCATAGTGTATATGGACCACATCTTCTTTATCCATTCGTCTCTTGAAGGGCATCTCGGCTCTTTCCACAGTTTGGGGACTGTGCCATTGCTGCTATGAACATTGGGGTACACGTGGCCTTTCTTTTCACTATATCTGTAGCTATTTTACCTAGATTTCCAGCTTTACTAGAGAAACACATAATTGGTCTCATCTTGTTTCAAATTTATGACCGCCAATTTAAAATGTCACTAAACACTTCCTAGAAATCCTACTGTACTTCCTTACAAGATTATTTCATGCTCTCTTGTAATTTTAGGTTCTTCCCTAATACTCTCCCACTTCCCCATTGCACCTGGGTCTCACTGACTTTGCTTGTATTTTGCAAACATGCCAGCTCTGATCCTGCCTTAAAAACTGCACCAGCTGTTCCTTCTGCTTGGAACATCTCACCGTCCACCTTCTCAGAAAGACCTTTCCTTACCCTGCTCCAGTGGCTCCCCAATCGTCAGTGTCATATCATCCAGTTTAAACCTCTGCTTAGGATCATGATCTTCCTCTTGTTGATTTGTTTGTTGTTTTTGTTTTCTATTTATCTTCTTAAACTAGAATATAAGCTCTATGATACCAGGGACCTTTTCTGCTCATTTATCTCTGTATATGTTTGTAATTAGTTGACCCACCAAAACTTTGTGATGTGATATTCGGGGACCTTGTTAGAAGGACTCATATGTACTACTTCAGGAAAGGAACCCAGACAAGGTAGTCTCATCTCTCGATTGTAACTAGAGGTGGCACATGATGTATATTTCTATTAGATTTGTATGTATATCTTTAAAAAAGAGATTTTTAAATCATTATCTTTTTTTTAAATCATTATCTTTTAAATAAACAATGGGAACTAGAGGGAGAAGAAGAAGACCAGGAAGGAAGAGGTGAAAATATTTTCCTTAATCTTCTAGTCATAATAAAGCTTCATTATTTAATTTTTTTACTTGTGTTACTGAGAGTTAATTTTATTCTGTTTTTCTGTGTTTTCCCCATACAGTACTTCTTTTTGGTTGGACTCAGTATTGACTGACTGCAGTGTGATGCAGAGTCTGGTTTGATTTCTGCCACTGCCTGACCGTACACACAACTTCTGGCCCTCACTTACCTCATATGTAGAACAGGAGTTATCTTCTAGCTCAAAGATGCTGTGACTCTATGAGCTACATCTTTCCATAGATGGTCGAGAGATTGCATCTTCTGTCAGTTCTAGAAATAAACATGTGTCATTGCAATATTTCTTTTTTCCTGATAAACCCTTCGATACATCTAAATCCTTGTGACAATTACTTATTTCATGCATTATATTGAGAGATTTATGAATACATGTTAACAAACTAGAACTTCCACCACCTTTGAAAAACATTTTTCAAAAGAGTATGCTAAACCCCACCTTTATTCTAATAAAATTTTAGGTTGACTTTTCATATTAAATAGTCTTCAGCTGAAGCTGAAGATAATGTTATTTTTTTTTAAAGATTTTATTTATTTACTTGACAGACAGAGATCACAAGTAGGCAGAGAGGCAGGCAGAGAGAGAGGAGGAAGCAGGCTCCCCACCGAGCAGAGAGCCCAATGCAGGGCTTGATCCGAAGACCCTGAGATCATGACCTGAGCTGAAGGCAGAGGCTTAACCCTCTGAGTCACCCAGGCGCCCCTGAAGATAATGTTATTAATGCTAGTAAAATTTTACATTTCTAAAATTATACTAGGTATGAACTATTTTCATTGCTTCACTTGAGTTGCTCTGAGAGGACAGGAGCTGTTGCATTATGCAGTGGGATATCCTGGTAGACAGTGTGTGATAGAAACAGCACCAAATCAGGACTTGGAAATAAGAATAGCCACTATTCTCTAGGTACAGGCCCTTGTTCTAAAGCATTTTACATTTATTTAATAACTTAATCCTCACTACCACTACTACTGGATCCATTTTACAGATGAGGCAAGGAAAGTTAAGGATTTACCGAAGACTACAAAGAAAGAAGCTCCAAAGTACATACCTTTAACCATGAAGCTCTGTTCCCTCCCTCAGGAGGTTGAGGTCATATTCCTTGCTCATACACCCTCCTCCCAATGACTTTTTAACATTTTATGCCAGTTTTTCAGACTCTCTTGCCTTTGTTTTCAAGTAAACTGAGCAGGCTAATATCTGCACAACTTCTCATGAGACAATGTAAATAATACTTAAGTAGATGATGGATGTTTACTATATCCTGTGTACTTTGACAGTTTATACTTTTTAGATATTATTTTGAATCTACTCAATATTTAATAAAATATTTTTAAAGAAAAGTGTTATATACATTGGATTTGATTTTGTATCCCTGGCTATACATTTCAACAGACAATTGAAGAAAAAGCAAACCACTTTACGTAAATGTATAGATTCAGTGGAATAGAGGATAAAACTTGAAGAAACAATCTCAAGTCACCTTGAAGAAAAATAAATCTTTAAAACTCAGACTTAATATGAAGAACTATCACATATTTCCACTCAAAAGTCAATTTATAAATATAAAGGCAGAGTAGAAGGGAGAAAAGCAAGAAAATGCCCCAGAAAAAAATTGGAGAAAACTAAAATGATGGATATTACACGTCTCAGTTATCTCAGTATATAAACATTCCTCACCTAAGACATATTTTCTCAGATTTCCAGCTTGGAGGTCATATAATAATTGATATGTGGCTCAGCTTATTAAAAGTACTGGCATTCAAATCTAAGTTTCCCTTTAAGCTCTCCTGTGTTTAATGTAAAATAGAGAAAATCAAAATGAAGAAAGTGAGACGATAAAGTTTCCTGAGGAAGAGGTTTTTCCTTCCCAGTTCTTGGGAAACAGCAAGTCAATGAGGATTTGTCATCTAATGTTGAATTCCTAAGTTTCTGTGAGCTCTGAGTGCAAATGAATTAGTATGGATCCTGAAGAAAGCTACAACTGGCCACCTTATCAAGATGCCTTTTCCCAGGGCCCCTGGGTGGCTCAGGGGGTTAAGCGTCTGCCTTTGGCTCAGGTCATGATCTCAGGGTCCTGGGATCAAGCCTTACATCGGGCTCTCTGCTCAACTGGGAGCCTGCTTCCCCCTCTCTCTCTGCCTGCCTCTCTGCCTACTTGTGATCTCTCTCTCTCTCTCTCTCTCTCTGTCAAATAAATAAATAAAAATTAAAAAAAAAAAAAAGCCTTTTCTCACCTCATCCTGACTTTCTCCCCCCCTCCCCCCGAAGAGGGAATTCTGAGGCAGCTATATCAGGTTGGGTTGCTATCTCAGCAAAGGCTTGTTTCCTAGAAAGTTATTACGTGTTTCTACAAGGCAAAGAAATTTGGAGAATTTTAAAATGACATAGATTCTTGATAAATGGAGGATGATTGTATCGGAAGTGTAAGTGGCTGAACAAAGAGAAGATAGGGTTTCCTGATGTTTTATATCCAAAGCATATCTTTAAGGCATATCACTGTTACTTCTCCCAGTAGTTCAGGAGAGATTTTAACACTTTTCTCAGTACACGGTTACAAAAAGCATCCGCTTTGTGAATTTAATTTTAGGCAGGTAGAAAAGCTCCATGGAGCCTGGCAAACCTATAAAATGGTTTGCTTAGAAAACACAGACTAATATCACTACAAGACTAAAAACAGTGAAAGACTATCTGTTTTCACCTAGGGTTATTGCTTAACTTGTGGGTCTGTCTGACTTCCAACTTTGTAGTTGTTTTCTTTATTGAGATTTAGTATCCAGCATTAACATTGATGTGTTTAGAAGACAGGCATTTTGGCTAAGAGGATGCAGGACTTAGGAGTCCATATTTCCTGCCATATTGAAAGAGTCCTACTGTACTGTGAGACTCTGAGTACTTGGTATTGAAGAAAGAGGTAATTAGGTTAACTAAGTCAAATTGCAGCTTATAAAGTCGATTGATGATTAGAGATTTGTCTTGGTTTTTAAAATGGCTTTGACTTCCAGGTTATGCCTCATTCATATTTATCTTGTTTATTTTTTCAGTGGGGTCAGTGGTGGTAGAAGACACTTCTGCTTTGGGAATTGGGATTGTACCTTCTATAACCTATTGCAGAGAGAGGACTTTTGTGTCTTTAATCATTGTATATTGAAACAAGATTGGAGGACAGCATCAATTTCAATAACTCTGTGTAATTTCCATTTATTTTGTTTCCTAAAGGAGCTGAGTTGTATTAAATTTGGGCAACTACTAGTTTCATGCTACCAAATATAATAGATATGAAATAACCTCTTAAATGAAGTCTCTCTGTTAGCCTTTTAGCAAGAACTTACCCCCACAGGGGTATATCTGAACATGGGGCCATCTGGGTACCTCAAGCACTATTATCCAAAATTTGTGTTCTAATGTATCAGCCCATTAACATTGTGTGGCAGAACTGCTCTTAACTTCTCTCTACCTTACTACAGTTTTCTTAAGTAATCTCTATGCCCAACGTGGAGTTTGAACTCATAACCCTGAGGTCACGAGTCCCACGCTCTACCGACTGAGCCAGCCAGGTGTCCCTATCCCCTAGTTCATTTTAACCTTAAGGAAAGAAATGAACACTAGAACTAAATTACTATGGTTTGGGATCACATCTACAAAAAGAAAAATCACAAGTTTTTTTTATAAATTCAATGTAATTTTAGTTACAAGATCTAATTTTTTTTAAATCTTTAACCACTATTTGTCTACATATATAAAAAACACTGTTTTTCCCCCTCTGATTCCCCCTAACTCATTTCTCCTCTCCATCTCCCAATATCCTCCGTGTTATTCCTTATCCACAAGTAAGTGAAACCGTGTGTAATTGACTCTCTCTGCTTAACTTAATTCATTCAGCAAGTCGGAGGGGGAGACAAACCATGAGAGACTGTGGACTCTGAGAAACAAACTGAGGGTTTTGGAGGGGTGGGGGTCGGGGGTTGGGTGAGCTTGGTGGTGGGTATTATGGAGAGCACGTATTGCGTGGAGCACTGGGTGTGGTGCATAAACAATGAATTTTGGAGCACTGAGAAAAAATTAAGATAAATTAAATTAAAAAACAAAACGCTGTTTCTCTTTCATTCCCAGCCCACCCAGCCTTCAAGGTGTTGTTCTTGTACTTCGTACCAACTGGTCAGCTTTCTGCTAGAATTTTCTTTATTAATACTGGTATTTCATTTACTGAGTTCTTGAGAATGGATGAAGTTGATCTAATAGACATTTGTTCAGAGGTTCTCTTGAGAGTAGTTTACTTTGTTTTTGAGTATCTGTGAAGGTATGTTCTATTGCGAATTAAACGTTTTTAGCCACAGAGTAGAAGATGACAGAACCCCATCAGCCTTGTCAGGAGAAGTTCCCTGACCTCATTATTGCTAATGGATCATGGTAATTAAGCCTGTTGTGAAATCTCATGTTCAATTATGCAGAATACTGAGTGACTCAAAACTTAATATGTCTCAACTATAGTCCTTATTACAGGGTTTGTTCAGCTTCTCTCAAAAGTATAAGGTTTTAAGTAGAGTGGTTCACTTTTATATCCAAGCAAAAGTTATCACCAATATTCAGCCTGTCCTGATTTTAAATATCTGATTTGATTTTTAAAGAAGAGAGGATTGCTATGTAACTTTATTCACTCATCCTTTTGTAGGAGAGTTAGGACAGGTTTATTCATTTTTAAGTATTAATTCTGGAATTCTAAAAGCATGCAAATGACATTTGTCTTTGGATTCACAAAAACTCTAGATATTCAGAGTTTGAATTATTTAAACTCCCACAACACATGCACTTTTGCTTTTCAAGCATGAGTTATAATTTAATTAAAAACTTCTGGTGCATTGCTTGCATTTTAAATATTAATATGTTCCATGGATCACTTTCGATTACCTACTGTCTTGAGATTCTTGAAGATGTCAGATTTTTAAGATTCCCAAAGTTGCACTTGGAATTGTCTGTTGAGGCAAAGGGGACTATGATAATTACACACATCCATTAGGATCAGCAGAGGAGATAAACTTTGGGGAGGCTTAATGGGCATGTCTCAGTGACAGCTAGCAAAGAGCATTTGGCATGATTAAGGATGGATTTGAATGCAGTTGAAAATCTACTCTCATTATGGACACCAGTGGAAGTTGCACTACAAATGTGAAATCCCCCAGAAGAAGAGTGGTGTGGCACGGAAGCTTTGAAATCCACTGTGGCCATCATCCAAATTATTCTCTTTCCTTTATGTCTTTCTGCTGTCAGAATCACTTTGCGATGCCCAACTCAACTCCCTACATCTTTGAAAAAAGGCAACCTGTTGATCTCTGTATTTCAGATTGTCCGAAGATACATCAAGGATTGGCTTGAAAGAAAGAAGCCGCCTTTTGGTGCTATCAGCAGCAGTGTGCTCCTCATGATCATCTACACCACCTTCTGCGACACGTTCTCGAACCCAAATATTGACCTGGATAAATTCAGCCTTATTCTCATCCTGTTCATAAGTAAGTTGGAAGATGGAACATTTTTGCTATCCCCTCCGTCTCCTCAGGAGCAAAGTGGAGGAAATTGTGAATTGTGTTCCCCAAACTCATTTTGAATGTTAATTTCATTAGAAAATAATACCGAGCTTCATCTTATATGTGCTCAGTGACTTTATCCTGTGTGTCTGTTCTTTAAGAAGACATCAGTTACATATTTATGATTCAATGTCCTTTGTTTTTTATGTTTGATTTATAGTAGTTGATGCCAGATGAAAGAAGTCATGGGATCTGTCACATTCAAATGTTAGATTGAATACTTTTTGCCAATTTATTTTACTGTAACGTTGAGCTAATCTTACCCTTTATTGTGAGTTAAAAGTAGGATTTATTTACTTAATACTGTCATTTTCTAAGTACAATAGTTGACTGAGTTAGTTAAAATGTGGACATTTACATCATCTTTTCTACTAAACTATACCCAAGCTAATACCAGTTCATTTTAAGAAGCGGCAAACTATGAAATGCAAGTAATTGCAAGGATCAGAAATCAACTTTTTGTTCTGTTTATCCTGTAATAGCAAAGACAATTTTGTAATTATAAGGATACCTAAGAATCTTTTCTTATTAAAAATCAACATGAGTTATACCAAAATATATATTATATGCCACTGCAGTTATGCAATTTACTATAAATACCCACAGCATAAACCAGCTCTTTCTAAATTGAACAAATTAAGTAACCAAGTCTCAAATCAGGGAGGATTTTAGATTTGCAGAGCAGTAGACATCATAGATGATGCCTAGGGATATCTTCCATAAGAACAAATTTAGTCCCACTAACTTTGATGATTCTACCAGTTTAGCAATGTGTGTTTGTTTTCCTACTTGAGTTCATAAGTTGCAGATTAAACTAAGCATGTGGTAAATACGCTACAGATATTTTTATACCCCTAATTTAGATTCAATCTTTTTTTTTTTTTCAGTATTTTCTATCCAGCTGAGTTTTATGCTTTTAACCTTCCTCTTTTCAACAAGGTAAGTGATATGGTATCTCTTGTGGTTGTTAGTTTTTTAAATGACAAATCGTGCTATTTACTTGGCATCTGTGCCACTGTGCTAATCTAGTGTTTCTCTCATCTCCTGATCATTCCGTCTTCCTCCTGCCACCCTCGGGTTGTAGACATCCTGAAGGGTTTGTCCGTGGCCCTGTGTCACCTGCTCACATCGTGTGCTTAGGTGGCCTCCTCCATTCTGCTGGCTCAAGCTGTCAGCTTCCTGCTGTTAATTTTCATGCCAAGACCTTGCATTCCAATGTTTTTCCTGAGTTCCAGCACTATTTATCACTAACCATTTAGATATCTTCACCGGTCTTCAGAAGACATCAGTCTCTAGATGAAATTAAATTTTTTCCCCAGTACTGCCTCTTTCTCTCTCATTTCTTTATTGTTAGTGGGATCACCATCCACAGAGTTACTCAGACTAGAATCCTTTGCATCATTATTTTTTAAATTTTTAAAAAATATTTTAAAATATTTAAAATGTAAATATTTTTAAATATTTTAAAAATACCTTTGTAATTTTTTTTGAGCTCTCAAAGCCACTTCCCTAATTCGGGCTCTTGTTGCCTCTTTTCTCCTTGGACTATTGTACTAGATATCTTATAAGTATCTTCATTTCTAAAATGAATTTTTCTTATGTATTTCATACTGCTTCTAATAACTCAAAGTTCTCATAATAGTCTCTTATCATAATAGTGTCATAATAGCTCTTATCAGAGATCTTCAGTGGTTCCAGGACCTGTAGAATGAAGTTCACTTTGGGGGGCTAAGTGAACTACTACTAGCATTCAGCCTGTCTAAGCTTCAGGTTGAGGTAAAATCTTTGCTGTTCCCTGGAGAAACCTCATGCATTCTCATTTCTGCTACTTGCTTAGGCTGTCCTCATTAAATTGGTCTCTATGCCCTAGTTCACCTTTCCTATTCTTAAAGGCTCACCTCTAATACACCTTCTTCTACCAAATCGTACATTCAACAGATAATACTTAAGCCTTCAGTATGAGGAAGTTACCACAGTGAGTACCACAAAGAAGAGATGATTCTGACCTTGCATGAGTTTATAGACTAGATATATGTCTGATAACTAAGAGTCCTCTTAGTGGACAGGGAGCCAACCTGTAGTCAATTCAAAGAAGAAAGCACTTCCAGAAAGAGTGGTAGAGCCAGGCTTCATGGAAGAGATGGGATTTGACATGAATTATAAAGAATGGCTAATTATTCAGCAAACCAGCAAAACAAGATGCAGAGAGAAGCTTCTTGGTGGAGGGAAAAATAATGCAAATGTGGGACACACACACACACACACACACAGAGTGGGACAATAGGAGTAGAGAAAGATTAAAAAATAATAACAGTAACTAGAAAGGCAGGCTTAGGCCAGATTGCTGGGTGATGGCAGTGAGTTGCCACGAGGGAAATGGCCTGGATTTTTTTTTTTATTTGGTTTGTTGTTTGTTTGTTTTTGGAGAGAGAGTGTGTGTGCACATGCACACGGGAGCAAGGGGGCAGGGGCAGAGGGAGAGAGAGAATCTGAAGCAGGCTTCATGTTTAGCACAGACCCTGATGCGGGGCTGGATCTCAGGACGGTGAGATCGTGACCTGAGCTAAAACCAAGAGAAGGACGGTTAACTGACTGAGCTGCCCAGACTGCCCGGGGCCCGGGTTGTTTTTGAGATCTGAAACAGTGGCAGAGCAGCGTTGGGTTCAGCCCTCGCATTGGGCACTTGGCTCTTATGGCGCTCAGCATTGCAAGAGGCTGATTATAAACAGTCAATAAAAATTTATTGATTGGTGTAATCGGAACCATTTTCCCTAGCTTGTGGTTCTGATTTATAAAGGAAGAGTAAAGCCTGGAGCCATTAAGACATGAAGAGAATGTGACTTAATTGGGTAGTGTAGGAGTCAGAGCTATTTTAAAGTTCTCTTCGTAAATCGTCTGTTATGTCGCCCTAGAAAAGATGTTTGCCTTTCCCCGGCTGTTTGTGTGCTGGTCCTTGTGGCAGAAGTAGAGTCACTTGTCCTGTCCTGTCAGACTGGGTAGGATGCAGGTGTCCTGTCTGTGGCTGAAAACATGCTGAAAAGCACAAAAGAGCCGCTGCTGGAATGGCTGAAGGAGGGCTGGGGCGGAGATGGTGTCCCCACTGGTTGAATGGAAAGTGAGAGTTTTCAGTGTGGAGGAGACTGGATTTCCATAAGGCCTTGAGATCTTAAGACCCTATTATTTTGTGAAGTTCTATTGCCTTTGGAACTTGTTCAGCTGTCAGATATGCACCTTCTTTAATAAACAGCAGACTAAGGAATGGCTTTCACTGTGCTCCTCCCACATTAGTCCATTAAAAAACAGGGGTTTTTGAGTTGAATAAAATTCAGAAGATGGGTGTATTTTTGTTTTTTGTTTTTCACTATGAGAGACCTCATTTGTGCCTAAGGATTTTATTGGAGTAATAAAAGATACCAGTGTTTACTGAGCCCTGCTCTACGGCAGGCACTGTGCGAGGGACCATACGTACGTTCTTTCATGAAAGTCTGACAGCAAAGACTAGGATACGATACATTCTTGTTGCTGTTTTGCTGATGAGGACCCATACTTAGAGTAGTTTGCTTTAATAGCTCTCCTAAAATCAGAGTCTAGTAGTTTAATAACAGATGGCAAAGAGTACATGTGGAATTGAAATCCATTTCCATTTGACATTTGCCCACACTTTTTCCACTGCACTAAACTATTTCAATTACTTTTAAAATTCTTAAATGCTTGTTTTGGTTAGGGAATCTGTAGAGAGCATTTAACTGGATGCTTCAAGTTTACTCACACAAGCAAATTAGTCAAAGACACCAAGAGTGTGAACTAGGACCCACTGGTTTATATACTCTGTTGAGTTTCATTTTCTCTTTCTACTTTTTGTTTCTTTCTATTTAAAATTAGTGAAATTGGCCTGTATTTTCTCTCTCTCTCTTTTTTTTTTACCTATTCGCTAAATCTATAACCAGTCCAGATATTGATACAAAAATCTCAGCATGGAAATCAGTCTTTCTTTTTTTACATACAGTATGCCACTGACCCCTGATGATGGAAGTTTAGCATAAAGCAGGAGAGACCCAGCCAAGAAAATTCAACTTTCCTACAACACTCCTCCTACCTAGTTAACATTTCTTAGATTTACTGACCTGATGTGTTAGCTTTCTGGTGTCTGACATGTGAACTATGACTTTGAGTATTTAAAACATATTTGAGAGTTACTACTCTGCATTCTTATTTGTCAGCAGAATAATGTCAGGGTTAAAAATTCCAAGTCTAGAGTCAGACAGATATGAGTTTCAATCCTACTTAATAACTTTGTGACTTTTGTCATACCTCATTACTAAAATGGACATAGTAGCAGGACCTACCTCATAGAGTCATTTGGTGAACTGAATAATATGCACATAAAGCCCTCATCACAACACCTAGCATATACTAAGTGCTCAATAAATGTTAGTAACTGTCAAATATTATACCAAAACAATTAGCTATATTATTGCACAAACTAATGATGGAAGAGAAGAAATTAGCATTTCTAGCTTTGTAGTACATTCTCTTTGATGTTACACTGTCACAGATGCTAGGACACAAGAGTTGATTCATCAAACCGAGAGTCAGCTATCCATAGTACCCTGTCCATAGTCTGCAACCTGGGGAAGCTGTCAGAGTTAACATAAAATGTTGAAAAGGTTAGAAAAATAAAGCAATAATTGTGAGCTTTAAAAAATACATAAAAGACAATTTGGAAAGCTGATAACTGGAATAATAGAAACCCAGAGTATCACTGGAGTGACAAAAGAAACTACTAGGAAAGGGAAAAAGAAGAAAACAAATTTTGAATATTTGTATAGGTGTTTTCATCCCTATCTCAGTACATTTTTAATCGGGTGTCTCAATCGGCCACTCACTATAGCCCTGGGAGGGAGGGAGGTATGGGAGGGAGCAAAGGAGGGTAGGAGGAAGGCAGGTATTAGTATTAATGGTAAGTCTTACCATTTCAGACATGAGGCAACTAAGCCACAGAACTCTGGGTAACTTGTTCAGTGGCATACAGCTAATGACGGATGAGGGCTTCTCCTAAAATTACATAAGGACAAAACACAGGTACAGAGGTTAACAAAAGAAAGTATTTCACATGGACGTTTCCTCCTCTAAAAACCGTGAGCTTAGACAGAACTCTCTCAGAGGACCTTTTCTGCTCTACATTCTGTGATTCTACTAGTAAAACCTTCTGACATGTTTTCCTTTGTGAGTACTGCAGAGAAAGGCAAGATAAATATTATGTGGAAAACACTGATTGAAAGCTTTGTAAAAGAGCATAAAAAGACCAGTTGGGAAGAAAAGGAAATAAACATCTCAAGGGAAGCCAAAGTGATCAAAAGAATTATAAAAACAGGATAAAAAGAAAATCAATATTAAAAAGAGATAAGGTAGAGTTAGAAGATAAATAGTAATGTGATTCCTTTCAAGAGCATGAGCAGACACAATAGAGACGTTAATCACTGAAAATAATTATAGTCATTACCACTTAAATAAAATGCACAGGATGCTTCCTTTTTCTGGGGCTTATCCTGACTTGCTGCCCTTGGGCCGCCTCTTGACAGAACGTGGCCGAAGGAAGGTTACTGATTGAGGTGGCCGCGCTCATCCACCAAAGTGTGTGGTGGTGTTTCTGTTTTCTTGATTTCCTTCTCAAAAAGCAGGCTCGTCTCCAGTTCGGGGCAGCCTCCTAACTGGCGATGTGTAACTTTAGAGAAGCTGTTTGCTCTTGTTGTGCTTCAAGTTCCCTTTCCGGAAAAGGCAGGAAGTGGTAGTATCTAAGGCTATTCCAAGAAGAAGGAAATACTGGGAGTAGGGTGCCTAGAAGAAGGCTCAGTGTTTCCTGCTCCTCCTCGACATGGATGGAGGCTTCGGTGAGCATTTGCTCTGTTGGCTTTCCCCATGGCCCGGGGTAGGGGGCAGGCTGTTTCTCTACTGATGGAGTGTTTAGGGAAAACATTGTTTTTAACCTCAAGCGATCCATTTTTATGGGCAGATACTCCCTCCCCACCATCGGACCCTGTGTCAGTAGCCCTATAGGGCAGGGTTCCAACTCAGATCGGGCTGGAAGCTTCCCTGCACAGGCCTAGCTTGAGACACCTTGCCTGAAATGGGACAAGGGAGCAGGTCTTGCAGATAGCCTCCCCAGCCGCACTGTAATCCGTGACTGCCCACGCCAGATTAAATCAGAGCCTTCTCCCCCAGAGAGATTTTGACGCACTGGAAATGCACTACGACCTGGAAGCAAGCACGGTAGCAAGCAGAGCGAAGTTCTCTAAAGGAGAAGTTTTATTGCTGGACTCTCTTGGAACGAAGCAACTGCATAATCCAGAGGCAGCAACAGTGGGTTATAAACAAGGGCCTTTGTAGCGTCACCAACACCAAGCACAGGTGGGCCTTCATTCCTGCAGAAGGGGTTTAGTCACTGTGAACTGACTCTGTTTCCTACTCCCCAATCTGCCTCTTGCAAGTTTTCCTGATTTCTTGGGTCCCCGGCTTCAGCATTACCTCAAACTCTGGATGAGCAAAGTGCCTCATGCCATACAAAGCAAGTAAAATCTCGGGGCGCCGGTGGCTCAGTGGGTTAAACCTCTGCTTTTGGCTCAGGTCATGATCCCAGGGTCCTAGAATTGAGCCCCGCATCGGGCTCTCTGCTCAGCAAGGAGCCTGCTTCCCCACCCCCCGCCCCGCCTGTCTCTCTGCCTACTTGTGATCTCTGTCAAATAAATAAATAAAATCTTTATAAAAGGAGCTCCTGGGTGGCTCAGTGGGTTAAGCCTCTGCCTTTGGCTCAGATCATGATCCCAGGGTCCTGGGATCGAGCCCCACATTGGGCTCTCTGCTCAGCCGGGAGCCTGCTTCCCTTCCTCTCTCTCTGCCTGCCTCTCTGCCTACTTGTGACCTCTGTCTGTCAAATAAATAAATAAAATCTTAAAAAAAAAAAAAATTAAAAAAAAAAAAACAAAGCAAGTAAAATCTCTGACATAAATTGCCTCTCCTTTCCCATTCTCTACCTGGAAATTTTCCGTATTTTTCACTCACCCTGTCTTCTTCTGGAAGGAAATAAGCCCTCTCAGGCTAATCCCAAAGCCTGCGCCTCTGGGACCTCTCTAAGGACCTGGTTTCATCAGTTGTTTCTACCCACTGGGTCTTCACTCTCTCTGCATGGTCATGTTCAGATTCCCATGACCTTTTTCTTCTCTTTACCAAATTTCTTGAAAAAACGGTGCCCTCTAATACAAATTCTGTTCGCTCCTTGGCCTCCTGCCCAGACCCCATTAGACCGCCTCTTCCCTTCCCTATTTCCATTAACACCCTAGTGCTCCTCTTAAGCCTGTGTGCTGGAAGCTTCTCATTTCTCTTTAATTCTTTCTCCTCTCTCAAAGTAACAGTAACAATAAAAAGATCAGCTAGCTTGAGTTAAACACTTGCAGTGTGCCAACTTCTTAACAAACACTGGCGTTTATCCTCACAATGACCCCTAAGAGGCCAGCAGTATTATCCCCATTTTCTATATAAGCGAAAGAATGGTCTGGATTGAAATTCAGGTGGGTCTTCCCCCAAAGCCTGTGCTCGTAAGCTGCTGGGAAGGAATATTTCACAGAGTGACGTCAACAGTTGACAAGTTCTTGTAATTCTGTCTTCATGTCTCTTACCAGCATCGCTGCCTCTCTGTGATTCCTCAGGCCCTTACAGCTTTCCACTTCCTGTGTGGCCTCATCATAGCCAGTCTTTCTTGCACCACACTGGGTGGTTATTCCTCCCAGCATCTGTAGCCCGTCTTGTCAAGTCCACACTCCTGGTCACAAGCCAGTGTCCCTACACTCAAGTCAGCCTGGAGTCTGTTCTTTGCCAACTGCCCCTTTGGCCCCCAGATTTCAGTCTCACTTTCCCCTTAGCTGAAATACACACCCACCCATGTCTAAACCTGTCCTTTAAAGCCCAGCTCAATGGTTATTTCTTTCAAGAAGGTTCTCTGTGTGCTCTATCATTATCCCCCATTCCCTGCCAAGCTTGAGATAATCCTTTTCTTTGGTGCCATAACCCTCCCACCCACTCTTTTTCTCTCTTTCTCAATCATATACATATATATATGTATATATATGCCTACATGATGAACAAAAGGATCAAGGAATATGTCAGCTGTGTAGTTCAATGTTTAAGAGGAAGAGTGACAGCACAATATAAATATGATAATAAAATGTGGGAACAGTAAGCCAATCTTATTATACTCAAGTAACACATATCCATGAGAATTCTCAACTTTGGTAAGACACCAAAAACTGGGAAGTTGTTATCCAAAAAGACCAGATCAGACTAGTTAGGAAGCATGAGTACACATGACTTTTCAGAGGAAAGAATACCAAAGGACAATTTTCATATTCTCTTAACACAGGGGATGAGCAGGAGAAGGAAGAAGCCCTTCTCCCCTCCAGTGAGTATATATAACAAAGAAAACAGGATGTGTGGATCTGTTTAGGGAAGATTTTTCTTCTAATGAAAGTTATATGTGAGGATGAGGTTACTAAGGAAAGTGGTGGGATCACTTTAGAGATCCGTAAAAATTGGATTGCTTGTTATATCCACAATTGTATACATAGAGTCAGGTTCTGGAGCATTTTCCATTTGCTAACTCAGGGCAAGGAATGAACAGACTTACTATACCTTCAAATCCTGATTCTGCAGGAAGGAATAGTTTCTAACATATCAAGTACACTAACAACAACATTTCTAACCCTTTGGCTCCTGGTTCTCTAAATCTTTTTGTTCTAAAATAGAAAATCTGAATGTGAAATTCACCAGGACTGACCCCCATAACATTTAATGGATTTTGGCTAAGTGAGATTTTTTTTTTAAATGCTTAATATATTACATAACAGTAGTAGAACATAGCAGTTAAGAGCATAGGCACAGAAGCTACACTTGATTTAAATCCTGGCTGTGTCACTCTCTAGCTCCGGGGCCCTGGATAAGTGACACAACTTCTCTGTGCCTCAGTTTTCTCATCTGTACATAGGGGTATTGTATCACCGACCTTATGGGTTAGTTGTCTTCAAATGTTACAGACCTTAGAGGAGTATCTGATACACAGTAACTGCTCAAGGAATGAAAACTTGTAATTTTTACTGAAACACATGATGCTAAATCTTTGTTCATACCAGGTATTCCTGGAAAGGGTGTGTTTGCTGCCAGAGAGGTATGCTGCTTCTTTATGCTGCTTCTTGAGAGAAGCAATTACGGAGATACGTTAACTCTTTCTGGCTGCTGGAATTAATATCAAGTGATAGCCTAGTAACTTTGCTAACACAGATCCTCACTGCATGATTTTGCAAAGCCCTACATCACAGCCTGATTATGTGATCTCCAGAGACCTCCACCACACATTTGTTAGAGCAACTTTATTTTTAATAACCAATATCTAGATACAGTGCTGCTGTCCTTCCATAGGTGAATGGTTAAACAAATTACAGTCCATGCGTATCACGGAATGCTATTTAGCAATAAAAGGAATAAACTATTGGTACACACAGCAACTTGGATGAATGTCCAGGGAATAATGCTGAGGGGAAAAAGCTGGCCCCAAAAGGTTACACATCCTTCCACACACAGAATGTTTTGAAATGAATTTTTTTGAATGGCTTGGTGGTTGCCAGAGGTTAAAAATGGGGGATGAGAAGGGGGGAGAAGTGGTGTTCACCACACATTTTTAAGACTTTTTCTTCATGGATAAATGACTCAGGAATGATTCTCTAAAAAGAAATTCAGACACTTCTCTACATTTGGGCATAGAATTACTTCTGTCACCAGGATTGATCAAAAGGATGTTAACATGAAGGTAGGTACTACATTTGATTTAGGATGTGTTAAGTAGGCTTTTTATATAAGTATTTGTAAAACACTCTTTTTGCCCGTAGGAATAATTCGGGTTTCACACCAGCAGACACTGTGGCAATCATTTTCTGTTCTACGCACAAATCCCTCACACTGGGTAAGTGATTCACGGAATTAAAAACCAACTGCATATTATCCTCAGACAGTTACATCTTACGATTTTGAAATTTAAGCAGCTCTTCAAATTAAATGGAGTGGAGTATCAATCACTCTGTTAAATAAAGAACAAAAGGTTCTTTATCTGTGAGGTGAGGATGGGTCATTCCTTTTAAATACCATTATTTGATTGAACCAATTTTTGAAGGCCTAAATTTAATAGTGTAGGATTTAGCTTAATTTGTAATTATGTTTGTGGTTCTCATAAAAGAGTTTCATTGTAGTATGTGAACATTACAAGCTCGGGGGGAAGCAGTGGCAGGGATGTGGTAGGGTGAGGAACTTCTGAAAAGGAATGGGCAAAAACTGAGTTTTGGAAGGCTCTAAAGTTGCCCCTGGAAAATGTTAACTTATTTTTTTGGAAGCTTGGAACAGGGTAGAGAAACTGTTACTCTAATGTGATATTGACATTAAAGTTCATTTCAGAATGTTATTTCAATAAGAAACACAATATGGCTATCATTAATTCAACCTGATTAGCGCCTAAACTGAAATATCTGTGTATTTAATGGACAAAAATAGATCAAGAAGAAAACTGCTGTTTTCTACTAAGTTTTATCCTGTGTAGTGGCATTATCCCGATAACCTGTCCAGGCATCTGAATCCATGTTTTTAGTCATTAAAAGTCATTAAGAAATCAGGAACCTTCTGGAAATATTTATCATTCACAAACTCCTTGGGGTAGTAGACACATTGTGGTTAAAAACTCACTTTAAAAATTTCTTTACATTTTGGCATGAGACTTAAGAGAATGGAAAATCATGACATTGCTCTATCTGTTCATGTTAAAGAAGTTCAGTCTGTAAGCTAGAAAATGTTTCATGATGTTTTTACTAACCCTGAGCATATTTGTTTATAGAATCTATTGTCAGTCCTGCCAAATTTGGACAATGATTTCAAAATTGGACAAACTCTTTAAGGAGCACTTGCTATCTAGGCCTCCATCTTATTTGAATAAATGATAAACGGCTGACCCTTGAATAATGCGGGGCAGGGGGGGGCTTAGGGGAACCCCCCCCCGCAGAGTCAAAAATCCATGTATAACTTTTGACTCCCCAGAAACTTAACTACCAATAGCCTACTGTTGATGAGAAGCCTCACTGGTAACAGTCAACTAACACATATTTTGTATGTTACATGTATATACCTTGTTCTTATAATAAAGTCAGTTAGAGAAAAGAAAATGTTATAAAGAAAATCATAAGGAAGAGAAAACACATTTACAGTCCTGTACAGGGTTGATCAAAAAAAAGATCCACGTATAAGCGGACTCATGTAGTTCAAATCCATGTTGTTCAAGGGTTAACTGTACTGAATATCTACCTTGCAGTATTTCCATTAGGCTTTCTTCGTAGTATCATCAAACTGAAGTTGAGAGAGCTTTGGAATCCACATTCCAATCCTGACTTTGTGACTCTGGACAAATCACTTCACCTCCCCTGAATCTTAGCTTTCTCATCTGTAAAATGGGGCAGCATAATCCTCACTTTACAAAGTTTATTAAGATTAAAAACAAAATGTGTTAAGTACCTAGTACAATACTTACACGTAATAGGTAGTCAGTACACGGCAGAACGTGTGCAGTCGTTGCACTGTGTGTAGACTGCTACGGACTAAATTCTGTAACCCACCTAGCTGTTGTTATCAGTTATTATTAACTCTATTACTTACAACTGTATTACCATTTCCGGGGTCCAGTCCCCTGGCCCCTTGTCCTCTGGATTTTCATGTAATAGGTGTGGTTTAATTTTTGACTTCAAAGAAGTCATCTTGCACTCCCCCCGCCCCCCATGCTGTTACTGTGCTGCGATGGCGCGTGCTCCAGGTCTCCTAAAATGTAAGGTGCTGTTATAAAGGTAGGGCGTCCAAAGGCAAGAGCTGCCTGATGCCTCAGATGTCCAGAGCCAGGGATCCAATGAGCCCATGTCCTCAGCAGAGATGCTGAGCACGGCGGCACCAAATACGCTCCCGCATTGCTGCATGGGCTTTAAGCCCCACACGCTCCAAAGGGTCTGCTTTCCGAAAACACAAATGGATGTTTTGTCTCTCTACGATGTTCTTCTGTGCTGGAGCTGGCCTTGGGGAGCAAAGAGCTCAACCCAAGAAGCGTACTGCAGCAACAGCAGTGTTCTTTCCTCTTCTATAAGTAAAACACCTACCCATCAGATCCTTTACTTGTTTGTCTTTTCATTTTTTGTAATCTCAAAGCGATGTTCTTCTGTTCTTGATGCTTTCTGAAACCTGATTTTCAGCTAAACGGGTGCGCTGAACACCCATCAGAAGTAGCTGTTTTGCTAAAAAGGGCTGAGTTAACTTGACTTTTGTCTGCGTATGTACTTTATTTCTGCAGCATTCTCCCCTGAAGTAGGTCCTTAGATCCTCCAGTAAGATACTAGCGTGGTAGCTAAGTAACCATACAGTCTAAATCCTTTGTTACTTAAATAACATGATAGCCTTGAGCACTCTTAGAATTGCAAGACCGAAATACTTGTCCTCACTCTTCCACTGAGACATCCCCAGGCTTCGGTTTCCTTAGCTCTTAGTTTCGAGAATTTTACTTCCAACCTGACTAGTCTATCATGCCTTGATCATACCTGGCTTCCTTCCTGCAGGCTCCCAGGTAGCATTTATAAGTATGACCTCTTTGCTGCTTATCTTAGTGAGGCGCCATGGATAGTCCTTGTTCCAGCAGCGCCCTTACTTCCTGTAGCAAGGGGAGTTCGGCTCAACATTGCTAGAATGGACTTGGTAAGCCCTATAATTTCACTGCATCCATTTTCATAAAATGCATTGCGTGCTCCCCTCTCCTGGTGACCTGACATCACTGGTATAGAGGATGTGCCATGAGAGTCGCCTGAGCTACAGGCCAGTAATTACCCTAAGGGAACTCTTGTCTGCATGGAAATGAAAGAACATCTGATTCCAGAAAGCAGGGAACGTATTTCAGATCATATCACTCAGAGTTATACTATCTCTCACCTCTCACACAATGATGAAATACAATGGATTATAATATATCTATTTGGCATTTAGAAAAAGCATCTATCCCTTCTTGAGATCACTATCAAAATATTTCTTTTAGCGATTTTGTATGCACACAATAAACACATGTAACACCTCCGATAGAATACATTAAGGAAGCCTCAGGAAATACCATTCAGTCTTATATACAGTATTTGTATTTAATAATAAATCATTGTAGGCCAAGTGGTACCCAGGTAACTAATGAACCAAAGATGAAAACTCTCACTTGAGAAGCCTTCTGAATATTCTCTTATACACACGCTTCAGTTTATTTTATTGTTCTTGCTTTTGCCCTGTCTCCATCTCTCCAGTATACGTGCGTCTACACAGATGCTAAATTTGATTCATTGCTTTTATTAGTGCATTTGCCATTGATTGATTAGTTCTTCGTATTAGTACTTTTTCTATTGATTGATTGCAGATGAAGTGACTATTTGACCTTTAATTATGAGGCTTCCTATTGAAAATGACATTGAGCTATGGCTTCACATAATCCATCTGGAAAGCCTGACATGATGCCATTCCCTGGAGTTCGTTCAGGAAGAAAGAGGAGGCCTGAAGGAAGCACAGAGCTATCACTGTGCTTCATCTAAAACAATACTGCAAGGCTTGTTTGCTGCTCTCCTCAAGCTTTGGCTCAGGGTTGGAGGTAATTTTATATTTTGTCAAGACAGCATCACTTGCTGTGGATTGCCATAAAAGCCATGAACTCTCCCAAAGTCTTCTCTAGTTTGGTGCTGATATTTGTATAGTGATAGTCTGTGTCATTATAATGACAAGATATTGTACATAGCAGAGATGGAAGAACAGCTTGCACCCTGGTTAACAATGGCTCAGTGCACGGTCAGTCAAGAGATCTCATCAAGAAAGAAATTCGATCCCGGACACTCTATGGAATTAGTATTTTATTTTATTTACCTTTTTCTCTTGAGTATTCATATCACTTTGCTTATCTGGAGTTGCAGGATGTGTACAAAAGCATTCCCACAACACCATGAAAGAGAATGTTCCAGGGTGTTTGAGGTCCTTAAGTGTATGTTTATGTTCATTTGTCATGTTTTTAAATAGCAAAATGAAAGCACACACTCTCATGGCGTGTCAGCTGACTATTGGCAGTCGGTCGTGAGATTCTCAGTTGTGTCTTCTTTCCAGAAACATTTCTGAGTTGGAAGAATGCCATGGAAATTTTAGAGTATCATGATCAATGCTTATTAAAAGTCCACTGTATGTCTTACCATTTGTAGACGCCACACACAAAGATGAATCAAGGCAGGTATTCCCTCACGTTACTTACCCTTCGTTAATGAGGCCACGATTGCAGCTACACTGCTGAACTGTGACAAGAAACCGTGCACTAAGCAAAAGGAATATAACTTTTTGCTAAGGCGTGGGACTCTGCAAAGAGTGGAAAGAACATATTCCTAATTCTAGTCTGGATCCAACTTCCAATTCTCTCACCGAAAGCTGAAACAAATCATGTAACTGCTGTGGGCCTCAGTTTCCTCATCTGTGAAATGAGAAGATGGACAAGACAACACATGACATTCCTCCCAGGCTTAAGTCTGTGCTCTGTGACTGATATTTCTATTCTTTAAAAGAACAGTTTCCCAGGGTGCCTGGGTGGCTCAGTGGGTTAAGCCTCTGCCTTCGGCTCAGGTCATGATCTCAGGGTCCTGGGATTGAGTTCCGCATCGGGCTTTCTGCTCGGCAGGGAGCCTGCTTCCTCCTCTCTCTCTGCCTACCTCTCTGCCTACCTGTGATCTCTCTCTCTCTCTGTCAAATAAAATCTTTAAAAAAAAAAAAAGACAACAGTTTCCCTGCAGGGTGTGAAAGAGAAAAAAGTTCATAAATAGTTATGTAAATAATGTTACAGTATTACACGAAAGGAAATACGGCTCTTGCCGTATTCCGAAGAGTTTCACCAGAGAAACAGAATCTGCAGAGGATCTTATTTGCAGTTTTACTTGGACGCTGTTTGAGAATGCAACAGGACTACCTGTCCCTAACTTGGGCTGGAAAGATCATTTAATAACATACACGTTATTTTCTCAAGAGGAAATGGGATTGAAATAGGAAAGTTTGCATTTCTGTAGTTCTTTTCCCTTAAAGCTTATCTGTGACTCTATTTGGCATAAAGAGACTGTTGTCTTAATAAAACTGCCCCACAATTGGGAAGCATTTTTTAAAGCATTGAGCTCATTAAATCCCAAAACCTTGAATATCAGCAGGTCAGTAATTGTCTTATTTTGCCTACAAAGAAATAAAAGCCTGGAAAATTTTTACAAACATCCCAGATCGTATAACTAATAGAGACTGGAGTCCCTGCCTCCTAACTTCCAGAACTGTATTGGATAATAAGATATGAAAGCACTTTGAAGACCAAAAAGTACTGTCCTGATTCCAAATATTGTAAATGTGCAATCTCAGTGTGCATTTGAAATAAGTTGTTAATTGTTTAAAAAAGAAAATCAGTTTTGATGACATTGCTACTTATAAAACAGTCTAAAAATACTTAATATCTATAATTGTTCCCAGAAGCATGAATTTCCATGTGGCCCAGGCATAAACTGGCACTCATTCCTTCTACCTTCTTTAGTAACAAAAAGCTATATTCTGCCCTTCCCCAATATTCATCTGGTTTGCTTTTTAAATTCCACATATGAGCAAAATCATATGGTATTTGGTCTTTCTCTGACTCAGTTACTTCGCTTAGCATAGTACCCTGTAGTTCTATCCACGTCATTGCAAATGGCAAGATTTCATTCTTTTTGATGGCTGAGTAATATTCCATTGTGTGTGTGTGTGTCTGTGTGTGTTTGTGTGTGTGTGTGTATGTGTGTGTGTGTGTATGTGTGTGTGTGTACATGTACCACATATTCCTTATCCATTCATCTGTCATCTGTCAGTGGACATCTGGACTTTTTCCACGGTTTGGCTATTGTGGACATTGCTGCTGTAAACATCGGGGTACATGTGCTGCTTTGAATCATTATGTCTGTAGCCTTTGGATGAATACCTAGTAGTGCCAATCCTGGGTCGTAGGACAGTTCTATTTTTAACTTTTTCAGGAAACTCCACACTGTCTTCTAGGTGGTTGCCTCAGTTTGCATTACTACCAACAGTGTAAAATAGAGAGGGAGGCAAACCATAAGAGACTCTTAACTCTAGGAAACAAACTGAGGGTTGCTGGAGGGAAGGTAGGCGGGGAGATGGGGTAACAGGTGATGGGCATTAAGGAGGGCACTTGATGTAATGAGGACTGGGTGTTCTATGCAACTAATGAATCAGTAAATTCTACCCCTGAAACTAATAATAGACTATATGTAAACTAAATTGAATTTAAATAAAAAATTAAAATAAATAAAAAATAAAGATTTCAAGACATAATAGCCAAAAAAAAAAGTTATATTCTATTTTCTATTTAAAGTGAGTCTTGATGAGTCAGCCCTTACCTTTCATGAGGCATCACTGTCTGCACTCTTTTGTAGCAAACTAAGAGCCATAGTGCTGTGACAATGAGCTGTTAAAATGGAAACTGAAATCCAGAGTAGAGACAAAAAATAGAATTTTGTGTGTGGGCCAGAGCCCTAAATATATTTCTGTCCTGCGGTTTGCCACTGGAATTGCAGTTGTGTAAGGAAAGACAGTTTGGGGCCTCTGCCATTTGACAGATTCTTAAAGATGCCACTGAAATTATAGACACAATGGATTTTACTACTATGCTGAAAAAAAGTGCAGGAGTATCCATCATTTTGTACCATTTTCTGATCCATATAAAGAAAGAAAGAAACATAAGTTCTCTAACTAGTACACTTCTGTTCTTCAGAGGTTTGGGGATTATTTGGTTTTGAGTTTTTGGTTCTGAATTTGGTCTCTGAAAATCATTACTAGCATATCTAGACTTATGTAATAAAAAAGTTGGAAGTTCCCAGGTTCCAGGCAGCAAGTCTAAAATTAAGGATGATAAAACCTCTTTGGGTTTTGGTTTTATTACCCTGACCCTCAAGTACCATAAATCTTAGAGATACACCTGGAGATATTCATCCGGAAGATCAGTGCCCGAAACCCCCATCCTCCTCCTTCACATTTCCTATGCCATAGACTGTCAAACGTTTTTAACTGCAAGCGTCAGAAACACATTTTACAGTGTGATCCCGTATGCACTGCTTTACAAAATAACATCCACTCTTACTGTATATGATGTGTTCCGTATTCTATCCAAGTGGTGGATAAAACCCATTAAGTTGATTTGCAACTCATTAATGGGTCATAATCCAAGGTCTGAGAAGTATTACCTCATACCTGCTTGGTGAGATTTTATCCTCTTCCTCAGATAATTACCATATAGGCTTTAGCTTCTACTGTCTTTTTTTAAATAAAACTTTAGCTCAAATTCCTGATACCAGATAGGAACCAGAGCTAAATTAAAACTCAGAAAAATTCTTGATTCAAGGTAATATTTAGATTTTATTAATACATTTAGATTTTAGATTTTATTAATACCGCTTATATTACAGAGTTTCTATACTTTTTAAATTTATTTTTCAATTGTGTCTCTGTTCATCATGTTTTCAATAGTAGTAGGAATAATGCTAATAGCTAACCATAATTGGGTAGTTAATAGGCAAACACCGTGCTGTGTGCTGGTTGCATGAAGCCATTTACTTGAAAATACTTTTGTGTTCACAGTGTGGCATCATGTAGGTATGTAGTAGTTAAAGTTCAGCACCAGGGATGGCCAGTGGCTCTAATGGAAAATACTCACCCGAGTGTTCAGCTACTATTTTATCAGAAAGGAATACTCCAGAGGCAGCTCCAACAAATGCTTGTGTTATCTTTATCTCTGTCAACCAGAGATTTTGCTGATCAGCCTAATGAATTCTGAAATAGGTTGTTAGTGATGAAATTGCCGACTTGTTACTTTGCATGTAATAAATGGACTCTCGCTGATCAGTAGACAGCCGGAAAACTGTAGAGACACTTCCTACTTGCTATAGAGAATCTAGCAAACCCAGTGATTTGAATCTGAGATCCTCAGGGCTGTGCTGGAGGCTCATCCCTACCTGGTTTTGGGCCCTGCTGCCCTGAGGAGTCTCTGTGGTCGCCCAAGGCTGACTATAAGGGTCACAGAATCCTGCTTGGAATGTTGCTGTGTGTGCTTTGAGAGAGCACAAGCAAGGGGCTAATGAGAGCACTTGAAAGGTCAGAGCTGGGCCTTTGAGTTGACTGGATAAGTTGTGTAAACTATTTTTGCACGGGACTAATAGATGTTCAGTTACAAATACCGGTATGCGTGGCAGCTTGCTTTTTCATTCAAACCCGATGGCCGGCTTGTGTGGGTGTGGCTCATCTTCACCTACCTTAAAATTCTTTCTTTGGCCACTACACCTTATCTGCTGGAAAGACTGAAACTTATGCCTGACACCCGCTCCCCGCCCCTCCCCACCCCCCGGGGTGTAAGGTCACCTCCCAACAGTCCTTTACACACACCAGCTCACATCACTCCTGCAATCAGCTCGGATAAGGAAAGTGAGGTTCCTAAGTGATAAGCAACTTGCCCAAGTCACGTGACCCAGGGGGCAGGGCCAGAACTTAACACCAGCCTAGCTTTTAACCCCGTGCTGAGCTGTAATGGGGGTTCTTCAGGAAGTCTTGTGCTCTAGTGTCAGTCCTGTGGTTCACTAGCTATGAAAATTTAGGCTAGATGCTCTCTGGGGCCCTTCTCATTCTAACATTCAGTAATTCTCTGATTTTAAAAAGGTATTCAGCTTTAGAATCTTGACCCTTCAGAGGTGTACCTTAAGATCAGCATTTCCCGGGCGCCTGGGTGGCTCAGTGGGTTAAGCCGCTGCCTTCGGCTCAGGTCATGATCCCAGGGTCCTGGGATCAAGTCCCGCATCGGGCTCTCTGCTCAGCAGGGAGCCTGCTTCCCTTCCTCTCTCTCTGCCTGCCTCTCTGCCTACTTGTGATCTCTGTCAAATAAATAAATAAAATCTTTAAAAAAAAAAAAAAATCAGCATTTCCCCAAAGGTGACCCTCTAAATTATGGCAAATCACTTCCTCTAAGGAAAAAAAAAGATTACTGGACCTCATCTGATTGAGAATTTTTTTTTAAACTTTATTTATTTATTTGACAGAGATCACAAGTAAGCAGAGAGGCAGGCAGAGATGGTGGGGGGAAGCAGGCTCTCTGCTGACCAGAGACCCCGATGCAGGGCTTGATCCCAGGACCCTGGGATCATGGCCTGAGCTGAAGGCAGATGCTTTAACCTACTGAGCCACCCAGGTGCCCCTGATTCAGAATTTTTAAGAATAAGACCCTGGAGTCTGATTTTTGAAACATATCAAAAAACAGTATTATGCACCTGAAATTTTAGAGCCACAATAATACATGCATCCAGAATCACCTCTGGTTTCCAGAGTTGCTGGCTCACCCTCCCAGGTCTTTCGGGAAGCTTTTGTCCCAGCACAGGATTCAGGCAAGTCTTGTGTAGGTGCTTTTTTATGATAGTGGAAACTAGTCTGCCTCAGCTTGGCTTGGTTGGTTTGGGTGGTGGTGGTTTTGTTTCTTGTTTTTTCCTAACTTTAGTCTGGCCATGATGTGGATACTTTTTGTCTCATTATTACCCAAAAGCAGATACTGAGGACATAGATGCTCATGACATACTACAAAGTAGCATAAAAAGATAAACAATAAAATTTTAAAACAACTCAGTAGGCTTGGACTCCCAATTTCTCAGAATCACTCACCTCCTCTTTCCATGGCTTCGATATGTGATTCTGTGGTTGTGTCTAGGAAGGATAAAAACTTGCTCCTGTTTTTCTAATCCATATCTATATTTGTGCCTGAACTTCAAAGGACTTTTGAGTTCCCTTTGCATCAATGTGGTTAAACCACAGCATTTGGATGTGGAAGTATGCCAGTATTTCACAAGGCATATCCTGATCAAAGGAAAGCCATTCACTTAGTGCCTGCCTATCATCCCTAGAAGTCACTCCAGAAGCGAAGCTTTCTTTTTTAAGCTGAGAGTAAAGTTTAAGCATATTTAAAATAATTTCAGCATGCCTGGTATTTGAAAGTTGTCCTTATATAAGTCCCTTCATGAAAGGAAATATATATGACTTTTCCCAAAAAATATTACAGTGTAATTGATACTGTAGAAAGATTTTTTAAAAAGAAAGGAAAGAGGGGCACCTGGGTGACTCAGTCGATGAAGCCTCCAACTCTTGATTTCAGTTCAGGTCAGGATCTCAGAGTCCTGGGATGGAGCCCAACATCAGGCTCCCCGCTCAGCGGGGAGTCTGCTTGTCTCTCTCCCTCTGCCCCTCCCCCCAGTCATGTGCTCGCTATTTCTATGTCTCTCAGAAATAAATAAACCTTTTTAAAAAACAAAATAAGGCGCACCTGGGTGGCTCAGTGGGTTAAAGCCTCTGACTTCAGCTCAGGTCATGATCTCTGGGTCCTGGGATCGAGCCCTACATCGGGCTTTCTGCTCTGCGGGGAACCTGCTTCCCCCTCTCTCTCTGGCTGCCTCTCTGCCTGCTTGTGATCTCTGTCAAATAAATAAATAAAGTATTTTAAAAAAATAAAATAAAATAAAAGTTAAAAAAGAAAGAAAATAAAAGAAACACAAGATAAAATCACTGCTTTCCAGAAGTCAGCGCTCTGAAAGGGACAGCAACCCAAACAGACCCATAAGCACGTATCCGGAAGTCGGAGACGGGTGAAGGCCTGGGGAGTTCCGGCAGCGCGCTAGCGGCGAGGTTTCAGTTCCCGTGGCAGTCCTCAGCAGTTACCGTTCTCAAAAGTTTTAGGAATGCTTCACACCTCACCCTGGATGATTTCAGTCCTGTAAAGCACTAAATCTGAGCCCCACAATACTGTCTCATAATGCTATTTCTAACCAGAATCATAACCCAAATCACCAGCATCTATGCCAGGTGCTGTACCAGGGAATCGACAAACACTGCTTCACTAACACCTCCAACTGCCCTTTGAGACAATTATTTTTACCTCATTTTGAGCAGGTGTGGAAACTGGGAGTATTAGGGCTAGATCATCTGACCACATAGCTGGTAGTTGGCACGGTCAAGAATTTAAACCCAGGTCTCTGACAGCAAAGACCAGGTCCTTTCCATCACACCACCCAGGCTTCTCGAAATATCTGAGAAGGGTGTGTTAGCTGTGCTCACTCGTTCAGCCTCACGGACGGGGCAGGATCAAGAGGAGGTGGTGTTTCCCCGCGCCAGCTTCCCTGCCGCTGAGCTGGGCTCGCGGTGGCATCTTGAACCATGTACAAAATCCTCATCCCGAGTGCTTCGAATGTCAACTCTCAGTGGGATTCAGCTAGTGCAAACTGGTATTTCCAGAGTTTCGTGTTTATTTCAAAATAAAAACCATGCCACCATAGTTAGAAGTGGCTCTACAGAGATCAGTTTTACGCATTAGTCATCAGTAAAGCACCCAAAGTCACATACAGCCCTTGCTGCTGAAAGGGAAGCGCCTCAAGAAGTGAGTGGCGCACAGTGTGGTGTTCACGGGGTGGTCCTTTCTGATGAAGCCTCTGCCACTCGCAGAGAGCTGACAAGGGCTCGTCTCCCAGTGCTTCCCACCAGCTCCGCGCTCGCTGTCCGTTGCAGAGTTTGGTTTGGTCTTTATTATTATTATTAATATTTAGAAAGTTTGCCCGTAGCAGTACTAAAATGTGCATCACAGAACAACAGTTGTTTACTGTGTTTGAAGTGAAGACTCTCACCCAGGAGATCTCATTCACTTGAAGTTTGTATCTCTCCATCTCCACTCGCAAACAGAGACCCATGAATAACGGTTGTCATTTCAGAGCTGCATCTTTCCAATTATTTATTTCGTCGCTTCTCTCCCCAGAAGTTCCCTTAATTGAAGCAGACACTATAAACTCGTTTGCATGTATTTGGTGACAGCCAGCTCCATGACTCTTTACAGCGAAGAATAAACGAGCCCAAAGCTAAGCGAGGGGGACGTCCACTGCCTCCCTGTCCCCCTCTACAGCCCCGTCCACACAACTGCAGGCAGAAATTAAAGTTAGCTGCCTGCTTTTTAAAGCCACGGGCTACTGGGTAGGCTTTTGACAAGTTACCATGGGGGCAAGAGGAGATGTAAAATTGGACACAACTCAGATCCCTGGGTCCCCCAGAAGCCAGCTCATCTGGAAAGTCACCTCTCCTGAAGCCGAGTGCAGTTGTGATAGTGTAGCCGTGACACTTCCCCGAGCTGCCGTGGCTGCACGTCTGCTCCGTGTACTACTGCTCTCTGTATTACAACTAGTCTCCTCTAGCACTAGTACTCTCATATTGCTAGAGCAAACTTTCTAAATATTAAGAAAAAACTTTTTTGCACTGACAGTGAGTGCAAAACCGAACAGGATGCAGTGGTGCTGATGAAAAAAAAAAATGCTTTTAAAACACAATCTCCCTGATCCATTCATTCACTCACCAAGTGTTTATTTAGTGCCTACTGTATGCCAGACCCTGTTCCAGGCCCCATGGGGCTACAGCAGTGAACAAAGTACAGAAATGTTCTTGCCCTTATCTAGCTTCCTTTCCAGCAGGATCAAATAAATGAACAGTTAAACATACAACCATTTGGTGATGGTAAGTGTGATACGGAAAGAGAGACTTGTTATACAGGAAGGAGAATAGGAGTGCCAGGGCAGAGGTGGGAAAGTTTTAGGCTTAAAGGGGCCGTTGGATCAAACACGGGAAGTACCCAGCGAGCTAGCCGTGTGGGTATTTAGGGCAAGGAGATTCCAAGTGGAGGGGGCAGTGAGGGCGAAGGAGCTGAGGCAACACTGTGCTTGGTCAGTTGGAGGACGAGGAAGAGGCAGGTGTTCAGAGAGAGGAATGAAGGATGAGGGAGGGAGAGAGCTGGCGGAGAAGTGGTACCAGATAATGGGAGTGGGGCGAGTGAGATCACCTAAGGCCTTGTTGGCAGTTTCGAGGACTTAACCTTTTACTTAGAATGAGAGGGGAAGCCATTGAAAGGTTGAGTAGAGTCTCGATAAGATCCAAGTCCATTCTGAAAGGACCCCTGTGGCTGCTGTGTTGAAAATAAAAGCCTGGGGCTGGATGGGTGAAAAGGTACAGCAGTGAAAAACAGGAAGGCCAGTTACAAAGCTTTAATCCAGACAGTTTAAGGTCAAAGGTAATGGTGGCGGAAGTGGTGTTGGATTCTGGGCATATTCGGATCACAGAGCTTAGAGGGCTTCCTGATAAACTAGATATGCTCTTAAGAAGAAGGGGAAGGCGTGCCTGGGGTCTGCCTTAGACCTGGGGTCTGCGTGGCTGAGGGTCTGCCTTCAGCTCAGCTGCTGATCCCAGGGTCCTGGGAGTCCCACATGCACTCTGCTCAGCAGGGAGCCTGCTTCTCCTTCTCCCTCTGCCTCTCTCTGTCAAATACACAAAGCCTTAGAGAGAGAGAGAGAAAGGGGAATTATCCAAGGTGTTTGGACAGAGAGGCTGGAGGGATGAGACTGCTGTTTCCTGGATTAGGGAAGATGGTAAAGGAACAGATTTTGGTGGTGGAAGAGAAGGGTGTAGGCACAGGTCAAGAGTCCCGTTTTGAACATGTTAAGTTTGAGATGTCTTCTCAACATCCAGTGGAGAGCTAGTAGCCCTGTTCGTCTGGAGTGTTCATTGTATAGGGGTTATTTTAAGCTCACGGACAGGATGAGGTCACTAAGGAGTATGGAGACAGAGGAGAAGGACCCTCTGAGGACCAAACCCTGAGGCACTGTAGAGGTTAGAGAGGAGATGAAATTATTCTGATAATAAAATGATATGAAATTCTAAATCAGCCAGACACACTGACATCCAAACTTGCAGGCCTGTATTTTTCTCCTGCCTCCCAAGACTGAGGTGAACGTTAAATCGGAAAAGTAGATGCGAAGACACATCGAAACCTTAAAAGGAGCAGGCTCTCGTGTTCGTGGGGGTGCCTACTACCTGCCAGGCACTGTATTAGGCACATAGGCTGCCTCCTTATCTCACGTAAGCTTCACGACAGCCCTGCCCAGTAGCTGTTATGGATCCCACTGCCCGAGCAGAAAACTCTACTTCCGTGAGGTCAGATAACTCACCCCAGTTCACACAGTGAATAAACAGCAGAGCGCGCTCAAGGGCCTTTGTCTGCCTCCAGAATTCTCCAGAGTCCTCTTGCTCCCCCTTCTTACCAGACCTGGCTTCTCAGCCAGGCTTACTTTAGAATCACCAGGAAGCTGTCCAATAACCGTGATGCCCTGACCCCTCCCCACAGCTATTACCTCAGATTCCCTCAGGCTAGAGACTTTCTAAAAGCCACCCAGGTGACCACTGGGTTAGACTGCCCTCTGTGTTGATGTGCATTTATGCACTATTGTGTTCCAGAAAGACTGCAACGTAGGATTTTACCCACTCATTTGTTGATAAAAGTGGCCATTTGTTTGTACTGACTTGTGAAAAACCATGGTTCTCTTAGATATGTGAAGTACTCACAGGTTAAGGAAAACAGAGGGGATTAGAAAAGCTTCATTATTTCCAGAAATGGCTTCCAGGGCTTTCTTAATTTCTTCCTCTGCCTAAAAGCCTCCTAAATGAGGCCTTAACTCCCCAAATTTTGTATCACTCAGAATAAATAAAAGGCAGGAGGGGGTTAGTAGGACATCACATAGTCAAGTTCAACCATAGAAACCTGGGTCAACATTTTTAAAACAGATGGATGTAGGGGGGTCTTGGTGGCTTGGTCAGTTGAAAGTCCGACTTGTGATTTCAGCTCAGGTTATGATCTCATGGGTCATGAGGTCGAGCCCCGTGTTAGGATCCATGCTTAGCAAGGAGTGTTCTTGAGATTCTCTCTCCCCCTCACCCCTTCCCCTCTGCAAGCTCTCTCTCTCCCTCTCTCCTGCTCTCTCTCAGATAAACCTTTAAAAAATAAAACAGATGGATTTAAGGATAAATAGTGCTGATTTCTAATCCCCAAATCAAAACTGCCTCATTCTTTTGTGTCAGGAGGCATCTCTTCTGAGGTTGGTGTTCATTATAAACATGGTACCATCGAGAAGAAAATGACTGCCAGAGGGTGACTGATGGCCGTGTTGACAAAACAAAAAACATGTATTAAGAAAATACTGTGCATTTGTGTCCCGGCTTACTCACATTTGCCACTTACCCAAGACTTGGAAGCCTTCCAGAAGTCCCACTATCCACCAGTAAGAGGGTCATCAGAGCAAAATTTTAGGGAGCATTGAGTTTAGAGGGTAGGAGCTGTACCAGAATCCGTGAAAACACGTGTCCTGTCCATCACCTTCTCTTTGCTTTGGACTTAAAAGATTGGAGTGTTTTACTTCATTTATAAGAAGACATATCTAAAAAATTCCATAAAATTAAACAAGGCTTTCCAGAGCCAGAGTTCAGTGAGTTCTGTTCTGAGCCAGGGGCCAGGTCTGTATTGGGGATCTTGTTCAATGTATTCTGATGACCTTGTGTTATTTTTGCTGTACGAAAGCCTCAGTCTATTTTGGATATTTTCACATCCTGTGAGCATGAATAGCAGCCAGATTTTCTCTTAAGAAGACAAAAGATTCTTCCTTCGCAGCCTAGAAAAGGAAAAAAAAAGCAATCTCAAACTACTTCCTAGCCACCTTGTCTCCATAAATACGGTGACCCCTCCAGGAAGGCACAGCCAGCATTTGAATGAAGGCTCCGTGGCTCAGGTCTTTAATTCATTCTGGAATTCCCTGCTTGCTAATTACTCCTACAACACTGTCAGACAGGTGAAGGTGTACCTAATCTTCTGAGGCAGAAACCTTCAATTGGTGGAGTTAAATGTTTCATTGTCAGCATCTGGTGAGCCGGCTCAGGCCATTCATTAAACGTCTTTTCCAATCAGAATGTACCTGTTTCAAAACAGAAATAACACCAGCTGCTCATTTTGGTCTTTTCTTACATCTTTATTTACATACAACTTTACGGAAAGCGATGGGCTTACAGCCCAGGTAACTGAAGATGAAAACACCCATCTTTTCTTTTCCTGATGGGCCAAAAACAGTCGATCATAAAACTTTTATCTGAAGCAAGTAAAAGGCCGGCCAGCCAAGCACCTGTGTTGAAAGGAGTACCTCCTTTTTCCTTCCAGACTTTTCTTGCATAAATATTATTTTTCTTAGTTTTCTTCTTCTGTTTTAATACCATCAAGCATCTCTTTTTTCTGGTGTCCCACAGCACTGTGACGAATTAGCATTTCAGGGGTCACAGGCGCAGGGTCTGGTTGAAGACCAAGGGTGCGGGAGCCATTCTGTGTGCAACCACAGCCCCCTCTGGTCACAAGCTGCACCCAGCCTTGGGGAAGTGGGTCCTGACTGCTGCCTCGGGTTCCTCATCTGGGAAATGGAGAGAAGAATGGAAGCTTCATGCACACCATAGCCCTGGGGAGTGAACACATTGATGTTTGCACTCTCTCCACACGCTCCCTAACCCAGAGCAAGCCCTGCATTAACTACCTTCTACGGTCTGTCTTCTGCCTCACCAACACACTAGTGAAGATCGGAAACATCCGTGAACTCCGAATGTGGCTTCTAAGTTCAGTACAAGATATGACTGCTGAAAGACTAACACATGACCACTGCTCTTTCATAAAGCTTTTAACTCCTGGAAAGGTGGTTCTTTTCTCTTAATTATGGCCTTACATGTGTCGTTTGTGACCTTGTATACTTCTTCATTGCCCTGCTCTTCTGGGGCTAATTCTCCTTTTTGGATTAAAAAAAAAAAAATGGGGAGGTTCTGGTTTTGAATGACAAAGGATAAGTCGCTCCAAGTTGTACATCAGAAAAGAAATCTGACATTTAAAGCCTTCCCAACTGTAGAGGAGAAGGTGGTTAGCGAGCAGCGCGAGCTCCTGAGAGGAAAACAGGATGTTTGAGGCGGTTTTGTGAAGCACGGTTGCCAACATCTCCTCTGGATTTTCAAGTGCCCCTTTCCCTCCCAAAGATAAACGTAGGACTTTTTTCAGGCTTCGGGGGTTAGAAGTTAAAATTCCATGTGCACCTATCTGTTAAACTGGGGCAGGATGATCATGATCGTGTTTTTCTGCCAAAGTCTAGCCAAGGGGGTTGTCAGAGATCCCGGAGCTGCTGCTGTTGCCTTTGTAATCAGCCATTGGGAAACGCTCAACCTCTGTGTGGGTTCCATGAACCCCCATATTGGGACAGCGGGGAAATGGCTGGACAGCTCGTATTTGCATATGTTACCTAGTTGTACCTCATTTTGGATGACTCTTGGTACAAAAAGGACAAAAAAGTTTCCTTCTGTATCTCATACAGTAGCAATAGAGTTTCATAACAAAGATAATATGGCAGGAGATTCTGGTTAAAGATGGAATGACCCCAAAAGAACAAGGAAGCAAGTAAAATGTAAATCATTGGCAAGGGTAAAGCAGCATAATCCGCATATTAAAATACCATGGAGAATTTGAGCCAAAGACCAGTCGTTTAGATGGGAGTGAATGACGATATGTGACATCCTTTCGCCCTTCCTGAGGGAATCTGCAGGAAGCTGACTTGCCAGCCTTTGGAACATACCAGAGTGGGTTTGGGGGGAGTCCTGGAATAGCCAGGATTATAAGCAGAATGCAATTTGGGGGGGCTGTGCAGACTAAATACCTCCTGCTCCAAAAGACCAGACCTTAGGGGTGCTCTTAACTGATCCAACAGGCCTCGGATGGGCAGCAAGCCAAGCCATACCCATTGACCTAGAAGTAGGGGGCCTTTGTTTTTACCCCTAGTAAAAGAGACACAAAAATCAGAGTAACCCAGACATTCACTGAATCCATTTGCCTAACCACTGTGGTCCTAACGGCAGTGCTGCATTCCCCTCACCACCATGTGCCATGATTTTGTTATTGGGTGGAATTTGCTCTTTGCCTAGATTTGGCATGGTACTATCTTCTCTCCATGTTAAATGAGTAAGAGCATTCACTCCTGGAAGGTGGTGAGAGGGGGGTGGTTACCCATTAATTCACTGTACTTAGAAGAGTGTCTGACACATAATGCACAAAGACCTACTACTTACCAAACTTTGAACATTATTTCACTTAGCATTTATTTTTTTTAAACCTACAAAGTAAGTACTTTTTATTGATGTGAAAACTGAGGTTTAATAACTTGCCCAACCAAGGTCATGCAGGTGGTCAGTGGTAGACATGGTACTCTCACCCAGGGCTCTTTGACTCCTGTGTCAGGCTTCTTACCCCCAGCCCCCTCCTAACCCTGTGTCAGGCTTCTTAACTGCTACACTGACATGCCTCACGTAGGCTACGGGGTATAATAGATTATAAATCACTGCATGAAAGTGACAGCTATATTACTGAAAATTAGCCTGCTTTAAGGAGTATCCTAACTGAAAGCCTTTCCTAACCAAATTCTGAAACTGTTGTTGTACTTTATCATGGCATCACTTTGTGCTCTAGAAATGGCATGTAATTGCTCTTTTGTTTAGTAATTGACATAAATTAGTGCCAGTGAGTTTGACTTTCTGCAACTATTTGTCTCTAAAGAGAAGGACTCTGTGTGTGTGTGTGTGTGTGTGTGTGTGTGTGTGTGTGTGCGCGCGCGCGCATTTGCATGAAGGAGACACAGGGATTGGCACTTCGTGATCCTGGAGAAGAGTGTCTCTGTTCTTCAAACAGTGACTGCCTTCCTAGATTATGTTATGACTGGGGAGACCATCTATCCCAATGACTTTCAAAGGCAAGCACTGTCTTTTCCGAGAGATTGACTGAGGAAGAGATAGAATCCAAATAACAATGTGTGGGACATTTAGATAGTAAACTTATGGATGTTTCTAACTAAGAACAGACTAAACAAAAGTGGGAAATCACCATGACAACTGAGGAGAGAAGCAACTGGATTCCAGATTTGCCAGCAGCTCTCTCCAAAACTCGGTGAAAGTCTGAGAAAGCCTTTAAATGGAAAATAAGTCATGTGAATTCAGGCGAATGAACCCCTTAAAGACAGGAAATGATCCAGGTGATTGGAATATATGCAATCTTAGCTAAGTGAGCATGGAAGTGTAATATTAGTCTTTGAGGGATACAGAGAGTGTTTTTCAACGTACTTCCTCTCCTACTCCACACTTCAGCACTCTTTTCAGATTTCGTGTTCCTCGGTCAGTCCAGTTTCTTTCCTTCCTGCCACAGCAAATTTTATGCTAGGAAATACAATCCCGTCCCCAAGGGGTGTGTGGAGGCGTTCTCTCTGCAGTCCAGCAAAGCGACTAGTATTCGTTCTAGTTAAATCGTTACTTTTAAATAGGAAACCTTACTTTAGTACCTATTCCTAAATAACCATTTATTAAGTAGCAGTCCTGGGCTTAAATACTGCAGATTAAAGGAAAAATGTAATACTTTGCCTATGTTCAGGGGAAAACAGAACCTACCCTGAAGAAAATAATGGCAGCATGAGAAAATGCCACATTATCTGATGCCAGGAGGAAGAGCGACTTCTTTCCTCAAAAGAGGAAGAAATCCGTAGAGAGGACACCCTCGGGGTGGAGGAAATGGAAAGCAGAGCCTGAATGAACCCACAGGATTTAGGCACATAAGGAGAAAGGGCAAGATCCAGCAGAGGCTCAGCTTTTACAAAGACAAGAAAGTGCTAGACCTGAGCCAGTGACAGCAATTGGCAAGGGAAAGTTGGGCTTAATGGAGTTGGCACGCTCAGCGATTAAAAGTAAATAGACTGAGTTCCAATTCTGCCTCTACTGAAATGCGTGATGTATGATACGAGGCAAGTCACTTAACTGCCCTAAACCCCGGTTCCTCAGGCTTAAATGGGAAAATCGCCCCTACTTCACAGGCTGTTATGAGGATTAAATGAGATACTGCAGGCAAAGCACTCGGCATGCAGTAGGCCCTTACAAAATGGTGGCGGTAGGAACTGTTCTTCACCAAAGTTGAATAGGGAGAGAATGTGATGAATGGGCACTGGAAAGTCATCGTAATTCTTGAGCAGGCTGTTGGCTTTAATTAATGTGGGTTGGGGGAAGATTAATCTGGCTGGGGTTTTGGAGGATTGATGAAGGGAAGAGTCTGAAGACGGGGTGATGTCAGGAGGCTGTAAGAGTAATCTTGGCTCGATTTTCTGAGGCACTGAATTAGGCAGGTGGCAGTGAAAACTGAGGAGGAGGGAGAGTGGCAGATGGAGGAAATTCAGTGGCTTGACCGAGGAGTAAGAAGACAAATGGAATTAGTCAAAGATAATCCCCAAACTCTGAGTTGTAGAAACCGGGTAAGCCAGTGACAGAAAGGGTTACACAAGCTGTGCTGACACGCATCCCTCTGATGGAGGAAGACTGAGGTATCAGGGCAAGAGCTACCAGAAGGTGAGCCCCAGGAGGGCAGGGACCTTGGCGGTGCTACCGATCTAATAGCCCCAGCAATGAGGACAGTGCCTCACATCGAGCAGAGGCCCAAAAGGTATATTTTAATGAATGGATGGATGATGGAGAGATGGTGAGAACATGGGGTGCCCACCAGTAAGTGAACTGAACAGGGATGTGAAGTAGCTAGTTTTTATATTGTACAACAGAGCAGCTTCCGTCTTCAGCATGTGTTAATAAAAGTCCATATTTAATCCAGAAAGAAAAATGTTTCTCAAGAAAACATGAAAAACTGTCCATCCAATAGGAAGTATAAACTCATGCAACTTGAACATTGATACAAAGAGAATTTTCTAATTCAGAGAACATAAAATAAACATATTTAAAATAGGGAGAAAAAAAAAAAACTTGTTCTTATATGTATTGTTATATCCTTTCCATCCTGGGTATAGGATAAAAGAAACCCCTTACTTGCTTGTTAGAAGAAGAAAGCTCTCACTTGAGTTCCTACTGGCAGATGTCAGTTGAAAGCTCTGCTTACGGAATATGCTGCGGTGTCAAACTCTGTTGGATAATTTTAGACGAATGTGTCATGTGTGACATGGAAATATGGCGTGCTGTACATTACTGATTTCCCAAGTGTTTGGAGCAGGTAGTAATGTGCTGGGAAAGTGCTCTTTATCTATCCACACAGTGTACTTGTAGAGCAATGGGGAAATGCTTTTGGTGGAAATTACTTTAGTCAGAAAAAGAATCCATTTACAATATGCGCCTTCTAACATCTTTCAGACAATGCATTGTATTAAAGAGGCATTTTTTGATTAATGTTTTATAAACATTTTTCAGTATGACAGCTTAAAGCCCCTGTAAAATTGTAAATGTGTGCATCGTGTTCACTTCCATAAAGTCAAATGCCATCGCATAAAGTCTAGTTGGATCCTGTCAACCACGGTGACACAGAATCAGTACCTGGGAGCATTAAAATTAATTTGCTTCATTTATATTACTGCCATGATAGCAAGATGAAAAGAGTCCTATATTTAAATTTTACTTTAAAAAGAAAACTCTTTCTAGTAAGTTTGTTTGTTTTTTTTTTAAATTATCACCATTGTTTTTCTCCTACTTAAAGAAGGTAGTGAAAATGGAGTCATAGTCTGCACAGTAAATTTATGATGGGATCTGGGAAAGTACAGATCCATTCACTCTACACACTCCTTTTACACACCTACTCTATGCTCAAAGATGAAGGAAGGGCCGGTGGTAGTTAAGTGCAGTGAACACTAGGCTGGAGTGTGTCGTAGGTTGGGTAAGCATAGAGTAGAAAGGACCTGATGGCCAGCGTGGGACTTTGGGGATGGCATCCCAGCAGAGATGACCTAAGAGCTGAGGGCTAGAGGACTGGGTGAAGCGAGATGTGGGTGAGAGCATTATAGGCCAAAGGAGCTCCTGTGCAAAGGCCGAATGGGTGGGTGGGGGGCGGGGAGCAGCACAGGGCCTCCTCCAAGCTGGAGCATAGAGTCAGGCATGGGGAGGAGTATGACATATAGAGACGTAGAGGGATGGCGGCCAGCTCAGGAGGGTCCCCACGCACCACACTTCGAAGCTCTCCTGGGTCACAGACTCCTGAGGGGTTTGACAGAATCAGATTTTGTGCTCGCTCTGGCCGCAGAGCGGGAAAGAGCTTAGGCAGGACACACCTATAAAGCCAGAGAGACCGGTATGGAGCCAGCGTGGGAACGCCATTGAGAGCTGACTGGCCGGAAGGAAGCTTATGGGGAGGAGGTGGGGGTGGTCACTGGGGCACCCAGGAAGTCACCTCATGCAGAGTCAGGTCACATTCCGCTCCTGGCATGCCTTGCCTTTCACAGAGCCATTCAGCAGTTCCAGAGTGCTGATGGAAGGAATGAATGATCTAGCGAGTTGTTCAACAATTGAGTGAAGAGGAGGAGAGGGGGCACATGACCTAAGCTTCTGGCATAAGAGCTGCCGCTGGAGCTGTGATTTGACTTGAAGATCCCATTTTGCCCAATTCATGACCAAGTAGCAGAAATCACCGTGTGTTGAGTGCAGGGGTCCCTGCAGGTTCCTGACGTTGCTCTGTTGAAATTTGCGCTGTCATACTGATAGTGACGGCAACGTGGCAAAGATGCCCTAGAACTGACATATTAAACTCACTGCTTCTGAGTGATGGCCATCAGGGCATGGCACGCTCGACCAGGGAGAAGTCAGCTCTCGCTCAGCATCTCCCAACTTCTTTTCTGCACTGACCTTCAAGGAAATGAAAATGCAAACTGGAAGCCCTCTCCTGGGGTTCGGGGCTACTGAAAGGAAAGCAGGGAAAAAGAAAGACGGAAAGATGCAGATAATAGGGGATTGAAAAAAACGCTAATAATTGGAGAGGAAAGTAGAAACAAAGGATAGAAAAGTAAAGTGAGTTTTAAGACTGAAGGAAGATAAAGGTACCTGAAACAAATAACATGTCACTTGAATCGCTGGGGTCCCCCTCCCCTCACCAAGTGATTGAGCTGTGCATCCCCCCACCCCACCCCACAAGAGGGACAAGCAAGGACACATGACAGCCACTTGGGTCCTAAGCCCCGGAAGCTAGGCTGTTTGTTATATCATGATCAATCCTATTTTTAACATTTGTTGCTTGGATGGCTAATGATAGGAAATTTGATTAACGATTAACAAGGAGGTATTGCAGGCATGTAAGGCGGGGAGGAGAAATCCTATTCAGTTCGGCAAATGTCTGCAGCAGCTGCTAGTCATCATGGATCCCTTCTCTTTGACAAGCGAGGTGAGTAACTGTAAGGCCAGGCAAAGCCAGGGTCAGTCAGGAAAAGACAAAGCACTCTCTCAACCCAGGAAAGATTAAGCAGTGTCGGAAGGTGGAAGGGGGACAGTGAGGTCGCTCTAGCAGCCCCAGACCCCTCCTCCTCCAGCCTTTCTCTAGCGCCCCTGCTGGCAGAAGCATCCAGGGAGCCGGCAGCCAGGCAGGGATGTTCGCAGAGTCCCGAGCAGCGTGTACATCCAGAAGGGTGCGTTTGCAGATGAGATCCAGGAGCCGAAGAACCAGCGCAGGGCCAGAGGAGAACTTCACGCAAATTGCGATGAGGATTCCAAGAAGGTAGAAGGTCACTTGTACACGGGAAGCTTCTTGAGAGTAAGGACTTCGCTACATCTTCCCATCTGTGTGCCCTAGTCACTACGGGGGAGTCCTAGCAGTCACTTAGGTCCTCAAGCTTATGAAATCACAGGAACATCCTGGTATGGGTAGCAGGGGATGAGGTCTTCTGCTTCTGGAAGGGCTTCGGCTTCATCTCCAAGAGGAAGGAGTTCCAAAAGAGCTTCTGGACGAGAAAGTGTTTCTGTGTACCCAAAAGCTGCATTTCTGCTTAATGAAGCTGCAGCCCCCGTGACATGGTGAACTGAAGACCCCTGAGACCTTGAACCTTCCCTGGCACAGAGGGCTGGAAATGCAGGTTGCCCGGGTTGCAGTTCAGACCCCTCCACCTGGGACAGTTCCTGACCCTGAGGTGTCTCCGTTTCCTCATCAGCAGCATGGTGCGAACACTAGTTTTCATCAGCCTTGCAGGGTTATCGCAAGGCTTCCTTCAGTCACGGGAGAGCACTTGGGTGGCATGTGACATCTATGAAGCTCTCACTGCGTGCTGACGAGGATCGGTGTCATTATCGCAAGCTCTGTGTACCTACTTCCCCACGCTGAGGTGAATCTCTGCTGTGGCTTACCTTGAGATACCTCGTCTCTCTCGCAGCCAATTTTTGGTTTACTGACCGTAATAGCAGAGCCCACTTCAGCCGAGGAACGGCACAGAGCCCGAGTCTTTGCCTCGAAAGGGTAGCTCGAGTGATTTGGCCCAGCAGCCCTGGTCCGTGAACTTCGGGTCAGAAACCCCCACTGTTCTCACTTACATGGACGAGTATCTCCATATTCCTATCATTTGCTCCGTTCAGCCCTGCTTTTACTGCTCCCCCAACCCCTGCTCCCGAACGCCGTTCCTTTGAGCCAAATAACCTTTCCCAGAAACAGGAGGAGGGTGCTCAGCTCTTCTTTTCTCATCATGATAACTTCCCAGGATCATAATATCAGATGCCGCTTTTTGACTCAGTGGATAAAGTCTACTGTTTCTTAAAAAGAAGGCTCTTTTGTTTTTTATATTGGTGAGAAGACAGAAAGTGCAAAACTCTAAGCTTGTACTTTCCAAGCTTTGGGAGAGATTGTTGGGGACGAGTTAAGTGTTTTCAGTTTATGGCAATGATTTGTGAGGCTATGAAAAAGAAAGTGGCTATGAAATACATTTTTGCATAAAGGTTTGAAATTTATTAGAAGGTAAAAATAATTGAAAAAGCGGAGCTTTCCTCAGTGGGTTATAATAAAAAGTTATTTATGTGCCATCAGTGTGCATGTTTAGGAGGTTGGGTCCTTCTCAGAGGCTGTTCTCGAAGAAACAAGAAGGAAGCTAAGCTATTCTGTTGAAAAAGCTGACATACATACACAGTAATTCTGACAACTGGGCCGTATTAAAACAATTGGTAATAACAGTCAAATTGCCGGTGTCTGGTTTCTCTTATAAAAGCTTAATAGGTACACACTACAGACAGCTGTTTACAAAATCTGCAGACCTTGCCCTTGGTGTAATAGAATGGTAGACTCAGAAAGTAGTATTCATTTACCTGAGTTCCATTAAGACCTTCACTGTGGGGTTTAAGCATTCAGCCCTAAACTTAGAATTCACCTGCCGTATAATAGCTCATAAAGTGCTTTGAGGTCATTGGCCAAAAGAAAAGGCACAAAGCCTTTATTAATGTTCATTTAGCAAAAGTACCCTCCTGATTAAAATGGTATATATCATATATTACCTTACCATATCCTTTCGGTTCACTTTGGGACGTGAAATGATGCCAGGCAGGCCTCCAGCAACCTGTTTCCCTACTAAGCAAGGAAAGATCCATTTTGAATCTCTGCTTTACTCATGTTCTTCGGTCTTCTGAGAAGCAGTGCCTCTCTCTTCTCCTTGTAGACAGCCTGCTAATTGGCAGTGGCAATTAGTGGTGCCTTTGAACACTGACCACCTTTTCCGTTTCATCTGTTCTGAGTAGAGCTTAAGAGTTTTCTGCAATGAAAGGAAGAATGGAAAGATTTGATGAGTCTGTTGAGACATTCCCTATGAACACAAAGGGGGAAAAGATGGTAATGACCTAGTCCAGAGCTCCAGTTTTAATGGGGTGGGTCTTTGGTATGATGACAGACTGAATTTACCTCTAGATTTTCTGTCTTCCTTGCTCCTCAGGAATTCCAATGCTGAAGATCGTGTTTGCGGGCCACGAGCACCTCTCTCTAATATCTGTGCCCTTGCTCATATACCATCCAGTTCAGATCCTTCTGGGAAGTGTGTTGGTGCCCACAATAAAGTCTTGGATGGTGTCAAGGCAGAAGGTGAGCCTCTGGAAAGATCTTGTTTGAATCCAAATCAGACTGAAATGCTATTTCTGAATTTTAGCTCTTCATATACTTTAACTTTTGCTAGCATATCCTCATCCTCAAGTACATATTTTCTTAACCAATCATAATAATAATGATGCACTGATCCATTTCGATTTGAAAAGGAGGACTGAGAGTTCCATGTTGTATATTGTTATGAAAGTACAGCTATACCCAAAATGCAGTTTTAAAAAACTTTTTAAAAAAAAAATCCACTCATATTGGAGGGCATAATGCAATGCGGTAAAGGTGAGTATACTCAAAATACCCATACCCCTCCGCTCAGGTGTACCCCTTCTTTTCCCCACCCCGACTTTCCTGCATGTCCTGATTTCACATGCCTTTCTAAACATGATAGCACCAGGCTTTATCTAAAATGTCTACTTTATCTTTAATCTTCCGGACACCTAGAAACTTGTATGCACAGCAAAACTGTGTGTTGGTGCATTTAAAAACTTTAATTAGCAATGGAACATACACAGTGTCAATTTCACCACTTTGCTCAGAGTCTTGTAACTTATTCGATATCCATAGATGTGATTTCCTAAATTAGCAGCCAACATAAAATCAGGGTGATTCATACAAAGTTTAGATGCCGCGTATACCATCGGAGCATCCGTCGGGCTGGCTGCTTCCCAGTGGCTCAGAACTTACAGGACTTCTCTGAGCCTGGACACAAGGTGGCAGCTGTTATCAGGAGAAGAGGAGGAAAAAGAGAGCCAGTGGCCAGGGCGTGCCCTGTGTTGTGTCATTAGGGTCCTAAAAGTGGGATAGCCACACTACCACCTATTGAGCTCTGTGTGTACCAAGCACATACTGTCTTCCCCCGCAGGCATGGACCTGCAGGCTCAGCACCTCCTCTCTGGGAGCCCTTGGCTACATTATTTCACTTCTCTGTACCTCAGTTTCTGCCACTCTGAGACTAACAATAATTTCTGCTCTTCAGAGTTCCAGAGGCTTCTCCGGCAGATGTTTGATAAAAGCTAGCTGCTGTAATAATCATTGTTGTCCTTGTTTTCATTACTGTCTACGGCACTGTAGCAGTTCTGCTGTTGCCATCAGACAGCTCAGGAAGGAGGCTTGGGGAGTCGAGCAACTTGCCGGAGGTTACATGGATGGGTTTGTCAGTTCTAGAGGCGGGACTAGAACCCTGGTCTGTTTGGTCCCCAGCATCCTTCCCCGATACCACAAGGACACTCGAGACTGAAGGAGTGCCCAGATCCCCAGGATCCTACCGGAACAAGTTAGCCCACCCAGCACCTTCGTTTATTTTTCCACTTACCAGAATGGAAGTGATTACCATTCCTTACTGGGTACCACTCCGGGCTCTGGTCCGCCCACCCAAGAGTTGGTAGAGGAGCAGTTTAGTACCTTTATAGTTCTATCACTAGTTATCCCTTTGAAAACTTCCATTTATATCTGTCAGTGTATATGTGCACTGTGGGTCACCATTGATACACAAAAATTTTGGCAAAGAATGAAAGCATTTAAAAATCCTAATATCCTGTCAGAAATATGCAGTTGTAGTGAACAACAAATTAAACAGAATGAAATTGTCTTCTCAGTGTTTAAAAGCAGAGTGACACAGGCATTTCCAAAAGGGAGGCTAAATTGGACAATGCTGTTCACTCTCCTTTTGCACAGAAACCACTCCAAACCCGGGAGGTGTTGGCTACCTTAGAATAATCCAGAAAGTATGGAATATTTGCCCATCCCATTTGACCACAAACATAAATGCAAACTATCAACCATAAAGGTATCCATGAGTATCCCTTCTGCTTTACAAATAAGGCTGATTGAGACCCCCCCCCCTTCAGTGCACAGTGGGATGGTATGAGCAGCTGGTTGGGGCTGGAGAAAGGGCAAAGTCTTCTGGCCCATGAGGGGGGCAGGTGGGCCTGTTTGTGTCCAGAGGTTTGGATCATTGGTTATGTAATGTTCTCGGGGTGGGCAGGCTTTGTCTTCCTTCTAGTAGCATAAATTATCTGGTGTTAATTGATGCTTTCATTTTGTTCATAGATACTGTCCAGCTCTGAACATCATGTTGTCCTTTCTTATAGGGAGTGAAGTTGACGAGACCAACAGTATAACGAAGGAGGCACTCTTTATGCAGCAATGTATATTTGTACAGAATTGTACATACAAACAGTTCTGAAGACTTGTACTTGTGAATGTTGCTTCAATGCATATTTTATTTTTTTACACAAGAATATGATAAAAAAAAGTTTAAGTGCCTTAAAATGTATTGGACAGGAGCGTTATTTCCAGAACCTACTTTGTTGGTTACTGGCAGGGGTGGTACCGTATTTTGGAGTGGTTTAATTTTTTTTTCTTTCCAAACACGGGAAACCATGATCATGACAAAAAGCAAATATGCTTTCCTCATACCACCTTTGGTGCAGAACAACCCTACACTAGTTACTGTGCTGTTTGAAATGAGGTCACACCATCAGGAAAATGCCCTTCTGATGACAGTGAAAATTTCCAAAGTCTTATTCATGAATACTTTGATTTACTGTGTGATTCTTTGTTTCTACAACTGTGACATGCCTCTTCCTTATCAACTCAGCAGGGGTCATGGATTGCATTGATGCTGAAAGGCATAAGTTATCTGCATTTCTTGACATCATTCTTTAGACATTCCTTCAGATAGTTTCCACACAGAAATTCCTCAGTCCCATTATAAGAGATTGTGGTGTTATATGTCTTAAATTTATTATAAGCTGCTTCAAAGAAAGAGCCTGATGTTTGAGTTATAAGTAAGTGAAGTTTTGAGGTAAACTCCAGAACTTGGTAGTCAGGATTTTTAAAATTATATTTCAGATAGTTTCCCTTTTTCTGCCACAATTTCTTTCTTACCTGTTTTCTAGCACACTTGCAAACTCCTAACAGCCAAATATGAGACATAAAAATGTTCCAGTTTGAGAACAGCAACAATTAATGATGGATTATGTTCACATTCCACAACTGAAACCAAAATTTTTTCTTGTTACACAGAAGTCTGAGCACAAATTGCCCCTTTTAGCCAGAAGCAGCCTGTTTCATCTTTGAATTAAGCACACTTAAGGCATTTGAGACAAGTTATTAATGAAAATTTCTTTGGCAGATTTGACAAATGTTTGCAGCAATTTTTAAAAATTAAATCATATTGTTCTTATGAATAAATAAAAATATAAAGGTCATGGACACAAACAAATGTTACATATACACATTCTGTCTAGCCAGATGGAAAGAAAAATGGGCACAGAAAATGCAAAACCATCCATTAACCAAAAGATCAAATAAAACAGTCCCCAGTTGGGCATCAGCTTTCAAAGGAATATTCAATCTTTGCTTCCACTGGGGCCAGACAAACTTTCAGTAGATCCAAATAGAGAAGAAAGCAATATAGAGAATTAGGGGACGCTGTCCCTCTGTTTCCTGCCCAGCATTCTGTCACATCCTCTCTGCATGTCCTTTCTTGGTGTGACAGACAATATTGGCATCCTGGGTCACACTGATGCTGACTGTGTGCTCAGCAACAGAAAAGATCATTCCTTGGACACCTACCAGGTTTACCAGTGGTATGAATTCATATTATCGTCACAGCCAGGTCTCATCTTGTGTTTCTTCTAACCATTTCAGTATTACTGGAACTCCTAAGTTTCACAAGAGTTATCCTCAATGTAAATGTTAAGGCCAGTGCCAGACTTTGCAAAAATCTGTGGTGGACAGGCTGTTTGTCAAGAATTTCACTTATATCTAAAACTCCAGTGATTTTGCTCAATACTTTTGATGCTCAAAAATGGGGCATAGAAAGGTTTTCATGTTTTGTTCCTACAAGTTTCTTGGAATTTTAGAAGCAGTGGGGTTGTCTGTCTATCTGTCTGAGCTATAAAATTCCTTCTCCCTAGCATTAGAATACTGATTTTTTTTCCTCCCCAACTTATCTACCTCTCTTGTCTAACACCTACAGTAGGTGTGATTATGGGATAAGGTTCAACTGAAAATGCTATAACATGCTTTAAAAAATGTGTTTTGTTTTCAAATAATCTCTACATAGTGCATTTTGGTGGCTTGAGTGATACGTTTATGCCTATGTCTTTTTTTTATACAAATACCGTGGCATATTTTTCCATAAAGAATAAAAAATAAAATCAAAATTTATTTGTAATTCATGCTTATTGGGATTTAATTATTCACCTCAAAATACTTTATTATTATGTTATGCACTGTCAGGCTATCTGTTCATGCATTTCTTTGTCTAAATGTATTTATGAAGGAAATACATTAGATTATATTTATGTTTACTAATATTTCCACCTGGGTTTTTTTTTAAGTGGTTGTTACAAAATTGGATTTTTTTTAAATGGGTGATGTTGATCTTTTCATGTGTTCTTTTCTAAGTTTTAAACTTTGTATTTTTTTAAAATTCCCTATTCTGTTTAAAACTAACACACCTCTGGCTAATGTTCAGTGTTTGTTTATGCTAAATACCAAATTTTTACAAAAAGATTGGTGAAATAATAAAGTAGATTATTTATGATGAATGGAAGATGGAAATAATTCTATGATTAAACAAAGATATTTCACAAATCACGAGAAAACCTGTGGCTTATTTTTAACCTGGTTTCAGATGCAGTCATAATGCCTTCTAAGTCTATCTCAATTTCTCTTTATTCATTCTGGCACTATTGTACCATTTGTGATTAAAAACACATAAGTTTCATAATCGTGCAGGTATCCATGTCATCAATACCTCCACCACGGCATCATGTTAAAATCCAAAATTCACCCTTGCTTTTTTGGTTAGAGTTGTTTTCTCTGCAACAGGGTTGACAACCAAAAGAGAAACATAGCCAACAGATGGGGCCAAATTTTGGTGCTCTGAATTTTAGGCACCCTTGTCATATTTAAAGGGATAGAAAAGATGAAGCCTTGGAATGCGTTTTCCAAACATGGTGTTTCTTTACAAGCGTCTTACCTTGTGTAGAATTCCATATTCGGGTCTTCTTCTTTGGCTGTCTTCTTGGCTTAGCAATCCTCTTCTTCTGGCAGGCTGTTGGAGATGCCAGCCCCCTCCACGAGGCTTTCCTGCTCTGCCCCCCCACCCCCAGCCTGTGCCAGACTTGCTCCCTGTGACACACCCTTAGAATTTGTCCTTCAAGTTCTGAAACCTTTGCATCGTCTAATCATGACTTTGCATTTGTCTCCTACAGCATGGCCCCCATTTCTGTTTCTCTGCGGTGCCTACCTAGCACAGGGCCTGGTTCAGCGCAGTACCAGAAAACACGCATTGATTTTCTCAATTGTGATCTTAATAGGTAGGACGTGAACCTTCAAAATGATGAAAGAGGGCTTCCCTACATATAGATCATTACTAATTTGCAAGGAAAACAGACTGCTTTACGCTGTTCCTATCTGAGTAAGACTGGAGCTGCCTCTTGCTACTCAGAGAAATGCCTTACTTCATAGCTCTGTAAATATGAACTCTCCAAGGTGACATTGCAGGTGTGATAAGCAAACAGCTTCCATCATCTCTGCTCTGACAGCACAGTAAACCCTCAATAATTCAGGCTAAATCAGGTTGGGTCAATCGGAATTAGTGACTACTTTATATGCATGAAAAATAAGAGTTTCCCTTATAGGAGTTTTAACACACTACGAAGAGTAGATACAGATTATTATGTTTATCATCCTATCATTGGCTTGTAAATAGACATAAATGAAAGGTCTTATAAGAGTTTATTCTCTCTAGCAAGCCAATTAATCTTACTTACACCATAGGATGGTTTCTCAAATGTGAGTAAAATAGAACCTCGTTTAAAGGGGGAAAAAGGTTCTCATAGAGCCTGGGAAACTCATTTATAGAGCCAGTTCTGAAAAACTGTATTGAACGGTAAATGACTGTGAACGGTAAATGAACGGTAAAATGTCACTACCAATCTATTGGGGCGCATGTGTTTGTGGACACGGGTGAAGACGAGACCCACGAAATTCCAGCACCCTTCTGAGACATCGAGGGTCCCCTGGATGATTTCAACAACTCAGAAATTCCAGACAGTCGGAAGGAAGGAGCGCAGGGTTTCTGTGAAACTAGGCCTTAGTGTCTGCTGACAGGAAAAGACAACACACTGAAGAGGTCGATCCTAGCCTCCACTGTACACATGGATCATTCCCTCAATCCCCACTGTTTCAGATGTGAAATCCTTGCCACGTGGTTGATTTGTGCTCACTACTGGAAGTTCTAGACTCCGACTCTGGGTGTTCACAGAGAGCACCATTGTCAGCGTGGCATCCTGGGCTGGTTTTTGCCAACGTGCTCAAAACTCATCCTGTATCTTTTCCACCAGGATGTGTCCACCATGACTTCCTACCTGGGCCCCACTGCTGTAAGCGTCTCATGTGTGGTGTGTTCTGACAGCACCCCTGCCCCCTTAGCCGCCACCCCGCAGCTGTGCCTGAGAAGTCCCATGCCTGTTGGAGATGGAGCAAAATACCGTTTACAGCTCACCTCTCTTTCGCCTCACAAAGCCAAAGAGACTGGTGTGGCATCCTAGGTTTGTTACTAGGATCAAATGTGATAATCTCGGGGCGCCTGGGTGGTTCAGTGGGTTAAAGCCTCTGCTTTCAGCTCGGGTCATGATCCCGGGGTCCTGGGATCGAGCCCCGCATCGGGCTCTCTGCTCAGCAGGGAGCCTGCTTCCTCTCCCTCTCCCTCTGTCTGCCTTTCTGCCTACTTGTGATCTCTGTCTGTCAAATAAATAAATAAAATCTTTAAAAAAAAAATGTGATAATCTCCACAGTTTGTCACAGCTCCTGCCACTTGGCAAGAACTCAGTAAGTGGCAGCCATTATCATGGCCCAACAACGGATGGGACCTGGGTGAACCATGCTGGACGTGTAGAGTCAGGTGTCAGGCTCAGTTCTGCATGACTTCTAATTATGCAAATGACCTATTACAAAGTCCATTAAATGTCACTAGTCAAGTCAGGAAGTGATCGGGGCATGAGTCTTACTTCATCAGTTAATGAAGATATCGGATTCTGAATTTCAAGATGGTTGCAGCAATCCCTGTCTTCCAGCAGGGATAGGAAGGTCTTCCCACCCCACCAATGCTATCTGGCTTATGCCATTTGCTGCCTCCTCCAAAGAACTCCAAGCAGAAATTTTGCCCAACTTCCCCAAAAGCCCTGAGTCTGGCTCAGAACCATCCGATAAATCACTTCACAGACAGAGCTGCCCCCATATTGATTCCGATTGACTACTGCCTGCCTGGGATGAGTTCTGGTTTGGGGGCTGCTCCCAGAGCAGGCACTGTGGTCACAGCCCTCTCAGAGGGCCATTCCTTGAGCTCCCTGCATCCAGGCTGAAACGTCCCCTCTCCACTCAAGAGTGCCACCATGGTCCTGGCATGGCTGCCTGTCCATTCCACTCATCCCTTTAAGGTTAACATTTCCAGGAATTCTGGCATCTGATTTTTCTTCCCATCCCCCACCCCCAGCCTTTCCCAGTGCCTTTCCCACAGTTCTAGCATCAACCACCTTCTGTAAACCAGCAAGAGCTCCCGGATAGGTAGCCCTACATTTGGACATTCCCACATAGGTATCTCAAGGCACCTCCAACCCCACGCCCCTGAAGCAAACAAAGCCAGCCACCTCTTCCTTTCCCTGCACTCAGTCCTCCCCAAGCCCACCTCCTATGTTGCCACAGCAACCCAGGCCTGGTGACCTCCCCCAAGACCTTCACCTCTCCCTTTTCATCTTCACTAGTCACCAAATTCTCTTGATCCTACTACAAGTCCTCTCCTTAATCTGCACTTTCCTCACTCCGCTGCCACTGTCTTAAAATACCTTAAAAATGTTAATTTTTTCCTCCAATAATACCTTTCTCCAATCCAGGGCACATTTATCAATCACCTGCCACATGCCAAGAGCCCCGCTAAATGTTTATGTGAATCACTCCACTTAACCCTTATGACATTTTTGACATTCGTGTGATCATTCCCATTTTACAGATTAGAAAGTGGAGGCTCCAAGAAGCTAAGTTCCAGGTGCCACTGCTTATAAGTGGTGAAGCCTGGGTTTCCTCCTGGGTTGCTGACACAGCCAGCACCTCTGCTAATGATTCCCCATTTTCAGGGTCCCACCACAGCCCCCACCGCTGTGAGACACAGTCATCGGTTATTAACAATTGCCTACTGAATTTCTTTACTTGCTATGATATCACTTATCAGGTTGTGCCAGACTATCTTTGTCCACATATCTCTCCCCCTCTAAATTAATCATTTCTTCAATGGAGAATTTGTTTTTTCTTATCTCTGTAACCCTGATGACTAGCAGAATGCTTGCCTGATGTTAGGGACCTCAATAAATGTTTATTGAATAATGAGTTAACCTGTAAAGTCCTCCAGATTGCTTTCCTGATTCTGGGGAGGGGGGGCAGGGGACAGATGTCTTCTGATTATGAAACACTATTTTTGGAGAGTAGCATGTAACTGAATTATCACTCAGTAAATGGAAAGCATCATATGAATCAATCTACAAATGCTTCTGAAAGGACTTTTTTCTTTTCATGAAAACAATCAATAAAAATAATAATGACTGTTTCAAGGCCGGAGCATCGAGAACTCAATATCCCTCTCCGATGCCCATTCCTTGTTTCACCATCTGCTTTGGGAGCCATCTCTCTGGCTGCTGTCTGTGCAAGGGTCCTGAGGTCAGGGTCAGACACCCAGCCTGGGAGAAGCATGTAGTTTTTGGCCCCAAGCTCATCAAAGAGACCCTAACTCTCTGCCCTTCATCTCCCTTCTGCTTCTCACTCCCCCAGGACACACATGCATCCCTGCTTGCCCTCCTGGGACATGAACCACTCAGCCCCAAATGCTAAGTGAGGATCCAACCAAAACTCAAATGGCTGAGGAGCATGCATGGGCAGATGCAAGAGAGAACACTGGGCCAGGCATAACAAGGCCAGGCAGGCCAGTTATTGTAGAGGGAGCCCTACATCAGGGCCTTTTACCTCTGGGTCACTGGTTCAAATCCAGCCAGGCCTCAGCTGACAGAAAATCATTACCGGCTCTGTGTCAGGTTGCTTGACAGATGGAAAATGAGTTTCTGTCTCCATCCAGCACACGTGTCCACATCACACTTGGCACTAAGCAGCTCTCGACTCTGTGGAGACAGAGGAAAAGTCAGGCGACAGTCACCCTGGTGTCAGGCAGGTCCCTGAGGTCAGGCGAGCCTGCATTTCAACGTTCTCTGTGTGCAGGTCTGACAGCCTCCTTGTCTCAGCTCTTTCATTAGCGCTTTATTAATCTGCTTGTATTTTTTATTTTTTTGGTCTGAAGACATTGTTTAACAAGTCGTTTGAAGTGATGGAACAGCTAAGAAAATCTGATTCTGCAGCATCGAAAGATGAGCAGCCAAATCGTAATAGAACAATATCTAAATGGACATTTTTCTCCTTGGCTGGGCCGAGCTGGGCTGGGAGACCTGGTGGCTGAGTCCGTCCAGTGAAAGGTGTGGGGCTGCTGGGCAGGGTGGGCTATGCCACAGCTTTACCCCGAAGCTCTCTAGTAAAGGGCAGTAGGAGACAGTTCCCTTGGGGCATTTGATTTTCCTCTCTTCTTCCCTCTTAAGAGCATTAAAGCCACTGGTCTAAAGGCACTTCAGGCTTAGAAAAATCCTCCTTCCCTTCCTGTGCATAGACAAGCACTGCCAGCCCCTCGCAAGGGTGTCTACCAGACACCCACACACGGGGCTTTCCTCATCACAGCCACGTAGGAGGAATTCACACCCAGCGCCGGAATGGTTCTGACAAACACAGAGCACAGTCTCTCTTGGCTGTGTCTTCCTTGGCCCCCTCCCCTTCACGGGGGCTGTGAAATCTGTCAGCGCTGTGCCACTCTGGGGCCATCCCTGGAGACCTTCACTATCGAAGGTATTCTTCTTTTTTAATGCTTTCCAGGATTGCCACCGAGCTGCACCCCTCCTGGCTCATCCAAGAAGCTCCCAGTCCTCCCAAGACTCTGGCTGTTAACAGAATGAGCCCCTTCAGCTGCTTGTATCTATCCCCAGCAAGTTTGCTGTCCAGGATTCCCTGGGCCAGCATGAGGCACATTGATGGTCCCCTCTATGAACGGTCTAGAGTGTGAGAGCAGCAGGTCCCACGACTGTGCAGTTCACCTGGCTTGTGGGAACCTGGCTAAGGTGTGGGGAGGGATCTTCTGAGCTATCTCTGAGAGCAAAGAACCAGGGGACCCATAGCCACCTTTCCCATAGTCCCTGGGAAACCCACTTTTCCCCTCCCTCCTGTGTTCCTCAAACCCCACTTGTTAGGACAGGAGCCTGGGGTCTCCAGACCTGAGCTTGACCTCACCTCACCTCTTGTTTGGTTGATGTGGGGAGAAGAGACGGGAGCACAGAGGAAAGCACAGGGCTCGGACCTCCGTGGCACCTGCCTCTCTCACTTCCCCGTCTCCTCATCCTCTCCTCGGAGATTCCTGAAGCAGAAAGAACCTCCGAAATGCCCAATTTGCATTTTTCATTCTGTTCCCGTTCTCTGTGGGACACACCAGCGTTATCAAATAGGGATGACCCCAATTGTATCTGTTGTTGTTCACATATACCACAGTTTTAATGTAGATTCCCTGCTGCATCTGAATTTCTGCGAGGGTTCTACCCATATGTGCACTCACTGTTACAGCATATGGTGTTACTTTCCTTGACAAACTGGACAGAAGCGACATTTTAAAGCTCTGTGCGTGTGCGTGTGCGTGTGTGTGCGCGCACGTGCGCGCGCGCCTGTGTGTGCGCGCACCTGTGGTTTTAGTTATTAAGTCATATACGCTCATGGAAAAAAAAAAATCGGAATGGAGCAGAGCGAGAGCAGGGTCTGCAGAGCACGCTTGGGAGACCGCTGCCCCCCCCACCCCGCCCCTCTGTCCTTCGCTCCTCCGACTCCCTGCACCGCTGCAGCCCCCAGCCACAGGGCAGCCCTTCAGAGTCACCGGCAGCCACCACGTAGCTTCTCCCCAGAGTCCTCAAGGCTACTTTCAAATGCAGCCCCGCCGCCCCTCCACAAAGAGGAACGGAGCATGAAGAAGCCTGCAGCACAAAACCCCAGGACCGAGAGAAGCCTTTTGAGGATTGCTTCTGTGCTCACGTGTGGGAGGTCACAGAGGGGCCAAGGTCAGCAGCAGGGAATGGCTCCCAAAAGGAATGGGATAGACACCTGCCTGGCAGTCTGGGCCTGAAGCAAGCTGTGGTCCTGGGCCCTCGGACTAGCCCGGATCTTCCAGTACGTGAGACATCTCCGGGAAGGGCCCTCCCTGCTGCCCTCCCCAGCCTCCCCCAGCCCGGGGAAGCTCTTGCCACCCTGACACACACGTGTACACAAAAAGAAGCATCCGCCTTTGTGCTTTCTGGCTTCCTTCTCTAGCTGTGCTCCTGGGAGAATGAGGACGACTTCCAAGTGAAGGCCAAGGGCTTGCCTTGACATTTAGAGAGCCTGTCTTTGAGGAAGGGCAAGAAGCAGCGTCCTCTTGGTCACTAGCCCCGAGCCAGGCACACGGCAGATGCTCTGTGAAATGATACGTGGAAGACCGTGAACTGCTTCTAACCCCAGTCCCACCCCTGTGCTGCGTCCGTCATCAAAACACCACTCCTCCCTGAGTCTGGTTTCCTGCTCTGAAATGACGAGGACGGTGGCACCTCCCGGGGCTGTTTCCGGGATGGAATGAGGTCACTCACATAAGGGAATGACGTTAACTCCAAGGGGTCACAGGAATGTCAGAGATGGGGGAGCGAAATCCTGTGTCTAAGATGTGCCCCAGCATTGAGGTTTTAGTGGCTAAAAGCTGTTCTAATGTACCCATTGACATTCTTCTGTTCATTGGGTAAGAAAATTGTAAGAATAATCCCTTCCACCCCTTCCCCACCTCCACCAATAACTCAGTGGAGTTATTTCTTTTGGGGTGCAAAAAATATCTGTTTTTCTAACACGGGCTGTGGAGGGTAGGGGGCGGAGAGGCTGCTCACCACTCTCCTGGACCACCCTGGCTACACAAAATCCGCACAGCGTCCTTCTAGCACCAAGACTCTGTCTTATTTACACTTATTTACATATCGAGCGAGATCTCCATGGCTGCCTGCCCGGAAGCCCTATTTTTAATTGTTGGCCACCCAGCTGCCCCCTGACCTTTCCTGGCACTTTTCTGAGGATTTCCGGCCACTCCTAGCTTATAGGGAAGGGCAGCAGATAATCTCCTTGGAGGGGAGCTCCGCAAAGGCTGAACTCCAGAGGCCCCGAAATTCAGCGTCTCACAGCCACTTTTGCAAGGTGATTCCCAGTCTGTGGGTGCCGGTCCCCCACGGAGCAGAGGGGGTTTGGGCTCCGGCTGGTGGGCAGGCTTAGCCGCTTGGCCAGCTGCATCCCATGTGGACAAAAGGACAGGGGAAGGGGGAAGCAGCTGCCTGTTCGCTTCCCAGCTTCCCTCTCTGGCTGCGCTTCTAGGAGAATTAGGAAGAGTTCCAAGTGAAGGCAAAGGCCGTCTGAAATTTAGACGGACTGGTTTTTTTTTTTCTTCTTCTTTTTTAAAACACAGCATTTTCCTAGACAGAGCAATAAAATATGTATTGATAAATATTTTCCAAGAGTGCCCTCTAGTGGAAATCTAGAGGCAGGAGCACATCTTAGGAGTAAGTGACTTGAATCCCGAACTCCTGAATAAAAATAAAGCACATTCAAGCAAAACCTCCTTCACACGTGATCTGAAAACATATCACATTTCTCCCACGAGGCCATAAAACGTCACATGGCCTTGATTGGAAATGAAGGCTGCCTTAAGTCTTTAAAACAAAATCGTGCTCTACTTTTAGAAGTGGAAACCGTCATGTTCTATGGACAGAATTTTGAAACTCGAACTTCAGAAAAAGCATGGGGAACGGGGCCACAAAAGAGACCCATTGGTCGCCTTCCTAGGCGGCGCATGTGTTGCTGGCTGAGTGCTTTTATTTTGACTGTGGGGGAAGCCAAGGCGGCAATAATGTCCAGCCCCAAAGGCCACACACACTGCTCGGTTTTTACCTTGGAGGATGTGGGACAATGAGTCATTTGTGTCTCTTCCTGGTTCTTCCTGGCCAAGGTCAGCTTTCCCACTGGAACCGAGCAGCTTGGCGCAGGGCCCGAGCAGTCTGGAGCCTCTGAATGGTGCGGAGGCCCGTGGACGACAGGGTGCACCCCCACCGCGCTCCTGGGGGGCCCCCAGGTCAGGCTCCCAGGCAGCCCCCGTCTAGTCACAAAACCTCACTCACTTTGCACAGAACAGCAGGAAGGGCCTCCTCGTGGAGGTCGGAGGAAACCCTCAGTCCCAAATACAGATTCCCGGGCCACATTCTGTGAGAAGCAACTCAAATGGCTTCTGACCCTTCTCATCCTTTCTGGGGAGCCTGGCAAAGATGATTCACTTTTATCTGCTTGTGTGGATTCCAAGTCATCTCACAACCACTGCTACTGCTTGTAGTAATGAAAGAGCTGCTGGTCATTTATTTCTCCATTCAACAAATGTATTTTGAGCACTTCCTCTGTATTGGCTTGTTCTAGGCTCTGGCCACTGAGGCAGATAAGGCCCCGATCTCCTGGGAATTATAGTCAGGGTAGAGATGGATGACATACAAGACATCGTGTTGAGGCTCTGAAGGGAACTAACAAGACATAGTTGAGTGAGTAGCAAAGGGCGAGATGGCACACTGATTCCACCTGCGATTGAATGTGTGGTTTTGCTAGCACTTTCCAGCCTCACAGTCTGGCCTGTGTCCCAAAGAGGTGCCTAGGAGACGCTCCTGCACCAAACCAGCTCAGCTCTCTGCCCACACCCCTGCGTTCCTCCTGAGCCTCCCTCCCGGCAGTACCTCTCCTCCTGTAGCCCAAGGGACAGGTCTCCTGCCTCAGAGAAAAGATCGCCCTCCACTGATGCAAAATGCATCACCGACCAGACCTCGAGCAGGACCCGGAGGGAAGAAAAGGCCACCAGAAGTGACCGCTGACCATCCCTCAGCCACCGGCGGGGAAAGTTACTAACACACTCAGACTCCACGCGGCAGGGAGTGTGCTGACGGTTGGAGGGTGATGACGAGTAAGGGGATACCAGGATGAACTGTGCAGGCAGGCCTCTCTGAGAAGTGGACACTGAAGCAACGATGTGTGACAGCTGTTGATAGTGTCAGAGACAGCAGATGCCTTCAAAAAGTTTGGAGCCCCGTGGTGAAAAAACAGTCTCATGGGATTCAAACAACAGGATTTCAAAATAGCCTTAAGTTCTATTGCTCACAATACACCTGTCAAGTAATTCCTGTTGTCCCCATTTTAGAGACGTGGAGACGGAGCTTTGAGACATGGAAGGACCTTCCAGAGGAGAACTTGTCAGTCACACTGCCAAGTTTGGGTTAAGGCAAACTTCCTACCTCCCAAATATATTATTTTTTTCTTTCGTACAGCATGTTGCTTTGTGGAAATGGGAATGAACCATGAGATCCCAACGCATCTCTCAGCGCAAAGGTTTCATGGGGGTGCACTGCACCGTCTCATGTGAGTTAAGAGAATGCTGCCCCCTCACCCCTTTCTCCCAGCATCCGGCAGAAGGACTCTTGCTCCATCTAGAGAAGCAGGTTTCTTAGAGCTGTTCTCAGCCCCAAGTGTCTTGAGGAGGGACAGAGGGACAAGCGAAGGAGAGGTGGCCGAGCTGGACTTTTCACACCCCAGAGTAGCTGCGCTTTGATCCGTCTACATATTCGGCTTCCATAAAGAGCAGATTCCTTTTGAAAAGGGAATTCCGAAGTTTGGGACAGGGGGAAGAGGTGGATTGGGGTCAGGGACTGGGTGTAATGACCTTCAGCTTGGTGTTCGGTCTAGGGCCCAGCTGGGAAATCAGGTGATCTCGCCCCGCTGCCACTGGCCACTCCCTAGACGAAGGGACCGTGCCTTACTTCCCTTGGTATCCTGAACCTTTAATACAGATTCTGCCGCGTGCCCCGTGTTCAGTCAGTGTCTACCTAAGTGATCTGAATTAATTACTCAGAACTGATTCGGGCTTCGAGTAAGTCTCCAGCTTAGGCGCCCTCCCTTTTCACTCCTTCATGCTCAAACCTCTCATCTTCCGTGTCAGTGGCGACCATCCCCAGAAAGGGTTGGAGATAAGACAACAGGCTTTCCTCCGGGATCCACGGGAAGCCTTCAGGAAGCATGGCCCATGGAAGCAGGTCCATGCTGCCCCCCCAGGGCTATTCTATAAAAATAATTGCTGGTCCCACAGGTACTACTTCTGCTGTACCCTCAGGAAGACCTGGGAACATGTCGCGTGTCTACTCACGCTGGAACAATGAGGCACAAACATGAGCCTGAGAGCATGGTTCGTGGGGCCCTGGGAGGTAACTCTCTCCACAGATGTCTTGAATGGCCTCATACAGACTTGTTTCTCTTGCAGAAATGCCTTGTTTCACCCATTACCTGTTCATGCTCTGAATCTACATTCAAGTTCTGCTATGTGCCAGGCATTGTGCGAGATGCTAGGGGATATTGCAGAAAACAAACCTGCAAAAAATCCCTGCTTTTATGGAGTTTATATTCTCCAGAACATAAAACAGTGGTTCCCAGCCATGGCAGCACATTCAAAACTCCTGGGAAGCTTTAATGACTATGGACATGGACCCCACTCTCAAGAAGTCGGATTTAATTGGCTTGGGATCCCGATGTCAGTGTTCATAGCTAAAAGATTTGGGTCTAGATGAGAGGAACTCTAAAGGTCTACGGAGAAGTTTCTAGTCTTTCCAATTATGCAATGAGCCAATCTCCCTCTTTATTACTTATTAAAGTTATTTATTAATATTGATGTGTTCAAGTTGGACCTTTCCCGTCGCCCCAGGCTGTGGGAGGAAAAGGGGAAACACACAACTTGCTTTTTGTTTCCCCCGAATTTCAGTATAGCTGTATGTCTCTTAGCTTCCTGCATCAGGAGTTTTTTCTTCTGGAAACCAAGACTCTACCAGCTCAGGTCCTAAAACCTGGATACTGGAGATGGGTAGCCTGTGTCTTGCCTCTGCCTTCTGTCACCCTAGGCCATTCATCACTGCCCCTGGTTGTTTCTCTTTTCCTTGACTTCCATTTCTTATTGCTTTGTTGCTTGATCCAAAGCTCTTTTTATCTCCACCTCTTAGACGCAGTTGCCTTCAGTGTTGCCTTCAGCGTTCCTTATGGCTCTAGAAGGTAACAGTGATACCTGAGCTGGAGTCAAGGGCTTCTCCCCCTAGGTCCCTCCCTCTCTAATCTTATGTAGCATCTCTCTCACTCTCCAGTCCTCCTCACCATTCCCACCCCCTGAGCTGTCACTTCTTCTGCCCCGCGCCAAACTCTGTTTAAGCTTCATCTCCTCACCTCTGCCACTGGGGCACGCGACCACAGGAGAGAGGAGGCTGCTTGTCATCAAGCAGGTGGGACTGCAAATTGGACATTGTGATCCTCCTCCATCTCCAGCTGGTCTGGAAAGCTCCCCCTCCACAAACACTACAGAGAGAGCAAAACAGGTTTGCTTGTCTGTTTGTTTTTTAACACCCAGAGGAGCTGATCTGCAGCCCCAGAGGGTCTGGCCAAGTAGGGGCTGATCTTAATCAGAGGGCTCGGGCTTACATAATGCCCTGCAAATAATAATAATAATAACATAATAGTACTAATGCTTGCGCTACATTTAGAGCTTGAAATGATCAGCGACATTTCCCCTGATGAGGTTAAACAGCCCGGCTCTCAGGGCCGCACATTTGCATAATAAAGATCAGAAGTCACTGCTGACTACATCTCTCTCTGCACAGGCTGCCTCGTGTCCTTGATTCACGGACACCCCATCCTAATGTACTTCCATATGTGGTCCTGTGCAGTGATTCTAATCTTTGGCTTGCATGTGAAATGTCAGCCTTTTTTTTTTTTTTCCTTTTTTTTCTTCCCCTTTTTTTTTTTTTTTTTTGTCTGAGAGAACAACAAATTATGTTTCTAAATGAGAAGGTACTGCCTGTAATGGATAATATAATCTGAAAATGCAGAGGCAACATCTGTGACCCACGGTGCTAACCTAGCAAGCTGTAGTCTCTTTTTCCAGCCTATCAGTTGATAGGAAAACATCACTTTAGATATAATAATTAATCATTGGTCAGAATAGATATTCCCATTGGTTCCTTGCCTCTCAGACAACCTTGCCTAGCCTGACTATAAATCAGGAAAATGCATTCTTTAATATCCAGTGGAATGTATTTCCAGGCAACCTCTTTCCTCCATAAAGTAACAAAACACTTGGCAGAGACAGCCCACCATCAGCTATGGATAAATATCCTCCCGACGTGCCATGTGAAGGAAGGACAAACAGAGACCAGTTCAAGATGGTGGCTACAAACCAGAGAAACATCTAGTAGTGGCTCTTAGCTGGGTAGCGGGTCAATGACAGCCAGCACCTGCACCATGGGGGCCCATGGGTTCCATTTCCTTTTGTTGGTCTTCTCCCCTAGCCCAGTGCTGGGACCTTGTCCCAGCCCAGCAGGTCAGACCTTGGCCCACCATGAGTGGCCATTCCCCACATCCCACTGTCCTAATGTTAGAGGCAGATTAATCACTCCAGGCATGTTTCTGCTTGATTCCAGGCTCTCTCTGGATCCACTGAAATATTTACCGCACCCAACATGCTCCAAGAAAGCAAATGGTCTGCCAAGTGTGTTGGAGAGAAAAGTGGATTAGAAATCAGGGTGGAAGGAAGAAGTCTGAGGACGGCCCTAGATTAATTTGTTGTTTCACTGTGAGTTCCCAGCAGTCTTGTTCTTCTCCTCACCTATAAGAAGGAGGTGTTTTCAACGAGTTTTAGCCATGCTTGTTGGTTAAATTTCCAGGGGCAGTTCGTCAAGGTGGAGGGAAAGGGAGTAAGGGGGAGGGAAGGAAAAAGGAAAGACACAAGCTTAAGGAGAGTATCCAGCTCTTATTGTTCCAGCTAATTAAGCAAAGGTAAAAGTTCAAGACCACTGAGTCAGATGACCATTAAAACCATTTCTAATTTTTGAGCCCTATGTTTCTCTATCTCATCACTGCCCGCTCCGTCGCTGAATGTGGAAATGATGCAGGAAAGGCTGCTTCATCCTGGGCCCTGCAGTTGCAACTCTTAGCTACTACACCGGCGGTCCCCCGTGGGGGCGGTTTAGGCCTCCAGGGGACATTGGATGATGTCTGGGGACACTTCTGGTTGTCACAGCTGGGGAGGAGGGAGCTACTGTCAGCTAGTGGCTAGAGGCCTGAGATGCTGCTAACCATCTTACGATGCACAGGGCAACCCCCGCAACAAAAGATTATCCGCCCCAAATGTGGAGTGTGTGCAGGCTGAGAATCCGCGTGCCAGACCATCTAAACTGAGCCAAGGGCGCGCACAGGTAAGCCTCTCGGAAAGACTTCGTTCAGCTCTCCTCCGGCCCCACCTCGGATTGGGAGGTTAAGTCTGTTCTCAGTTCCTCCCTGCCGAGAACCTCCGGAGCCTGGGATCTGAGACACAGGACATTTCCTGCCCTGGAGACCGTGGGCCGCAGAGCTCTAGCTCGCCTCTAGACAGCGACCTGCCTCTCCTGATGCCCGAGCGCCCAAGGGCCCCCACATTCGACTTCAGTCCAGACCCAGGCCTGCGGAGAGGAACACGGACCTTGAACTTTTCATTCACTCATTTAGCAAACATTTATTGATTCCTTACTGTGTCTGAAGAACAGCTCTAGGTGCTGGGGGAATAGCAACGAGAAAAACAAAGTGTCTGCCCTTGGGAAGCGTCTGAGTCTGGCCTCCGGAAAGGAAGGACCATAAATATTCTAAAGTGGGAGGGGCAAGGAGAGTGAGAAGAGGCTGTAATGGCCGGGAGAGCCTCTCTGATAAGGCAACGCTGGAAGAAAGCTCTGAAGGTTGTGAGTGTCTGAGGGGACCGGGTTCCAGACGACAAGAACAGCCAGAGCAAAGGAACCCAGCGGAGCGGTACAGCGTTGAAGCAGGGCGCAGGCCCTCGCAGCGGGGGCGGGGCGCCAGGAAGGTGGGCGGGGTGGAGGCGGGGCGGGGGCGGGGCTCCCTGTCTGTCAATCACGTGTTGACACTTCGCTCTGAGAGCCACGGTAAGCCACTCGACGACTTTTAGAGACTCTTGACCTAAACAGATTTATGTTTCCAAAGCCATAGGGCACCAAGAAAACATCTGACAGGCCTCAGTGGTCCAGGCAGCTCCAACCCAGTTGTCAACGGAGCGGGGTCTCAAAATGTTCACATTTCCTTTTTGCATGGATCAGGAACGAAACATCAGACTTCCTTTTATCATAAAGTCCCTCCTGATATTCTAAACCAGAGGTGACTGCCCCTGGTTTTGCAACCCCCTAAGGCCTTCCATCTGCAGAGGGAGCAAAGTTCTTCTGAAGATGCTCTCAAGTTTAATAAAATAAGGAATGTAAATTCATTTCACTTTAAATAAAAGAAATTCCTTGCCACACACCGTTTTGAGAAGAAGGGGTTGGTTGGGGTGGAATGAAATCAAATCACAGAGCCTGTATTCCAGAAAAGCTGGGATCACTGATAAATCCCCAAAGTCCAAGAAAGAGAGAGGGTATGTCTGTAATTTATTCATAAATTGCCAGCCATCTCCAGACAACTTCTCAAATAAAACATGACACTTGTTTCAATATTTACTGGTTTGTTGACCCATTTTTTTGTCATTGTTGTTAATTAGAGTTTTGGGGGTTTTTTTGTTTTTTGTTTTTTTTTTTTTAAGGAAAACAAACATTGTCACAGCAAATTAAAATCCAGACAGCCTCAACAGTGGGATAATTCAATCAGACTATAGTCGAGCATTAAGTTGCGAGTTAGCAAAAGTGTTGTATCCAAGGGGAGAAATCAATGAGAAAAATCAGAGATAGCCTCCCAATGTATAAAGGTTGAGGCTCACCCCTACTGTGGATCTGCGGTTATTAACACAATCAATTTGTTTGGAATACAAAGAGTTTTGAAAATATAGTTTTCAGCAATTGTTTTTCTGTTCTTTTCCCTTAAATGTCTATTTAGCCTAAACCCCCTTCTGGAAGAAATGGCTTACAGAGCAGTTCTGTAGCTGTTCCTACAAAACAAAAAAGCTATGTTAAGATGTTGCATTTGAATCCTTTGCCTTTTTTTTTTTTTTTTTTAAACTTGTAATGGCTTTGTGCTTTAGTAAATGCCTTGAGGTTAACACTTCCTACTGGCTCCCCTCTGGGGCTTCTCTGAAGCCAGGCTTAGAGGACCTTCAAGTTCACAGTAACAGAGGGGTTTTATGTCTCCTGAAGGCAGGTCTATGGACTCCACTGCCCCTGCTGAAGAAGAGTTTCTTCAGAATGTCTCCGCAAAAATGTCTGACCCCCAGCAGGAGTTGTAGCCAGTGGCGACCATGACAACTCGTGCGGGGACCACCTCCATTTGCTGGGCAGGAGAGGGGGGCCACAGGAGAGAAGCTGTCATGGAAAGGGAATAACATTTTGGGTGGTCACAGAGTTTCTCTAAAGGGACTAGATTTAAAGATAGTGTTGCAGCTGCAAGGGGACATTAAGTAGTTAGTCATAGCTGGCTAAAGGTTGAACGTGCGTTTACTCTTCCCGACAACTGAAAGCGGTAAAGAATTCTGTTTTCTCTGATGAGGAAGCAGAGACTCAGAGGTCTGGCTGACTCTTCCGCCACACTTCACTATTTTGCCCCGGGGAGCTGACAAAGAGGAAATGCCTGACCCTGAGATTTCCCTCACCCCCTTCGATGCTTTGCGGGGAGGGTGACCCAGGGCTCCTCCTGGGGATGAACAGCCCCTCCTTTTACACTCAAAGAAGCCCCGCGACAGGCCAGCAGTCTAACTAGAGAGGTGGAGAATTAAAGAGAGCTTCAAATCCTTTGCCACTTCGCCCATCCGAAAGCCAAATCCATTGAAGAAGGAGGCTAGCTCTTGACTTCCTGTAACCACTGGGAAGTGGCAGAAGTGAAACCATGTTACTTCCAAGGGTAGGCCTGAAAAGCTCCCCCCACTCTCAACTTCTGTTTTTTTTTCTGCTTGGAACACCCCTCTGGGAACGGTGCTATAAGAAGCCATGAAGAGAAGGAAGAAATTTCTGCCCATGCTCATGGGGCCTGGCTGAGCCCCAGTCAGCAGCCAGCACCAACTGCCAGTCACACGAGCAAGTCGGCTCAGGTGTTCCAGCCCATTGAACAGAACATAGAGCAGAAGAACTGCCCAGCCAAGCCCAGGCAACCCCAAAACTGTGAAAGACGATGAATGGTGGTGCTAGGGGCTGTTTTAAACGACTGAGTTGGGGGTGATTTATTTCACAGGCAATTGTGAAGTAATTTTTTTATTGTTGGCCAGAGCAGGACTCTCTACTGGCAGCTGCATCTCAGGGAAGAGATCATTGAGGAAGGGAGGAATATGTAGAAGGGATAGCTCTGGCCGCCGGTGGAGTATAGTACATTCACTTATTTCCACAGTATTCCTAGAACATTTACATTCCTAGAACACTTACACTTAATTGTGAGAACACACAATTACCTAGGTCTCCATATTCCTAATGAGGCACTTGACAGAAGCCAGGGGACAGATCCAGGAGGAAACAGTCTTGGAATTAGTGCCCTATGAGCTAAAAGAGGCTGGAAAAACTGCAGGATTTATCTCTTTCCCCATACACCCAGTTTAAAAAAAAAAAATGTTTTTGTGGTTGAATTGAGATGTCATGAATGCCCCTCTCTCTTGAACAAGTTATGGAACTTATTCTGCATTAAGTTATTGTGAGAGTTAAATGTGAAAATGTACACAAAGTTCTTAGCACAGTACCTGTGTAAGTTAGGTACTTGATAAATAAACACCCTTTCCAAATTTATAGTGGTTTTTCGTTTCCACATTAAAATGTTTTGTGACTCTGTAACAAGTTTACCTCTGAAAAGACAGCCAATTTCTATGTGTCATATTAGATGAACATATTCAAAAGGTCTATTCACACCTGTTGTCCTGGCCTCACATAACATCTATGAGACACTTGGCTAAGTCAAAGTGATCTTCATAAATCATGACAGTAGAAAGATCTGGTCTTTGTCCACATGTGGTCTTCCTTTTCTCCCTGAAAAGATGAGTAAAGGCTCTTTTGCAGACTGTGTGGCATCAAGTTTTTTCCCAGCCTGACCTTTGGCAAAAGGCAGTATGTGTGCTGGCTGTTAGGATACACAAGCCTCCCATCAAGTGTAAATGGATGGGAAGTCCCAGATCCATTTGCACCTGATGAAGAAGCTAGCTTACCCCACTCTGGTGTTTATGCGGCACATACGCGTTCCCCCACAGATGTGCTCCATCAAGCTCTCGAAAACTCTCTTGCTTCAGATTAATTTCCGAGGCAGATTTGCCAGGCTTCCTAGTTTCCAAGAAGACTGAATACCCTTGCACTCACCTAGTCAGTGTTGAAGGCTAGTTTTAAAAATGAAACTTCTTCTGGGGGCGGTTTGGAGAGGTAAACTGAGGCTCCAGCTCTTTATCTTGTAAGAGACACAACCTCAATGTTACTTTTTTTCAAAGAGTTAGAAGGGATGATGCTGACATACTGAGGAGGGATAGAATTTCTATTTCTGCAGGTTCCTTAAGGCAACAGAGGAAGCTTGGCGGCCACAGGAGTCTAGTTAATGAGCAGGTTATACAATATTCATTGTGTTGAGTTTAACTCTTCAAACAGAACGTCTAATTGTGAATAGAAAAAAAGCAGCTAAATTACAGATGTTAAGACAACAAAGCTCAGGAAGAACTCCCTCTGTTGATAAAACTGTCCTTTCCCAGCTTCCTCCACTAACTGCTCACTGAGTGGGGGGCACAGCGAATCCCTGTCCTCATCAGCTATTTTCATTAGCTCTGTTCTGGCTGAGACACTGCAGGGTCTGAGAAGGGCCACTCAGAGGCCTAGGACGACGGTCTGCTCAGAGCACTGTTTTCTCGCTACCCACAGAGGACGCGGTCCAGTTGTAGTCCGCTTCAACCAAAACAAAACTGTTCTCCCTGATCTTCCTGACATGCACTGTCTCACCACCGTCGCTCCTGGCAACAGCATCCCCCGCAGGCTCACTGAAGGACACTTCTGTCCGTTTGTGGCAATACTGGTCGTGTAGGCAGCGGAGGCCAGCAGCCAGGGCCATGCCCAAGGTGGCGGAAAGGCAAAGCAGGATTCCCAGCTGGGAAGTCTTGAGCTGGATCCCTGAAGGGGCACTGGCTCCTTCTTGCCCAACCTCAGGCCTTGGGTTGGTCTTCCTGGGGTATCCCACTCTGTCCCCACCATGTTCCTCCCCTACTCTGGGCTCCTTGCGCTTTGGCTGAGTTAAGAAGCTGAGAGAAGGCCTCCATGTTTCTAACTGGGTTCCAGCAGCAGGTGACCTGGAAGTGGCAGATGGGGGGAAGACAGGGGTTGGGGTGGCTGCCCCAGCCCCATTGTCAGTAAGTGCTTCAGACAACCAGAGGTGCTGAGGATAGGTAAAATGGGCAGTAGACAGAGGGGGCCTCATCACGGTCCTATTAGAGGACTCCATTTTGTCCTAGAAAAGGAAAGGGAAAAAAGAGAAGTCAAAAGACCTGGTCTTCTTCCAAGCTGCCACCCAACTTCACACTTAACCTGTGTTTCTTTCAACACCTAACCTGAATTCGTAAAAGATCCCAGGCAGCAGCTGAAAACCCAGGCTGGTGCATGCTCCTGAAAGAGCTCCTAAAATGCTCAAGTAGATAGATATGCCCTTGTGATTGATGGGGATAAGGTGGCTAATGGAAACCCCACAAAGAGAGCGTAGAGGCCAGTCACAAGAATAAACCTAGGGTCCTCTACGGAGCTTCCAGACTGAGATGCATGATTATCATCTCCAAGGGCAGAAAGCTTTGAGTGTCTTTTTATGCTAGGACCCACACAAGATGGCATTTAATCTGTTGTAGGTTCCAATAAATATGAGTAAGTATATTATACCATGTTTTATTTTGTGTTCCTTTTAAGACTTCAAAGGAATAGTAAATCAGTGGGCATGTATATTTTATATTGCCCATTGATCTAACCTCTGGAACCATACATGGCGTTTCAAGGCCAACGTTATAAAGCAAGGGGTGGAGAGGTGGGGAGACAGGAATTATTAACTGAGGCTAAGTGGGAAAACAAATCACTAAAACTATCAATTTCTACAATTGTCAATAACTTTGGAGACACTGTGTGTAACAGAAAGGCTGGTATTGATTGGTAAAAAGATGCTGCATATATATCATACCCTTGCCTCCTTCTCTCAAATTTTGGTTACTAGTCTAATAGCTCTGCTTTCCCAGCCTGGAACTTCCCACACTGGAATCAAAATATCAACCCTATCACCCACAGACAAACATGGTTGTTACCTGTTCATCCCTATATGAGGGTAGGCAAGTTTCCAATGAATCAAAGCTTGGATCATCCTGAGTCCTAAAGCAAAGGATAGAAGGGTGAAGAGAAGACTATGTATACGGATCAAAAAGCAACATTCCCTACCATTGTTGTATATACTGACAAAATCAGATTTCCTTGGAAAGACTCCTGAGTTTGGAGTTAGGAGCTGAAGGGGAAGGAGGGAGGGGGTGGGAAGAGGCAAGTGAGTACAGCAACAAAGCCTCACTGAATGCTTTTATTTATTTTATATAAAATATGTATTTATATACTATAAATTTTTACATCTCTTCTATAAAACATACATTTATATCTGATTTTATAAATAATACATAGCAGAGATCTCACCCTATCCAAGAAAATACAGTTCCTCCCAGGAGATTTTCATACCCAGCCCTTTTGGCCAGTAGTCCTTCTACAATCAGGGTTTCCTGTGCACTTAAGAATAAATACGGTGAGATCTTTTCCTGTCAGATGCCAAGAAGTTCAGACTCCCTCAGCACCCCAGGGTTTGGTCTTATCTCACCCCCACACTGAATGATCCACCCCTGACCCATTACCTGAGGTACGTGCTAGGGCTGGAAGCATCTGAGAAGACTCTCCTGAGAGCCATGAGTCTCTCCAGCCCATGGATATCCAGGGATGGCTCAAGGATTCTGTTGATGTCCCCTCTGGGTTGCTGGCCATTACTGACAGCAGTAGCTGTGTGTGAAGATGACTGGAACAGAGTCTCCACACCCCCAGGAAACTCTGTCACCCAAAAACTTGCAGGAAAGGGATCTAAGCTGTTATCCTCTGCAGCTCCAGTTGGAGCAACGGCAAAGATGTTTGCATTTTGCTGAGGAAGAGCGCTGGGGGGTCTGGGAGCTAAATAGAGATCCAAAGACACCATGAGAGAGTGAGAGCATTTTCCTTGTATTGATTAACACAAACAACTATGACACTGGGATAAATACTAGAGACTTTAATGTACCTTTAAAACAAACCATTAAGTTTGGGCTACTCAAAAGTATCAATAAAAGGATGATCTGCCCAGTAATATAAGCCCCTGACCAAGTGGGAAAGGACTCGTTTTGTAGTATCTCTTTAAAGAGTAAGTCTTTGGCCCTCTGGATTTGTGTGTTTTTAATAGTCACCACTCAGGGAGTATAGAAACCACTGTGACCACCCTGCCTGTTTTTTCTTACCTCTGCCAAAAACTGCTTCTAGCTAGGAAAAAAAAAAAAACAAAATCAGAATCCCACAAATCAAAGATTTTTGAAAGCCCTAGATCTTTCCTGCCATATTATTAATAGTAAAAGTCTCGCTGGTGATGATAATGACTTGACCCTCTGCCATGGGCAGAGTCAAGGTCACTGCTCTCCACTGCTCTCCACCATCTCATTTCCCATCTGTGACTGGCCAACATGACAGCCCAGAGCTTTAGAAATAGAAATTAGAAACAGCACAGCAAGCAAGCAAGGCCCAGGGAGTCGGATGACTGGGTTCAGTTCTCCATTCTGCTAACTCCTTCTTTGGGGCAAGTCCTCCCAGAACATCAGTTTCTCCCTTTGCAAAATGGGACCAATAATGGTTCCTATAGCCTAGAGCTGCTGACGGGTGAAAGAAAATTATTGATGTAGAAGCATGGAGCACACAGCACAGGTGAACATGCAATGAAGGTTTACTGTAATAACTCTTAGGATGACTATGATGGTGTTCACAGAAAAACACATTAGCGGAGGTTTCTCTGGCCAGGGCTCTAACTGGGTTGAAATGCATTTTCCCCCCCTTTAGTCCCACTCTTCTCCAAAGCCTTCAACACTCCAAAACATTGGAATTAAAGTGAAAAACAAAGAAGCCTAATGGACACACAGAATGTGGCAAAAGCTCAACAGTCTTATACTTCTGCCTGAACTCGGAATTCATTCAGACATTCCCTGCAGACTCATCGTGTGATGGGCATCACTGTGAATGCTGGGGGCTACAGAAGAGCTGCGTAGTGGCCGTTGTTGTTCCTGAACTCGAAATCCAGGAGGAGAGACTCTCAGATGCCCAGTCTTAGAAATGATGGTGTGATGAGAGCTTTAAATCTAGAACTGAGAAAGCAATTACATTTGCCTCCCAAGAAGTACAGGAGAAAATTTCACAAAGGAGATTTTTGAACCTCCCCTTGAAGGATAAATAGATAAGCAGGAAGAAGAGCCCAGTTTGAGGAAGTGTAAGAAGGCAAAACATGGAGATCATGCCCAATGGGGTTAGGTAGACCCCAAAGTGTCCTGAGGGTTTACTGGGAAATAAGTTTAAAAAGTACAATATACTATCTTCCTAATGCGAAAATTCATGATTCATCATTTATTTGGCCACTGCAGTCACTTTTGAAATTTTTTTAAAGATTTTTATTTATTTGACAGAGAGAGAGAGCACAAGCAGAGGGATCAGCAGGCAGAGGGAGAGGGAGAAGCAGGGTCTCCACTGAGCAGGGGGCCCGATATAGGACTTGATCCCAAGACCCTGGGATCATGACTTGAGCTGAAGGCAGCACCTTAATTGACTGAGCCACACAGGCATCCCAAGAAATCTATTTCACTTTGCTAGATGACCTCCCCTACCCCTGCCATGATGCACATATACACACACACTCCTTTTACCTTTGAGAACCCCTGGGGTTTGTGTAGAGGAATGGGCAGGAAAACAGCCTGGGCCAGGAGGGCAGGAATGTATGCAGCTGCATACTGAGGAGTTTACCCTGGAGCTGCTCAGACGGGAGTCTGTCACCCCGTGGGGGAAAAGGTTCCCAGCAGGGTCCCAAGACAGAGAGCAGAGTCGTGATATCACTTCCTGACACCTCACCTTTAGTCACATTCATATTAAAACAAACATGCTTGGGATTAAAATGCAACATTTGCATGACAGAAAAAGACACATGAGACTTCAAACACACGATGGCTTTGCAGGATCTTTTCCAGGCCACACTGTCAGACCCTGAGATCTTGACTCTGCTTTTTTGGAATATCTTGGTGGGAAGGTTGGGTGAGTGGTGCTGGGCAGCGGGGAGAAGATGGTTTGGGGCATGTGCCTGGGTGTGCTAGCCTGAGCCAAGTCGGGCATGAACATGTTGGCCAAGAACAAAGGACAGAGTCAAGGAAAGTGGAATTGAAAGGATTAAAGATGGGAGCGTCTATGCGGGTGGCCTCTTTGAGTGCGTCCTTTCAGAGCACTTAGCTAGAAATCAATAATGGAAATGAGTTCCCGATCCCCAGCAATTTTCAGGCGACCCCTGTATTCTGTAGCTGTATTCTCGCTGTGCTCTCCTGTTTTGTTTTGTTGTAGAAGTTCATGGGCCAAAGGAGTCTTGGGTTGATGTGGTGAACCAGGGAAGAAGTCCATTGCCGTCCAAGCAGCCTCTCATTCCCGATTCCTTTCTCCAACCCAGACTGCAAAGAGCCATCTACCTACCGTGGAAAGTAACAATGAAAGCTGGAAGAGTTTTTATGTACAAAGAAGAAAAGATCATCTCTTTCTTGCACTCCTCGTGGAGCTCCAAGGGTCTGAAGAACCCCAAGGAGATGCCGTGACCACTGGTAAGTGAGGGAGTGGAGGGAGGGGGGTGCTGTTGTTTGGCTTTGTGGCAGAACTCAACTGTCCACCCCAAGGCCCCCCATAATTTGTGAGGTTGCCGTGGACAAACAGCAATGGCAAATGGGCCCTCCTGCCCTTGGCCGTGAGCTGCTGTGGCCACCCGAGGCAAGTGTTTAGTGCCTGAGTTGCAGGAACTGGAACTGGCTGTAGTACCTTCTAAGTGTAAATCACATTTTTCCCAGTTTAAGTATTCGGAAGGCAGTTATAAAAATGTGATTAATTTAGGGGCGCCTGGGAGGCTCAGTCAGTTAAGCGTCTGCCTTCGGCTCAGGTCATGATCCCAGGGTCCTGGGATGGAGTCCCACATCGGGCTCCCTGCTCAGCGGGGAGCTGCCTCCCCCTCTCTTTCCCATAAGCTGCCAGACAGGCTCTTGAGTCCTGCGGCAAGCTGTACCTGGCGTGGAGCTCTCAGTTGCCTCCCGACTCCGGCCAGAGCTTGGCATGGGTGAGCTGGGCTGCTCGCGACGGTCAGTGTGGGCTCCGAGGTGTATCTGTTGAGACACAGCAGATGATTCGATCCTCTCCCAGTAAACGAAATATGACTGGACAACTGAAAGACTGTGGAAAAAGAAAGCAAAATGTTGCAAGGGTTTGGTTTCCCTTAAATCACACCTGAAGAAGAACAAAAGTCTACGTGAACAGAAAAACTGAAGAGATGATTGTATTGCCCTTTGTGTGACTCCACTCTCTTTAGAAACAAAAACTCAATAGTGGCAAATAATTAAAACAGGGAAGGATATGTCTAAATTCCCCTCCTGAATAAATACAGTCATTAGAAAACCTCATTTAGACTAAAAGGTGTCTTCTTGAACTGTTTAGTCTCAAAAGGTTCCGTCTTTAACTTTATTATTAGCCATTACTGGTATATTGTTAATTGAATTACTCTGTTAATTGAAAATTTCATAATTCTGTTGTACAATGGTACAGCTCTATTGTAATTGTTGATTCCATTGAAAATCAGAGATAAATTGTTGGTACTCTAACTAATATTTTGAATACTTAATGGCTTTCTTTAGTAAAAATCCCTTTCGCAAACATTATCTCATTTATCCTCCCCCAAATTTCACTGAAGTAGGGATTATCAGCTGGAATCATTTTTCCCAGTTTAAATAATCAGAAGGCAGTTATAAAAATCTGATTAACTTAGGGGTACCTGGGCAGCTCAGTCAGTTAAGTCATCAGCCATCTGATAGACCACAAGCCAAGGCACAGAGACCTCAGTGGTTTTCCCTGGGCCTGAGTAAGTGTCCACTTATCTGTCTGCCTCAGTTCCTGTCTTTCTCAGTTTCCCCTACTCTCCCACTGGTCCTTCTTTTTCCTCTGGTCCAAATTTCCTGGAAAGGTTGGCCAAGATGCATCTGTGCCCAGAGAGGAGGGGGAAATCACGTGCCCCCAAGCTATGGATAATGACAGAGAGGGGAGCTGGGGGCAACTTCCTTTTTGGTTACCCTCTGCACTGACTGTCTAGTTGGGACAGTCTTCATGACCCTGTCCTTGTCATGAGGTGGCTGGAGGTAGGGGCTGAAGCATGAAGGAAGGGAGAGCAGAAGCTCCTTCTCTTCAGAGGGTAAGGCTCCATTACCAAGAAGGAGCACTCCCCTCACTCTTACAGGAATGTGATGTCCCCCACAGGCTAGGCAGGGGCCTTCCACTCGAAGGACAGGTTTCTCTTCCGGGACTTGTCAGAGTGGGTGACTGTGTCAGCCTCTTGAGAACAAGCCATTGCTTTGGAATGAGGAGGCATGAAAACAAAAGTGCCAGCTATTTGGTGATCCAACACTCTTCGAGCTTGAAGTAGAAATCCCATGAAATCTCGACTGCTCCTCACAGTCACTGCAACAGAAAACGTCCGTCTGAGGTGAGTCCTCTTGATGTGGTTCCATTTACTGATTTTATACGGGTATTTTCAAAACTAAAAGCTTAAGACCAGCCCCCCAAAAGTAAACACTTCATTAGGGGGAAAAATAGTTGAAGTGCTACTTCACACCCAAAGTAAATTCCATTTAGATCAAAGTTATGTCAAAATGAAATACAAAAAAAAAAACCCTAGGAAAAATGTGGTTTTTAAAAAATATTGTAGTTTGGAATGCCTTTCTGAGAAGAACCCAATTGCCATAAAGAAAAAGATGATGTAAAAAAAATTGTGAATATCAAAGAAATCAAAAGACAAATTATAAACCAAGTATTTGTAAAGATACAAAACAGGCAAATATACAAAGAGTAATGGTGAATCAATAAAAAGATGACCAAATCCCAAGTTATCAAAGGGCACAGACAGAAAATAAAATAAAATAAAACAAAATAAAATAAAATAAAATAAAGTCAATCATGATTTATTAAGGATGGCACTTGTGATCAGCACTGAGTGTTATATGTAAGTGATGAATCACTAAATTCTATACCTGAAACCAATTTTACCATATGGTAACTAACTAGAATTTAAATAAAGACTTGAAATAAAAAAAATCATGATTTAAAAAACAATCATGAGACATTATTGAGATACTTATCTTTTCAACAAACTTTAAAATGTAGAATTATAACCAGTATTAATAGCACTGTGGAAAAACCAGGACAGTCATTCACTAGCGCTAGAACAATAAACCATGCAACTCTCTGAGGAGATAACCTAATAATGTTTTCCATATTTAAAATGTAGTTACCTCTTATACAGGCTACAACATGGAAGGAACTGCAAGACATTACATGTAAGTTTCAGTAAGTGAAATCAGCTTAAGTGTAAGTGGATATAAGATGACATACTGTACATTCCACTTACATGAGGTACCTAGGGCAGGTAAATTATCACAAAGACAAAAAGATTATAAAGATTACTAGAATCTGAGGGGAGAGATGGATGGAGATTATTGTTTAATGGGTATAGAGCTTCTGCTTAAGATAATGAAAAAGTTCTGAAAATGAATAATGGTGATGGGGTACAACATTGAATGGACATGAATGTCCTTAATGTCACTGAACTGTATACTTCAATTAGAATGGCAAATTTTATGTCATTCATATATATATATATATATATATATATATATATATTTTTTTTTTTTTTTTTTTTTTAGCACATAACAAAAAAGCCCAGAAATGCAGTTTCTCTTTGATCTAGCAATTTCATTTGCAGGGATTTCTTTCTTTCTTTCTTTTATTTTTTTTTTTAAGATTTTATTTATTTATTCGACAGAGAGAGTCAGTGAGAGGGGGAACACAAGCAGAGGTAGTGGGAGAGGGAGAAGCAGGCCTCCCTACTGATCAGAGAGCCTGAGGTGAGTCTCGATCCCAGGACCCTGGGATCATGACCTGAGCCAAAGGCAAACGCTTAATGACTGAGCCACCCAGACGCCCCTGCAGAAATTTTTCTTACAGACATAAATAATATGGCAAACTCATTTGTAATGAAATGAGTAGCAAAAACCAGGGTCTTAACTTCATAGGCTTGCTCAATGCAGCTTAGTGTCTGTGATCATTTTATTTTCCATGCATTTGAACTCTTAGTAGTAAACATTTGTCCAAGTATTTAGTTATTATTTAAAACTGGACATTGTGCTAGGCATTGAGCATACATCCATGAACGGGATAACATGGTCCTTACCTTCAAGGAGCTCACAGATTAGTGGGATCCCAGAAAAAAGAAAGAAAGAAAGAAAGAAAGAAAGAAAGAAAGAAAGAAAGAAAGAAAGAAAAAGAAGGAAAAGAAAAGAAAGAAAAGAAAAGAAAAAAAAGAAAAGAAAAGAAAAGAAAAGAAAAGAAAAGAAAAGAAAAAACAGTGTAATCCCAGCACAGTAAAGTAATAATTGACCCTCACTGAATCTAGGAAGTGCTCCCTCCAGCTCTTTCTTATATATGTGTCCTAGTTCCAACCACAATCCAATTTGCTTCCTTCAGGTCTTTTATTAGAATTTGGGTGTCACACAGGGGCACCTGGGTGACTCAGTTGGTTAAGCAACTGCCTTCGGCTCAGGTCATGATCCTGGAGTCCCAGGATTGAGCCCCACATCGGGCTCCCTGCTCAGTGGGGAGTCTGCTTCTCCCTCTGACCTCTCCCTTCTCATTCTCTCATTCTCTCTGTCTCAAATAAGTTAAAAAAAAATTGGGTGTCATGATATTTTGGGTCGTTTTTACAGCTTTTTCTCCCTAATATAGTGCTTTGATTTTTACCATTTTCATTCCCTTAGCCACAGAACACAGGAGTGCCAACATATTAATCCCTTCATGCTGGGGTGCCTGGCTGCATACTGTGGCGATTGGAGCCCCCAGGAAAATTGCCTCCAGTTTTGAGCAGCCCCTCACATATGCCCCAGCACACTCTACACATATTATCCTTTCCTCGTTGTATCCTGATGTGACAAAGTTTAGGAATCTCTGTTGGAATAGCCTGAATTTCAGTTTGGAGAGTATATTGCTATGGGGGTCAATATATTGCTCACAAATTTTTTCCCCATACTTACCAACAGAACAGAATGATTGGGCAAAACAGTACTTCCAGAGTAAATTTTATTTTGATTTATCACCTCTAATTTCCATCAAAAGAATCAGCAAAGTCCGAAGGGGGTTGAGCCAACATCGCTGATGTGTTTGAATTTACTCATGGCTGCGTAGACTCAGCTACCGCCTTTGGCACCTGGAGTTCTCTCTGCTTTTGTAGGCACCCAAACTAAAATAGCAGGAAATACTTTCCACTCTGTAAATAACTTCAGTTTTAAATAATGAGAAGCAAAATCCTGTTTCTCTCTCTCTCTCTCTCTCACACGCACACGCTATATATGAAGTTTGTTTAGGGTGATTACATTTTTATCTTACAAGTAGGACAGATAACTTTTTTATAATAATGCTATTTGTGCCTTCTTGTAAAAAGGAATATCAATATAGAGATTAGTTATGTGGTTCTCATGATACAAATATTTCATAACTTATCTTTGTCTAAATAACGGCTTCTTAGGATTAAGTCAAACGTTGGCAGAGGAAACTCCTGCTTGGGACAAACACAGCTTGGGATCGGTCAGTAGGGTCCCGTGGGGTCTTGCAAAGTCTCTCCCGTACATACCTGGAACCGTGTCACCCGGTGAGTAGGAAGATCTACCGGTGTGAATGGTGACGTGGTGGGTCCGTGGGTCCTGAGGCTGGGCTTGAATGTGTTTGGGCTGCAGGTCCTCACAGGCCCCTGAGCCGGCACCATGGGAAAATGCAGCTGAGCAGGAACCCAGGCAGAGGGCTGCCCAAGCCCAGCCTCCAAGGACAGCCAAGACCTTCATCTTGCCCTTTTCCTGTGTCACAAGAAACAACAGTTTCAATCCAGATGCTATTTCAGAAAATGATATGACGTCCTTTTGAATGTGACCGATCTGAATATACACTGCCTTTAAACCCAAGATAACGTTAGTGCCGCCTCCCCAGATTGCAAGGGCTCAAGGTCAAGATCAAAAGGATGTGCCAGGCTGTAGGAAGTGTTTCAATTTCTAAACAATTTTTTTTTTTAAAATACCTCTCTTCTTATAGTTTTCTCATTAGACCAGATGGCTTCTTCTTAAAGAGGATTTAATTAAGTCAAAGAAATAAGACCAGAAAAAATTTGTATCCTAATGTGAACTCTTTACAAGCTGTCTGATATCCAAGGGCAGTGTGAGCTATAATACATTATTGGTGAAGTTGAGACACCCAATATTCCAATATGGTCAGGCAGCAAGGCATATGGTGGCTTGGATTAGTGTCTTACTGCTACAATTGCAAAGTAGAGGGTTGAATGGTACAGAATTTCTCCCAACTATGAACTAATTACTTAGAAGCAACTGTTAAATTTGCAACACTCTGGTATCTTCTTGTCCCTCCTCCTACTGACTCATTTAGTTATTTCACTACTTTTTCACAGAGAAGATGGGCAGAGGGAGTTACACCCAAGCTGATCCACTGTGCACCTTATTAAATTTACTGAGGGTGGGGGGTAGGGGGTTAGCTCAGGAATAGAATTAAATGATTGGATAAAATAATATTTAGGGAGTAAGTTTCACTTTTGTTTGCTAGCTCTAATGCCATGGACAGAAAGAATTGAAGTTGACTGTGTAAGGAAGTTCTCAGATGAGAATAATGGGAGAGATAGCAAACACAACAGTGAAAGGTCTCTGAATAAACATTTAGGACTGTCGAGCATGTTTCAAAAGGAGTTGTTTGTTTTTATATATATATTTTTAAAGATTTTATTTATTTATTTATTTGTCAGAGAGGAAGAGAGAGAGAGAGCACACAAGCAGGCAGAGAGGCAGGCAGAGGCAGAGAGAGAAGCAGGCTCCCTGCTGAGCAAGGAGCCCGATTCGGGACTCGATCCCAGGACCCTGGGATCATGACCTGAGCCGAAGGCAGCGGCTTAACCCACCGGGCCACCCAGGCGCCCCTGTTTTTATATTTTTATATCCACAGGAATTATTCAAGTTCAGCTAGTATCTTGATCTAAGGAACCATGCAAGGCAACAGCCCTCCTCTCTAATAAGCTAGTTATGAAAGATAAAAATAAAATACTTTCAACGTAGCAAAAGTAGCTATAAAAACCGTGGGCTAAGGAGATAATCCAAACAACCAAGTAACCCAATGTCATCTACCCCCATTCTGTCTTCACCCACCACCCTGCCTCTTACATGGACCAGACACAAGGAGATAGGAGGGTGACCTATAATTCCAGTCTTTTGGACTTGTCTTAAGAGTCCTTCAGACAATAACTTTCTCTGCTAGGGTTGCTTGCCATGAGGAAAAAAAAGTCAAAAACCTTTCCACCACAAGGGACCATTCCTGCAGTTTCCTAGGCCCATTAAGAGATCATGAACAATGAGCTATAAAAACACATTCTCAGTTGAGGGGACCCAGGGCTTTTCCATTTTCTTCCACAAGGACCACAAGCAAATGTCCTTGGAGCCTTTGTTGATAGCAGAAGGTAGTCCCAAATCAGATCAAACATAGACACCTACAGAGGAAAGGGGCAAGGCCGTGCCCCACAAAGCCCACCCTCCCCTCCTTAAATCTTGAGGTTTCTGCTTTCCCACCAGCACTAGTCTACCAGAACCAGGAAAACAAACACTTACCTAGAAACACACTTTCCTTCAGGCTTGATGGACTGGCTTCCCCCCTCAGAGTTGCACAGATGCATCTTTTAAGCAAGTCTTTTTGTGTCTCTTCTGTTCCTCCCCTAATGGGCAGGAGAGCAGCTGTTACCGCTAATCCTCGATGTCCACAGGAGCTGTCCCTCAAAGTCCGGAGCCAGCCTTAATCTCATTGGTTTTCCCTAGGACCGAATATGCAAACTCACACAGGGTTTCCACACCAACACTGCTCAAGCCTGTGTGAAGAACTAGAGAGAACCGGAACTGGTCTTGCGCATGACTGGCACTGGCATCCTCTGCGGGAGCCAGAGGCCTTCATCTCGGTCTCCTTCCCAAAGGGAGAATGACTGAATCAAACAAATCTCAGTGTTCTCTGCTTCTTGAGTCAATGGGAGCTGAAGAAGTCATCCCTGATGAAGTGGGATTGATGCCATGGACAGAGAGCCATGTTTGGCATAAAAAAGTACCCCAAGCCTGCTCCTTCCCCTTTAGGTGGCACTGAAGCTGGAATTCCTCAAACTGCAGGCATGTAAGAATCACCCGAGACCCTTGCTAATAGCTTAGAGCCTATAGATTGATGGTTCCCAAAGCGGGTTCCCAGAGCACACCATCAGCATCCTCTGGAAGCTGTTAGAACTGCAAATACCTGGAGCGCACTCCAGAGGAATCTGATACTATCCCAGATCCATAAATACTCACAGCAACATGGAGGAGAGTCAAAAGGCTACATGGTGTATGATTCTATTAATATAACATTCTGAAAAAGACAAAAGTATAGGAATAGAAACAGGTCAGTGGTTGCCAAGGGCTGGGGTTGAGGGGAGGAGGAACTTCAAAGGGCAGCACGAGGGAATTTGGGGGTGATGCGACTGCTCTGGATCTGTACATTCTTGTTAAAATTCAGACTGCAGGGGAGGAGGTCGGGGGACGGGTGAGCCTGGTGCTGGGTATTAAGGAGGGCACGGATTTCGTGGAGCACTGGGTGTTATACGTAAACACTGAATCTTGGAACACTACATCTAAAACTAATGATGTATTGTATGGTGACTAACATAACATAGTAAAAATTAAAACAAAAAAAACTCAGACTGCCCATCAAAATGGTACATAAATAAAAACTGTATGTGAATAAATATGTAGAATAAACAAAACTGGAGGGGACTGCTATACACAAGTAACCATCAGACAGATGATCAGTGGGTGTCAGAAAGGAGTTCTACGAGATTAATTCCACGACAGCCCAAAAACCTTCACAGAAGTTATGTTTGAACCGTACCTTAAACACTGAGCAGAATTCTTCATGGCCACAAAGACTGGAGAACATTCTAGAATGAGAGGAAGGTATTGAATACTTATTACTCCATGTCCTGATGACTGTCCCTATAGAGTGTCCCTGTTCAAAGTGTGGTTCATGGACCAGCAGCATCAACATCACTCAGGAGCTTGTTAGAGGTACGTGTAGACTCACAACCCCACCCCCCATCCCCCCACAGATCCACGGAGCTCATTTCTGCTTCTTGGAAGTACTGCTCTGGAGAAGCTACCCAGATCTCAGCCCTTGGAAAAGCCCCCACATACCATATGACAATCTCCCATCTCACCTGACTGATTAGTTAGAGATGGCCACTTTTCCTGAGACGAGGTGGTCCATTGATTGTGCAGCAACCAATCAGCTGCCTTGAGAATCTGGGCTTTTCAAGGAACACAGACCACTTGAACGGAAAGGTTCAGAAAAGCTAGGGTTGGAATAGGCAACAGGGCAAAAGTGCAAACCGAATTTGATTCCTGAGAATTCTCGGTGGCATTCTTCTTTCTTCGTTTGAGGGGCTTTTTGGTATTTGCATGTTTGTTTTCATTTTCCCACCTATGAAACTTGACCGTGGAGTCCTGCACAGGCTCTGATGTGTTTGAGATATGCTTGGAGAGAGGCGGTAATGGGGGGAGGAAAGTGACCAAACTCTGAAGGGATTTGCATGTCATAGTGAGGGGGTTGAAGCATATCCAGTGGGAAAGGAAGGGGCTCCCATGGCTGTTTAAACACGCAGCTGGAATTCTATGAAGGCAGTTCTGGAAACAGCTCGAGTGCCAGGGACAGAGACAAGGGGCTATAGAGGAAGCTGCTGTATTTCAGGCCGGTGAGAAAGAATTGGGTGGGTAGTGATGGTGGGGGGACCAGAGGGATGGACTCGGGAGATCATCTGGAGGTAGTCTCAGTAGGGTTTGGTGACTGACTGAATGTAGGGTACCCAAGAAAGAATTCTAGCATGGACAGTGTCAGGGGAATAGGAGTGGGGTGGGGGGTGGTCTCCAGGGAGAGCAATGGTCTGACTGTTAGGTCTAGTCTCCATCCCAGAAATCTTAATGAAGTGAATGATTTAACAAGGAAAGCACTCATTTAGAAACAGCAGTCTTATGGCTGCAATGTTTGTTTTAGGAATTCGCTTGGCCTATCAGGGAAGTATACAGGAGGCAGTGTACCCTAAAACCACCAGAAGAGATTGAGCTTCCTTGGCCTGGCACTCCAGTATCCCCCACGCAGAACTAATCAAACTGATTAAATCTGGCTCCTCTAAGCCTGTGTCCTACCAGGAGCAGGAAATCTTGAGCTTCTGTTAGGTAATCAGGGAATCCGGGAGGCCTAGAAAATGAGGGTGAGGGCTTTCTGTTGCTATTATCCTAATTTTCCAGCCTGATGTGTCACTTAAAAGCTGTTTGCTCAGAGGCTTCCAAGCAAAGAACAGGTCAAGTCTTCAGCCACTGCGTGGCCTCTCTGAGGTTGTGCCACCTCCTCCCTGGGTACAGCCACTAGTGGGGCACAGAGTCCTGTGGCTATGGGGGGCGTGGTTAACTTCTTCTCCACCCCACCCCTCACCTATTCTCAGGGCCAAAGTTTCCCTGCTCTCCCTCCCCTTTCTCGTCACCTGGCATAATCTACCCACCACAGGTGAAGGGGAAATGGACCAACACTTTTGCTTTGGCTCTGCAGCCCAAACTCCCCTGATCTGGGGGTTCTGAAAAGCCAACTAGCAGGTTAGAGAGGGTAGAGGGCTAGAGCAAACACAAATGGCTCTATAATAATCCTGCCACTCACCCATGGAATACTTCTCCTTGGAGACCAGGAGGATGGCTTATCCTAGACATGGCTCCCATTCCCCACCCCACCCCCAGCCCCCACTGAGCCAGCAGCAGGCCCTGTGCCAGGCCCTCCACAGAGCTGACTGCCCCAGAGCCCTCCCCTGATCACAAGGCACTGTCTCCGCAGGCAGGGCTGAACCACAGCCTCTCCTGGGAATCTGACAGAGAACAGAGAAGGGGCCTCTATACCAGGACTGGTCAATAGAAATAAAATCGCACAAAAAAAGTATTATGGAGGTATTTTGCATTCTCTTTGCACAGGAAGTCTTCGAAGCCCAGGGTGTATTTTATGCTTCAGTCCAGACCAGCTGCATTTCAAGTGGGCAGCACAGGCTTAAACCAAGGAAAGTGGCTGAGCAAAATGTCACGATGTGGGGTCAGGCTGAATTGTGCCTTGTGCAAGATACGTAAGAAGAGGCAGCGTGGCTGAGGGGATAAGAGCAAATACAAATGTTAACACATCTCTATGGTGACTGTGCAGTGCAGGCATCGATCTAGGAAACCGGTAGGTTAGTTCCCTTGTTAGTACTCACAACACTATGAGGTCCCTCTTCCTATCATCCCATTTTGGAGATGAGGAGACTGAGTCACGGCATTTATATAACTTGCCAAAGATCACACAGCTTTCAGGCTGTGACAGATAAGGTTTCTCACCATAGCTTTGCCACCTGCTACCTTTGTAGTCTCATTGACAAACTTCAGATAACTGTAATTCTTGTACCTGTATCCCAATGTTCTTGAAGTTTCACTGAGATCATAAATAATAAGCTATTAGCCCTTAGCATGGGAAGGGCCCAAAACACAGTTCGTTTGGGGAAAGAGAAAGCTGACCGAGCTGTGGAGATAATAGAGCCTGAGCACAGAGAGGAGAGGCCTCTGTGCCATATGGCCCCCAACAGGTATGAGAGTGTGACCACACGGGAGCGAGGGGGGGAAGCAAGGACCAAAGCAGGAGCAAGAGAAAGAACCTTCCAGGCTCGTCTGTCATCTGATCCCGTTCCAATGTGAAGAAGGCCAAGCTGTGTGTCACCGGAAAGGGAGAAAACACTGTGTTTTTGCTTGAATCATTTCATACTCACAGTTTAGCTGGACTTGATACATTAACATGACAAAATCGTTACATTAGCATCCCATGGCCCTGACTAGAATAGTTACATTAGGAAATACAGGACAAGCCAGAAGCTTTGTGTCCTTCCGCAAATCACGTCAATTCCCTGAGTCACCTGAGGTATAACATAAAAGGTTTGAATTAAATAATCCCTTAGATTTCTTCCAGCTTGAGAATGATACATCTTTTTAACGTCTTACTTTAGTCATAAAGGTAGAAGAAAGAGCGACTCTGGAAACATCTTGAGATGACATGGATATGGCACATAATTATGGAATGGCATATAAATATTGCCAGCACTGACACCATCCTGAATCACTACTGTCTTCAGAGCCAGCCTTAAAAACGTTTTTGCAGACACCCATTGAATCCTTAGAAAGGAAGGACCAACAGGACAACAGAGCTCACTATGCCAGTCCCGCCTCTCCGACCTTAATCCCATAGACATGTGGGCATTTTCTTCTTGTTCGGTCTCTGAAAATGGCACATGTGCCTTTGGTGACTCATGAACAACTCCTCCCTTTTTCATGCCTTGGTTGTGAATATCCGTTGAAATTGACTAGTGTGGTTACACAGACCTTGGCAATTCTAGCATCCTTTTTGTAGTGAGCATTTTAATATTTACCTAGACAATTTTTTTTGAAGCCTACAGATGTCTGGAGTACTGGGACAATGTGTGGAAGAAAAGAGAAAAATTCTCAGTTGACTTCAAACTCTAATTTACTTAAAAATGGGAAATCAATGGGTATCTCTGGACATTTAGCAAACTTGGTGACTTTTGCTCCATTCTCCAAGATGCAGGGCACTTTCTTCCATTAAAAAAAACAAAAAGGATGACTTAGTGTTCTTTTTCTACCCAGTTATCCTCTCTTCCATTCTTCCTGTTAAACAACAGTATAGACAAAGAGGACTTTAAAACCAATCACTATCTGGATGCTTATTATTTGCCAAGTAACATACATAAGAGAGTCTGGTGATGCAACAAAGTATCAGCAGCACCTCTCCTCTCTAGAAGCCAATGGTTTACTTGGGTGAGGTAGTAAGATGTAGAAGAAAGAGTTCTGAACTCAGCAAATTAGTTTCATGACCTTAGAGAAGTTAATTAATATCGGTGAGCTTCATTTTTCCCTCTGGAAAATGGGCAGGGTATTCATTAGATTCTTTGCAAGAATGTTATCAAGACTAGATGTGTAGCATAGGCATGCACACAGCAGTGAATGCAAGCTATTATCAGAAAGGAGACACGGCCAGGCCACCAGGATTTAGAGCAGAGAGGGATATTTCAACGACAAGCAAGGAAAGATGGTTGATATTAGGGGTGAGGTAGGGTTTGCGGGGGAGGGTAATAGAAGATTGAAAGTGTCAGGTAAAGCTTGAAGAAAGCCATGGAAGTGGAAAGGTCAGATGATGTTTAGGGTGATTATCCAGAAATAAAATAAGGCATACCTGACATAAGGGTGATGGTGACAGGGCTGTTGATGGGAGGGAATGGGAGTAAAAGGAAGACTCAGTAGGATTTGGAGACCGTTAGGTAGCCAAAGAGGGTTTAAAAAAAAAAAATGGTATTTAGAAAGTCTGAGTGAATAATTTAACCTACATCCAAAAGAGGGATGTCGGTGGTGCTCAGTTTTAGATATGCCGACAATGCCCTCAGCACTCATTTATTCCTTCAGCCAGCCTCTAAGTAAACCTGCCAAGTGCAGGCCATGTGCTCGGGGCTGGGGATATGAAGATGAGTAACACAGAGTGTCTGCCTCTCCAGGGCTGACAATGGAGATGAATGCATCAGCAGAGAATCATAAAACAATGGGATAAATGATTAGGAGAGAGAGGATTAGGCGTATTATTACGGCAGTATAGAAAATGAGTATCGGGGGTTCAGAATTTCCTTCTCCCTTTCAAAAAACCCAAACATTCACATCTTGGAATTGGCTGCCAAAAATCCATCTCAAAGCTCAGTGTTGAAATAATTCTGGGAATTTCTACATTTGTAATGGTCTTGTAGCATCTTTGTAGGATCTGACACCATGTGCATTCTTTTTTTTTTTTTTTTTTTTTTTAATTTGTCAGAGAAAGAGCACAAGCAGTCAGAGTGGCAGGTAGAGGCAGAGAGAGAAGCAGGCTCCCTGCTGGACAAGGAGCCCGATGTGGGACTCGATCCCAGGACTCTGGGGTCATGACCTGAGCCGAAGGCAGTGGCTTAACCGACTGAGACACCCAGGCATCCCCAACCATGTGCACTCTTTATCCTCAGGGACACTGGGACTCTCTTCCATATCAGCCTAGCTCTAAACCCCTGGAGGGTCAAAATCATCATGAAATTGCTTGCCTCCCACACATAGCACAATACCATTCTCATCATAAGTCATCTGCTGAAAAATTTAGCATATCTTTTATTTTAATCATCCTTCTTCCAATTTTTCTAAGGAAGTAGGAATAGTTCCCAGTTACTGAGCTTTTACTGTGTGTCAGGGACACATCTAACATTTGTGTGAATGCCTCTCAATGACCCTGTAAGATATGTGCTAATACCCTCCCCATTTTACAGATGGGGAAACTGAGGCATAGAAAGATTTTTTTTTTTTTTTTTTAAATAACCTGCCTGAGGTGACATGCTGATAAGTGGAGGAGTTGAGTTGTACACCACTGAGGGGGTGCCTGGAGCCTGTGCTCCTAGCCCCTGTGCTATTACACCTGCCATCAGATGTTCAAGAAACACAAAGCATATGGAGGGAGTGGCTCATGCTGGTTCTGGAGAGCAAATGAAGGATGGGGGCAAAGACTTCAGGTTCCTATTTCTGGCACCAGGGTTTGGGAGGCCAGTTGGGGTAAGTAAGAAACCCAGTTAGAGCTCCTCCCTGAAGACCTCGTATTCTAACCCTGCAAACCTACCATAGGAGGCAAACCATCTTCAAGGCATGCAAGAAAAATCCACTGCGGCAGATCTGGACTTCATGGGTCCGCCATATTGAACTCCGCCAGGTGTTCCTCCCTCCTTCCACCTACAGAAGACTTTCTGCAATTAAGGAATGTTTAAAAATCCTAAGGATGGGGTGCCTGGGTGGCTTAGTCGGCTAAGCATTCAGCTCTTGGTTTCACCTCAGGTTGTGATCTCAGGGTCCTGGGATGGAGCCCAGCACAGGACCCCCTGTTTAGCTCTCACTGCGTGTGTGTGTGTGTGTGTGTGTGTGTGTGTGTGTGTATGTGTGTGTGCATGCGCGCATGTGCCCTCTCACTCACTCTTGCTCTAAGATAAATTAATTAATTAATTTTAAAAATCTTTTTATGCTGTGAAGTGTGTAAACCTGGCAATTCACAGACCTGTACCCCTGGGGCTAATGATACATTATACGTTTATAAAAAATTTTAAAAATAAAAAAAAATAAAATTAAAATTAAAAAAAAATCTTTTTAAAAATTCTAAGGATATATTTTTCCCCTTTCCCTCTCACTTTTAAAAATAAAGAACATTAAAAAAAAATGAAGAGCATAGCATTCTGAGTACCTAAATGCTGCGCTCCATTTTGTCACTCCCCACAATGCCTTTTCCTCTCCTGTCGCAGAAGCAGTCACAATGAACAGAGCTGACTCTCCCTTATAGAAGCCACCCAAAACTCATATCATTTCTGCATCAAAGAGAAACAAACCATTTGGTCAGCCCAACTACCCCCTCCCCTTATCGATGGAGATACCAAAATCTTTGAATGTGAAAGCCTTCATCAAAATTTTTATTTTTTCTTTGACTTTTTAGATATTTTTTAAGGCAGCTACAAAGACCAAACTCCAAAAATGAATCTCTGGTTCACTTTATAGACCAGGTCTGCAGAACAAATTCCTTGTTTTGCTTTATAACCCTCAAGTCCAGAGCTGGGTCTGCACCACTGCACCCCCCCCACCCCACACACACCACCTGTAGTTCTGTCACATTCTGTTACCACAGCTCTTTGTTCTAAACAGACACCTAAAACTGACAGGCCTCATTCACTGGCCTCCTGGTAAACAGCCACATAAGTCAGCCTCTAGGCCACTCAGTGCTACACCCCAACTTACTACCGGAGATCTGAGCCGGCACTCGTGAGAGCAATTTGCCCAGAGTCATACTGAGTCATTGAGGTCCTCTGCACACGCCTCTAACATGTGAGGGTGGCCCCCGCCTTCGTGAGTCTGAAGCACTTCAGAGATATGTACTCTTGCCTCCAACCATAGGGCAGTCTAGGAAAGCAGGAGAGAGAAATAGCAGACTTCCCAATTCCCAGACCAGAGCTTCATTCCCCCTTCACATAAAAAATGCTGGGGTGCCTGGGTGGCTCAGTGGGTTAAGCCTCTGCCTTCAGCTCAGGTCATGATCTCAAGGTCCTGGGATTGAGCCCCGCATCGGGATGTCTGCTCAGCAGGGAGACTGCTTCCCCCTTTCTCTCTCTGCCTGCCTCTCTGCTTACTTGTGATCTCTCTCTCTGTCAAATAAATGAATAAAATCTTAAAAAAGAGAGAGAGAGAAGAAAAAATGCTACGGTGAAGTGATCAAAATCCACATGGCAACAACAGCACCCTTAAGTTTAAGGAGGGGGGCCTGGGGGGGGCTCAGTGGGTGAAGTGTCCAACTCTTGATTTCAGCTTAGGTCATGATCTCAGGGTTGGGAGATTAAGCCCAGTGTTGGGCTCTGCACTGAGCGCGGAACCTGCTTGAGTCTCTCCCCCTCCCTGTGCCCCTCCCCAACAGCTTGTGCTCTATCTCTGAAAAAAAAATTTTTACCTAAAAAATAAAATTAATGAAAGGTCTACTGTAGGCTGAACCACTCACACCACTTTAACTCCATTGTGCCACTCAACGTCAGGCCACTGTATTTGCCTACCTCACGATTTGGAGGAACAGCTATATTTTTGTTAACATCGCTGTTATTCCTGCCACAAAAGCATCTGTATTTCCCTCCCAAAGCCAGATTCACACATGTATTACTGAGGGACCTAGAGTTAAGCAGAAAATATTAATTATTTGAACACAGTTTTTTTTTTGTTTTTTTGTTTTTTTGTTTTTTAAAGATTTTATTTACTTATTTGACAGAGAGAGACACAATAAGAGAGGGAACACAAGCAGGGGGAGTGCGAGAGGGAGAAGCAGGCTTCCCGCTGAGCAGGGAGCCTGATGCGGGGCTGAATCCCAGGACCCTGGGATCATGACCCAAGCCAAAGGCAAATGCTTAATGACTGAGACACCCAGGCGCCCTTGAACACAGTTTAAAGTTAAACAAAATTCAAATATGGCAGTCCCTTAATGTGTTTTTCTTTTCTATGTCACGTGTATAGAAATAACACAATTTGAAATATACAAGATACAGAACAGTCCCGTGTAGGATTTACTCTTTGTAGCCCAGTTCTTTAAAATTACATATACTTTATAATATAAACACATCACTTTAAAAAGCTTTTACCACAATCATTACTATTTTACTTCTATGGATCTTTGAATGTTTTAGACCCACTCAAAATGGACGATAGGCTCAGTCTCTGAGCTTCCTAGCTACTAAGTGAAAAAGGTAAGTATAATCAGTTGCCAGCTTCTTCTTATCTTTATAGACCATAGGGAGAAAAAAAGGGCCTAAAATAACACAAGAACAAGAAGAAGAATTGTAAACTGGCTGAACGACTTCCCCTAAAGTACACTCATTGTCCCCTCTGTCCTGTCACCTGGATGGGGGTCTCCCGTGGTTCCTTTTCTCTGGGGCTATGGAAGGAAGGTGTAGCAGGCATACTATGATGGTGGCCTAGTGGCTGACCAGCCACTGGGAGGAGCAGGTAGATGAGTGCATGACAAAATAATGATGAAAAACGATCTTGACAGGCTAGAGCAATGAGCTGAATCTAACAAGATGAAATTAAACAAGGACAAATGTTAAGTGCTTTTCTTAGGTCAGAAAAAAACCAATGGCATCAACCCAAGATGAACAAGATATGGCTCGCCAGCAGGCATTAAAAAACAAAACAAAACAAAAACAAACAAGCAAAAAACACTTTAGAGCTGTAAGCTGAAAACATCACTAAAAAATTAATCCACCACAAAAATAATTTCAGTGCTATTTGGTCTCCTGAACAAGGAACATAATCATTGTGTTAAATGCTGAGATTTTATTCCACATTTGCAATTAGATCCTGGGCACCCTGTCTTACTTTCATGGAAGATGAGTCTAACCCCAGCATTAAAAACAAGTTTTGAAATAGCAAAGTAGTCATCAGTGAGCTCCTGCACCAAACACAGCTATTTTCATGGCTTGCATGTCATTTTTTCTTGCTGCATGCTCAGTCTAACATGAGTATACAGGAGAAAATGAAATAAAACAGAATAAACATACACAAACTGGAGTGCATTTGGAAGCAAGTGACCAGAGCGGTTTGTAGACTCTGGACCCTGCAGAGTGGCTCTGCAGACACGGAGCTTAACTTGGGAGACATTCTTGATAGCTGTCTTCAGATAGCTGAAAGGTTATAAGAGGAGAGGAGCCTTGTCCAAGGTCAATTTAAGGGCTACAAGGAAGAATAGCATTTGTAAAATCTTCAGAGTTTTTAAAGACCCTTCCCTTAAAAAAAAAAAAAAAAAAAGATTTTGCCATCACATTGGGTTTGAAAAGTATTATTGCTTTGGTATTAGTAATATTTCCATCTTTATAGATTAGAATATTTGGGATGAAAAATATAAAATGATTTGAGCAAGATTATGTGGCCAGTATGTGGCAGGGCTGAGACAGAGCCAAGGTGTTCAAGCCATAGTGAGACACACTTAAATTCAATATTACATGGAAAAAAACCTTCCTATGAGTCATATTTGTAAAAAATACAAATCTATTTCCCTATAGATAGTGTATATTAATGAGGTAATGAGAGAAAGGTATTTAAGAATTGGCCATAGCAGTAACTTTCCAATATTGACCACACTTTATAGTAGAAAATAAAATTTATCTCGCCACCAAGGGTACCCACAACCAAGAATAAAATGGAAACAAAAACTAACACAATAATGCTAATAATTACCATAAGTGGTGCACTTTGATTTTTTTCTATTTTACTTTTTTAAAATGCTGACCTTTATCCACTAAATTGATTCCATCTCCCAGGCTATATTGCATAAACTAGAGAGAGGGAACTAGAGATTTAGTGGGGCTGCTTTGGTGAGCTAGGAAAGCAAGAATTCTTTCCAACAAGATTCAGTAATTCTGGGGGCGCCTGGGTGGCTCAGTCATTAAGTGTCTGCCTTTGGCTTAGGTCATGATCCCAGAGTCCTGGGATCAAGCCCCACATTGGGCTCCCCACTCTGCTGGAAGCCTGCTTCTCCCTCTCTCACTTCCCCTGCTTGTGTTCCCTCTCTGGCTGTCTCTCTCTGTCAAATACATAAAATCTTAAAAAAAAAAAAAAGATTCAGTAATTCTGGATCTCCCCAAACTTAAACCCTCCCAAAACCCTAAATTGAAGTGCTTTTTGTTTCCAATTTATTGCTTTTACTCTTACTCCAGCTTCTTGGGCTTTTTCACTCTTGATTCTATTTCTAGTATTATCCATCCCTGATAATACTACATCCTCTGAAAAATCTTTTATTCCTTTACCTGAGTAATTGATGAAAATATTAAACCATATAGAAGCAAGCACAGACTGTAACATATTTTAAGTATAGTTGTTCCACACATCTGTGTTTATGTACACCTAAATCCTTTTCATTTCGAGGAATCAGGTACACATCCTCTGATCCTAGGAACAACTGTTCTATTTTTGTCTACAAGGCTGAGAAGTGTTGTTCAATGTGTTAAGATTAAGAGAGGTCATTACTAGGACATGGCATGGTAGGTTCTGAGCATCGGTGAGATGATACATGCTGATTGCTTTCCATCACACCTGGCACATGGAAACTGCTGAGTCATCATGAGCCCAGATAACATTGGTAGTGATCATGATGATGTCACAACTACATTCCTGTAGTTGAGTAGTTTAGAAACTCTGTGGATTAAATACTGTGATCTTGAGGCGCCTGGGTGGCTCAGTGGGTTAAAGCCTCTGCCTTCGGCTCAGGTCATGATCCCAGGGTCCTGGGATCGAGCCCTGCATTGGGCTCTCTGCTCAGCAGGGAGCCTGTTTCCCCCCTCTCTCTGCCTGCCTCTCTGCCTACTTGTGATCTCTGTCAAATAAATAAATAAAATATTTAAAAAACAAACAAATAAATAAATACTGTGATCTTGACATGCCTCCTTGTTCAAGTGAACCCATCCTGCCTTCTAAAAAATCTTTTTCTAAGCCTTTAAAAAATTTTTTTTAGTTTTTCCAGGTTTTCACATCTTCTACTGTCTATTACTGCCCTAACCTTTTTTTTCTGTTTATGAAACCCAAACTCTTGCTCATCTCTCCTGTTCTTGAATCTCACAGGCTCCCACTGGCATTTCCGCTGTGTCACCTGCAAGCTGTTTTGTGCGGTGGCGTGTTTTCGTTGTCACTGGAGACTTGAGTTGACTTAAGAGAAGTTACAGTCTTCGGTGTTTGTGTGGATCCTGTTTCTCTCCCAGAAACGTTTTCAGTTTGGCGATGACTCCTTTTAAAGAATAAAGAAATGAAATAAGACTGGAAGCACCGGGCTTTCTAGCCACCTGTTAACGCCAGTCTCCTCTTGGCAAGTGGACCATCCCTTGGTTGTTGGCTGTATTCTGAAAAGCCTCCCTTCATTTGGGGGTTCAGGCTTCTTGACCTGTTCAGGTGGTGGCTTACAGTCTCCGGAGCCAGCCTGATGGTCCTGAATCCCACCCCTGCCACCTCCTAGCCAGGTGACACTGAGCAAGTTCCTTTTTGGGCTTCGATTTCCTCATTTGTAGAGGGAATGAGGTCTTTCTCATGGGGGTGGTTGTGAAAATTAAAGGAGTTGTAAAGAACTTAGGACAGTGGTCAGCACAAACCAAGCCTTGAACACCTGTTCGTTCTTCCCTATCTTTACATGGAACTCTCTGAAGGCCAACCCTATTTTTTCTCCTTGGAGTTTGTATACAGGAGGAAGCTTTAAAAAGGTTCCTAAAACTTCCAGAGTCTCTTCCCACAGGTGATGTTTTCTCTGGACGACTTCTTCTTTTTTTAAGATTTTATTTGAGAGAGAGAACAAGCATGAAGTGGGGAGAGGCAGAGGCAGAGGAAGAAGCAATTCTCTGCTGAGCAGAGAGCCCAATGTGGGACTTGATCCCAGGAGCCCGAGATCATGACCTGAGCAGAAGGCAGTTGCTTAAGCAACTGAGCCACCCACACGCCCCTTCTCTGAACTTCTTGGCATCTGCTTTCATAAAGGCGAAGTCTGACTCCAGTCCATGTTTATTTTATTGCCTTGTACACATACCAAGGTGACAAAGTCACTTCTGCACCAGTTTCTCATCACTGCCCTGTTGGTGAGCATTTCCTCCTTATCAGCCCTCCTGGGTATTTCTCCTGATTTCTAAGCAAGGAAACCATCAGCCAGGCAAGCCAAAAATGTGTCAGAGGGTCTCCTTGTAGCAGGAAGAACTTCCAGCAGATGTTAGAAAATTAGGTCCCCCTTGCCCTGTAACTTGCCTCCTTGCCAGTGTTCTCAAACTTTCAAGTAATAATAATGGGCCTGACACAGAGGATGAGAGTATTTCCATCTGGAAGCAAAAAGTCTTGCCAAAGACAGAGGTAAATTATTTAAGGGCATCAGTATTGTGTTTCTGTGGAGTTAATTGTCAGCAGCAAGACTTTACAACAATGTGCCAGATGCCTTCAGGCATTGGCGATAAAAAGCCAAAACACAGCCCTACCCTCAGGGAGCTTCTAGTCCTACAATGGTTCTCCAATTGACCTGGGCTCCAGTTTCCAATTTAAACTTGAGTAATGTTTCTCTCACTACGCAAGGCAGATGGGAACTTCTTCCTTGATGTTTTTGTTGAATCACCTGTGTCAGGGATGTTCGTCCACCAGCCCTCCCAGGAGTCACTGTCTTGGTATGAGTCCTGCTTCCATGAATTTCAACAGGAACTTTAACACACCCCCTTCACCTCCACACAGAAGGTTTGAGGAAGGGTCAGCTTGTTAGAATAATAAAGAAATTGACACAAACCGGGAATAAGGGCACCCTTGAGAGAAATAATGCCTGTATAATTTGGGAGGGCTGGTGTCAGGAACTGGAACTGTGGAGTCTGAAAGCTCGTCTCTCCTGTACAACAGAGGAGGAGAGACAAAGGAGGAAGACAATGTATTGTTTTCGGTAAGTTTCATTCATTAAAGGAAAATGAATGACCATAATAAAAGTAAGCATATTAAAAGTCTGTAGTGGTTTTTAATAAAAAGAATGGTCTTTAAATTCTCTGTGTGAGAGCTTGATTATTTAACCTGGATTTCCTTTTAGTTAAAACAATACTTTCATTTCCCTAAACAGGAGAAACAGATTCATCTGGGGAAACAGTTCTAACCGGAGAATGGAGGGTGGGTGTCTATTCTCTTTCAAACTCTATTTTAATATGTCTTAAAATAGGTATTTCTCTTTTCTTCTGCAACATAAACACACACGACATTTTGATCAAAGCCCACCGTATCTCTTGTCATCCTGGACTGGGTCCTCACAGTTCTCAAAGGAATCAGTTTCAATTAAAAAAATTATTTTAAAAAGTTTCTATACTAAACTGAAAAATGATAAAAACAGCAAAAGTGAAGTCATAATAAACATCAAACAAAACGTATTTAACATGAAACACACAGACGCCTGGGTGGCTCAGTCGGTTAAGCGTCTGCCTTCGGCTCAGGCCATGATCCCAGGGGCCTGGGATGGAGCCTTGCATCGGGCTCCCTGCTCAGCGGGGTGTCGGCTTCTCCCTCTGCTTGCTGCTCTCTCCTGCTATGCCCGCTCTCTCAAATAAATAATGAAAAATTTTAAAAAGGTTTAACATGAAACACGGCTTGCTAAGTAAGCAGCACATGTGCCCGGGGTTAGGGTGCAGAGAGGTTTCAAGGTACAGGTCGTGCTTCCAGGAGCCGGGATGGTGTGTGTGCGCTAAGCACATGTAGGGAGTGTGGGGGGGGGTGCAGGGGAGGGTGGTCAAGGGGCCTGGCAAGCCTCACTCTAGATGCGCCCCAAATTAAATTTGCCTTTATTAGACATCTGAGCAAATGGGTCTGAGACAGAGGACAGTGGATGCTGTCGGATCTGGGCCGGGGAGCTAAAGGTGAATGAGATTCAAAGAGATCCTCTCTCCATTTCTCTCCCATGTATGTACCGCGTCTGATGACGCAGCTTCTAACACGAAGACACGGCAAAAGGCTGCAGGCAAACAGCCTGTCGTGGAGTCATAGAAATGCGGACACTCTGGGTGGGAAAAACAAATTCTAAGAGACAGTCATGTCAAGAGAAGTGAGACTCTGCGAACAGCACCCGTGGACCCCAGCCGAGGGCGGGTTTTTACCTGGGCCCATGTGCAGAGAGCCGCTGGCCGCCGGTGATTCTTCCCTGTAAGACCTCAGCAGAGTGACAGCAAATCACCCTTGGCAACATGAGCTCTGAATGCAGAGAACAGCGGTCTGTGTGCTCCCCTTGGGACCTTCTTATTTAGACGACCGGGAGGATGCACAGATTGATTTACTGAGTGCATGTACACTGGACGGAATCAACAGGCAGGAGCTGGGCACCTGAAGAGCCTGATCAAATAGCCCTGGGAACTGCTCCCCTCGTGGCAACGACTCCCCAGGTGACCCGAGGCAGGTCACTTGACTTCTTTGCTTCAGCTTTCCGCATCTGGAAAAGGGGATGGCCTTGTTCCGTGATGGCCAAGTGAGAGTGTGAGGATGACCTCAGGTGGCTAGTGACATGGAGGCAGAGCTTGGCTCCCCTGTGGGTCATCTGCTACCCTCCCTGCATCTCGGGGATCTGTGTCTGTGCTCCCGGCAGAGGACCTCGGAAGAGGGTGAGCTAGTTCTGCCCCCCAGAAGATCAGGTCCCAGACAGGTCATCTTTGACCAAGATGGGCGCTCTGTCAGGAGAAAGTTACATACGTGTAAAGGGTTCCAAATATGCTGAGAGGGGAGCGCTGTACAAACTCACCTATGAGAAGCGATGAAGTCCAGTGTTAGATGCACTATACCCCGAGCCTTAGAAACAGTTTACAGAGCATGGTTCTGCTGCACCCCAAAGACTCCATGACCCTCTCTCCACAGTCTGTGGCCTGAGCATATGCTTATCTGCTCTATGGAAAGGTGGTATTTCTTTAAAATTTAGGAATATATTAACTGGGAATTTCTAAGTTATCCTGCACCAAAACCAAACCAAAGCAATCTTTTCAGATCCAGCTTCCAAAACCAGGGAAAGAACCAATCACCTTTTCTTTGGATTCTAATGAAGAGGTGATTAAGACACGAGGAGCACAAGGCTCCTCAACCCCACTCTTAGCCAAGAAAGGAGGAATAACATCTGAGGAATAACATCGGAGACTGCAGTTTGGGTTTGGGTACACCTCTTAGTTTCTGTGAAAGAAATTTATAATGCAAAGGATATGGTGAATATACTGTGATGGTTAATTTTATTATCAACTTGGCTAGGACATGGTTCCCCAGCTATTGGGCCAAACATTCTAGATGTTTCTGTGAAAGTATTTTTTAGATCAGATTAACATTTAAATCAGTAGGGATTTGGAGTAAAGCCGATTACCTTCCATAATGTGAGTGGGCCTCATGCGATCGGTTAGAAGACCTTCATAGAAACAGTGACCTTCCCAGAAGGGGACATTTTGCCAGCAGACTGCCTCTGGACTTGAACTGCAACTCTTCCCCAGGTCTCCAGCCTACCAGCCGACCCTGAAAATTTGGGACTTGCCAGTCCCCACAACCGTGTGAGCCAATTTTCTAAATAAATCTCTCCCTCTATGCATACACATCCTATTAGTCCTGTTTCTCTGGAGAATCCTAATACACTTACTGTGGTAATTATTGCCACTGTTCACCAATATGTCTGGTTTTCTCTCTTTCTGGATCCTGGAAACTAAAAGGAAACCATGGCCATTAACTTGCTTTGGCTAATAAAATGGAGGGAAAGGGACTGGTGTCACCCCCCAAGTGAGAGCATCTAAGAGCCTGGGCAGGACTGTTTCTGCTCTTCCCCGGTGGCCCCAAGCCTTGAGTCACACAGAGATGGCCGCGACACAAGGTATTGCCTCCCCCAGTCGGAGTGTCTGGGTGACCACAAGCAGCAGCTCCCCCACCACTGCCGCCCGGCCCTTGCAGACAGAGAGGAGCGAGAATCGTTTGTTGTTTCAAACCACTGAGATCTGGGGGTTGTTTGTGATGGATACATCACCTGGGAGAAAAAGTTGTCCTGGTGATTTGTACTTACCAACTGAACCCTTTTCAAGCCCCCGTCAAGAAGTGATAAGTTATTGAAGCGTAGCACATAGTGTTTTCTTTTTGGTGTGCCCATAAGTAAAACCTTGTGAGATGTTTCTGTTCACCTTTCCTGAGTTCTTAAAAAATAATTGTTTCCAATTATTCTGATCTTTTAAAATAAAACCAGACAAAATGCCACAGATCCTTGTCCAGAACCAGCACCACCCCTCTCCTCCCTCCTTCCCTGTCCTTCCCCCACAACCTTCAACCAGGTGACTGTTGAAAAATCATGCCACAGGCTCCTGGACCAGGAACGCTGTCTCGCTTGGGGAGGGAGAGAGGAGAAAGACCAGTCTGACGTTCACACAACGGTCCAGCATTCATTCAACCTCAGTGCCCAGATACGTCTCTTGTTCCTAGAGACTACATAAACTGCTCAAAGGAAGCAGGGCTGTGGAAAGCTCATTAACAAACCGTGAAAACCCTCTCAGCAGGAGTCACAGAACGCAGAGCAGCCTCCTTGTGCCAAGCAACGTGAACGCTCAGTGCTGTGCTCCTGGACAACATCAGACTCTAATGTGGCTCAGATTTGAAAAAGGCTGCCCAGGAGCGCCTCCCTGAGCAGGGGGGTAAGGAGAAATTCTCCCCCAGTCACAGTGAAGCAACTGGAACCTGAGGAAGTTTACAAAGTCCAGGCTTTGCTTGAACCTGAACAACTGCCAGACAGACAGCTGTGTGCACGGGACTGGCTCCTCCCGTCCTGGGCTGCATAAACATCAGAGAATGACACCCATGCCCAGGCTCCCGAGAGAAGGCAAGAAAATCCAACAAGTCCACCCACACAGGAAGTGCAAGGCCACTGCAGACTGACCTCGCTCTGGGTGAACCCGAATATGGCTAACCTTCGGAGTTTCTCCCCAACTCCATGCACATCCCCGCTCCCTTTGTGGAAGTGCCACCGTTAGATCCCCAGCTCTATTTTCTATCCAGGTGACAACAGGATCAGAGGCTGAACTTCTAACCTCATAAATCCTTTTCCACCTCAGACCGAAACCGGATTCCTCTGCAGAATGCCTCTCCTCGAGTGCTTCCTGTGGCAAGCTGAAGAAGATGGGACAAAGGAGGACAGGTCTAAAATGGTTTAAGGATCATCATATGCATCCTTTCATCAGACAAGCGAGTAAAGCAAATCCAACCAAGTGACACTGCTTGACATTTGAGTTAAAAATCACGTACAGAGAAACGGATTTACTTTCTTTTTTTTTTTTTTTTTTTATTCTTTTGCATTCTGCACGCTGACACAGCGGGAAAAGAAAATGCCTGGAACTTAAATATGGAGGAAGCTCTTTACAACTACATCCACGATTTTGTGCACTTCTCTCACTTGCATGTCAGTGAAAATCACCAACTATTATAAAACAGGATAAGTCACAGAAAACAAAAAACAAAAAACAAAAAACACCTCATAAAAAAATATATCCAAGTATGAAAAGTATTGTCCTCTTGGTGTCTTCACATCCTTCTCTTCTGTGTACTTATATACAATACTGGCAAGGAAAAAAATAAATACATTGAAAAACACTGCTTAAAAAATCACAATAGCAAGCTGTAAAAGCAAACAGATTTAGGCCTAACATCTCTACAAAGTGAAAAGGAATTTCCATACCACACAATAAATTCTAGGACTACTAAAAAAACTAGACTTGATGAATCCAGGCCTGGGTTTGACATCTTATGGGACTGTGCTCTAGTGTTCGCTATATAGTTGACTGTAAATTGCAATCGGGGAGGTAAAAAAATGGATGTGAAAATCTCTGGGATCTAAGAATGTTTTATAATTATAATAATTCTGCTTGTAGTAAAGAAAATCTACCAGGTTAAACCTCAGATTAACACTAAAAAACGTATTTTCATCCATCTCTTCAATATAAACTCTAAACTGTCCACTATTTTAATTACAACAGGATAAACAAGAGCTGAGGAATTTGGGGGGTTTTGGGGAGTTGTTTTAAGTACTAAAATCTTTATTCTGAATTCCCTTTTAAAGTATCAACCTTCGGTGTTCTCCAAAGTTTTGCTTGGCTAGTCCTCTTGTGAGCACCCAAATTGAACTCTTTAGGATATGTGGTACTTCAGAATAAGATAAAACTTAGTAACTAGGTGACTCTGGGTCAGGCTTTCACAGAAGTGTTCCTCTCCTCCCACTCCCAGGCCTCCTCAGACTCTGACACATCTGTTCAAAGTGAACATTAAGAAGTATCTTGACCAAAGAACACAACACAAATTAAACAAGATCTTTTTTAAGAGACAAGGATGTGAATCTGGGAGTCTACAGGTAACTCCCACTGATTACATCACAGAAAAAGTTATATGAAGGGAAGCAGCAGAATGATGGTAGAAACACGCCTGGGAAACTGGACAAGCCCGAGAAGCAGTGTGCGTGGGACAGGATCTAGCCTGTCACCACTCACAGGTGACTGGGGCTCTCAGCTGTCTGCAGATAGGGAACGACAGTACATTTCTAGTAAATGGAGGGAGTAAAATAATAATATAAAAAAATTGAAGGAATTCTACATGTTGGAAGGAATAAAAAGCCAGCAAAAGATGTATGCAAAGATAGGATATGAAGAAACATGGTACTATAAGAACAGAGACAGAATATTTAGTTCAGAGCCGAGATCCAACTGTTAAGGGGGATGAAGAAATTATGGAGAACTAAAGAATTCACAACAGTAAAAAACTGGAACTCAAGAGCCCTAAGGCTCCATTTGGGGATGGGCCCCAAGGTGGGGATGGGGGATGGGTCAAGGGATAATTCCCTCAGTTTTGAGGTTTTTCCCTTCTCCCTGAGAAATTCAAATATGACTTCACCGATCATTTTTTTAAGCAAGGTACTTAAGAGTAACCTTAATAATCACAGCAACATACTAGCTGTTAAAAAGTGGAGTAACTTTAGAATCGTGTTTCCTATGTTGTCATTTTTGCCAAATGAAAGGATGCAAACCTCCACAAAAAGCATCTGAACGCTGAAGAAAGGACCATCAGGACAAGCTACCCGCCAGATGACGCAAACCAAAGATAGCAGGAGACAGTGGCCACTCTTTCAGCTCCAACTTCCAATGTGGGAGGCAGCATTGGAGCAACATAACAAACTGTATTTGGAACTCTGGGTCAGTGTCCTAACACCCCTCAGTTCCTCATCAGTAAAGAGAGGGAAGGTGAGAATGTCTGTTCCAAAATTTCATGAAGCGTCTTAAAAACAAAAAACAAAAAAAAAACTGGTCACAATGAAAACCTGAGATTGAAGAAGTTAAAAATAAATGAGGCAAGACTAAAACTAAACTTCTGAATTATGCAGAAAATCTGCTGGGGATTCCAATTATAAACAACAACAAAAAAGCTTCTTTTGGATGTCGCACAACTGTACGATGGCAGAATCTTACCATTGTTTCCACGGATAAATGCATCGCCGTACTTATTCTTCAGCTGTCCATTTACATATTCTTCCGTCTGCTCCAAGGCTATATTCATGTAGCCATCCAGGCAAGCCAGGACCCCTGCAGGCAGATTTAGTCCAAGAGAAGATATCCAAGGCACATCAGAGTTGAAAATTACAGGGTATCCCTTAGAGCTGACAATCTCGTGATTTGTTAGCTCTTACATACTTAATACAAAAATTCACACTGAAAGTGAAACTCCACGGCTCCATCTGACGCCAACGGGAGTGACGGCGAAGAAGCATACAGTGCGAGCGCAGTCACAAACCCAACGCCGACAGGGGAAACATCAGACTATCACTCGCTTCATGGGATGTGTTGATAACAGCAGCAAGTTCTAAAGCCTTCATAGAAGTCACCTAACGAGCATATTCCAAACAGCACACCATTCATTGAAAGCTAAAATCGGGAGTGGGCAACCTGTGCAGGGACAAATGACCACGGGCCAGGACTCCTCGCTTCCGGTGGCGTTTCTTTCTTTAGCCACGCGGTGAAATATGGATCTGGCACATTTACTGCATTCTTTCCCAACATCTACTGCAGCAGATGAATGTACTCCAGGGCTCAGAGGAAGTTGCCACAATCTGCTAAAATAATAGGAGAGGAGACAGCAGGTGCTCCTGAAAGAACATCTGAGAGCTGTGACTCCTGGCCAAGAGCAGCTTGAGAAGACAGGGCACCGTACTGCATTGTAACACGTCCCTTTCTGTTTAGTTACAGTTAGAAGAGTTTTGAAGCCAGACTGATAGAGAAAAATGGTCAAGAACATTCTAAAGAGCTTTTAAGGAAACTGTCTGAGTGAATCTTTTAAACTCTGTTATTGTGCAAAACTTGCCCCAACAATTTTTCTCAAGAGATGGAAATATATAAGCCTCTGGGTCTCTAACTTCATGTGGTATTTTCTAGAAAACAAAAACCAGGCAAAAACAAATACTATAAGTTTGAGTCAATTAGCCAAGTCGATAGCTTCATTTAGTCTCTACTTCGTTAATATGCTCCTCACTCCCCTGCGTCTGCCCCCATTTTCCTCTACACAAAAACGTTCCTTTTCCAAATTGTGTGTGTAATGAGAACACACGACATTAATCTAACGGAATTCTGCTAGAAGCCGTACACTTTCAAAGAATCAGAATAGATGATGAACAATTACTAACAATTATTTCCCATCAAAAGAAAGCTTAAGCTCTAAGTTTCCAATTTATTTCCTGCTGTATTATTTTACTTCTAAACCACAATCCTAAATTCCCAAGAAACTTCTGCAAGATGATATGTTTCAAATGTTTCAAAGTTAACCCAAAGCATTTCAAAATGAAATATTCATTAATAAAAACATATCTATTCTTCTAGCAAAGGTTGTTTTGAGAACAAGAGTCCAGGAGGTTGGAATTGTAACCCCCTCCCATCTCTAAGGGATAAACTGCTATGAATAACAGGAAGAAAAAAAAGTTTTCTTTAAACAAGAGAAATTGCTGCAGAGAGCTGGGGTTTTTAATTTAATCATGATGGTTACAAGCCATGTGAAAGGCTGTCCAACCTCACTAGTAAACAAAGAAACAGACATGAAATGAAACTATTACTTGTTGCCAGTTAGAATGGAAACGTTGAAAACAAGGCTAATACAAGGGTTGGGGAGGACACAAAGAATAAGCCCATCTGCCCAGAGGGGAGGGCCACTGGGCATGCTCATTAATACAGAAATCCGAGGCGGGGGATCTACTCTAAAGAAATACTTGGACAAGTGCTCAAGAGACATGTCAAAGGAGCAGAGCTGTTTACTCAAAAATAGCAAAAAATTGGTAAACACTTACAAGCCCATTAATAGGAAAACTGTTTAAAAACAAAAACAAAACTGCGGCTCGTCCACATAAGGAAGGCACTCCTTTGCAGCACGAAAAACTCTATACTGTCAGAGAACTGAATGCGTTCTTTCCATGTAAAAAGAGAAAGGAAATCAGGGTATATGTACAGCTGATCCCATTTATATAAAAGTATGCTTATACAGATACAGGTCCAGACTGGCAAGCCTGAGTATCTCTGGATGGAAGAATTTGGGGAGACTTTGCTTTCTTCTGTATACATTTCTTCATTATTTATTTTGAAATTCTTTAAAGAAAGAAAAGAAAAACGAAAAGCACATATGCTACCTTTACAGATAAAAAAAAAAAATCTCCCTAATGAGTATAGAAAGAAAAAGTCAGGCTAGGCTGGTTGATGTCCTCAATGAAGTAGGTTGGGAGAAGACATTGAAAACAATGTTCCCACCCAAACCAACTGCTGAATGTGCTCAAATCTCTAGAAGTCTGTTACCTCCTTTGGGCTCATCAAAAGTTCATAGGTGGGAAGTGGTATATAGAGACTTCATAGCTCAGATTTCAGTATAAATCTACTAGTTCCACTAGAATAATCAAATTAAACTGGAGATAGGTCACTGATGACAAGAAACTAAAGCAGTAACTAAGAGCAGAGTGATTTCTTAACCAGGCTTTTGGCCAAGCTTGAATTGGGAGTCCTAGCTCCTCCCTTACTAGGTGGGGAGAAACAGACTTCTCAAAGGATTTATGTGAAGATAAATTGGAAACTGAAATGATTAGCACACACTAGACACACAGGAAGTTCTCAGGAAAATTAAGTTTGCATGTGTCGAAAGAGGAAAAGGCTTAAGAAACCATCCTCATTCAGAAAAGACACCAAAAAAAGGCTTTACTTTGCTAATGAATTCGTAACCTGCACTCGTAAATAGTCCAGGTAATTAACGTATTTGAGTTTGGGAAGATGTATTTGAGTAACTTTAAAAAATGGGATTTTGATACCATTCCTCCCACAAACTTAATTTCAGTAGTGTCACAGCCTCTTAAAAAGAGCATTCTCGAAAAGAATGGGAAGGTGTATTTGGAGAGCACACATTCCGTAGGAGTGGGAAGTTCATGTTGTAAAATGATACTATCTAAATAGCTGCTTGTCAACCTTAAATATTTTGGCAAAAACAAAGGCTGCTGTGCCAAGTGTTCTTCGGCTTCCGGTTATTCGTGCCTGAGGTGACTGAGAATCCTGGCTATTACCAGGACGCACACATCCAGTCACAAACTAGACCACAGTCACACAAATCACACCGGAAGTCAGAGCACACACTCCGCTATCCTCCCTATCTCCAAAGGGAATCATCTCAGAGGCAAAAAAGAAATGGGCAGAAAAACTACTGGTAATCAATGCTTCCCCCTCCCCCCCCCAACTGGGTACACTTAAGAGCTTAATAAAAACCAGTTAAGTCATATTTACTCATTTAGTTGCACGAGTGAGGATAAAGCATGAAAATATTACCTCGATAATCCACTCCAGAATTCAATTTTACCACAACTGGTCGTCCAATGATTTGCTTTAAGAAGTCACTGGGGGTCTGCTTCCGTAGACTCATTTTAATAATCCTGATCAAAAATCTGAAAAGGAGCAATAAAAGACAAAAGTTAATTATTCACCAAAAGAAGCCTTGCAGCCTTCACCATATTTATAGGCAATCACGTACCACCGGGCCACGTATGAAGACTCAACATTATTCACTACTATTACAACATGACAGCTAGCATGTTTCCAGTACTTACTACCAGCCAGATACTAAGCTGCATGACCTCATTCAGTTGTCCCACAGCAACCCTAGGACACAGCTTCATCGTGGCTCCCTGTGTTAATAGAGTCCCCGTTCTTAATCACTTGTCACTACTGCCTCCCACGCAGTCAGTATACCCATTACAACCACTGCCACCTCCATCATTTCCTGCATGCTCGTTCTACACTGAGACCTCTGCTAAGATCTTTATAAACACGATCCCATTTAATCTTCCGAACCCTGAGAAGAAAGTCATAGTATCTCCATTTTGCTAATGAAAATAAAAGCACAAAAAGCTGAAAAAAATGTGCCCTTAAATGTGATGGAACCAACATTCAAGCTCAAAACAGTCATATTTTAAAGTCTATGTTATATGATATAGGCATATTTACAAAATGATGCCAAAATAGTGTTTCTGAAACTAATTATAACGATAATTGAGAGCTAACATCTGAGTGTACTAGATGCCAGCACTTACCTAAGCACTTTTTATATATTAATCCATTTAAACCTGACTACCTTACGGGTAGGTACTGTTTTTTAATCTTTGTTTCACAGATGAAGACAGACACACAGAGGTCCTGCTCTGGTCACATAGCTAGTAAGTGGATGACCAGCCTGTGCTCTACATCAAACTTATACAGCCTCCTGAAGGTTACTAATGCAGCCAGAGATTTTTTTACTTACTCTATTAGAGCAGACATACACTCTATAAGATAAAGAAAAAATCTTTTTTTTTTTTTAAGTTTTTATTTTAATTGCCCGGTGCTCATCACAGCAAGTGCTGACCTTAATCCCCATCACCTATTTCACCCATCCCCCACCCACCTCCCCTCTGGTAATCATCAGTTCGTTCTCTATAGTTAAGAGTCTGTTTTCTTGGTTTGCCACTCTTTTTTTCCCCTTTGCTTGTTTGTTCTGCTTCTTAAATTCTACATATGAGTAAAATCATATGGTATTTTTCTCTGCCTGGCTTATTTCACTCAGCATATTATTCTCTAGCTCCATCCATGTCACTGCAAATGGCAAGATTTCATTCTTTTTTATGCCTCAGTAATATTCCGTTTCATACACACATGAATACACACACACACACACACACACACACACACACCATCTTTTCTTTATCTATTCATCAGATGATGGACCCTTGGGCTGCTTCCATAATTTGGCTATTCTAGCTAATGCTCTATAAATATGAGGGTGCATGTATCCTTCTGAATTAGTATCTTTGTGTTCTTCGGGTAAATACCTAGTAATACAATTGCTGGATCATAGGAGTAGTTCTATATTTAATTTTTTGAGGAGCCTCTGTACTGTTTTCCACAGTGGCCGCACCAGTTTGGATGCCCACCAAACAGTGTACAAAGATTCCTCTCTTCTTCCACATCCTCGCCAACACCTGCTCTTTCTTGTGTTGTTGATTTTAGCCATTCTGATAGGTGTGGGGAGACATCTCATTGTAGTTTTGATCTGCATCTTCGTGATGGTTAGTGATGTTGAGTACCTTTTCATGTATGTGTTGGCCATCTGGATGTCTTCTTTGGAGAAATGTCTGCTCATTTCTTCTGCCCATTTTTAATTTATTATTATTTTTTTGGTGTTGAGTTGTATAAGTTCTTTATATATTCTCGATACTAACCCTTTATCAGATATGTCATTTGGAAGTATTTTCTCCCATTCCGTAGGTTGCCTTTTAGTAAGAAAAAGTCTTAAAATTCAAGAATAGGAGTCTGAAATACAGACAGAGCATTATATACCCAAATCAAACATACATCGTTGCCAATCACTCCTTTCAAAATTCATCTTGTTACAGACCAGTTATCTGGGTCAAAATACTTTGATAAACAAATGTAACAAAACTGTAGTTACTTAAGCGAAAACTGACAGCAAAAGAACTTTGGACATTAATGTTTCTGTTTCAGTCAAACTCAGCTCACTGTTATTTAGTAGCCATATAGTAGTGACACTTAAAATCAGTATGGATACAATGTATTAAGGACTCTCCTGGAGGACTCAAATTGTTTTCAATCCAAATTTTTGTAACACTTTCTTCCATAAACACTGCTTCCTTCACTCCCAGTCTATCCACCCCGTGATCTGAGTATGGCTTCAGGAATATCGTTCAGAGATTTTCTCAGAGTGAATCGGCCAGCTCAGGCAGTTCGGGGAAGCTAGAATGCTCAGTTACAGGCTTTTCATTTCTTGAGTCAATGTGCATATGTCCGCACATATTTTCAGGGAAATTAAAAAAACCTGGCATTCACGCAGGTTCTGATCTTAAAGAACTTGGAATCCAGAAGAATTTAAACTCTTGCTCAAAGGGTGTGAGTAAACAAAAGTGATTATAATTTAAGTAAAACAATTTTCTTTAACCTAAAAGTCAGCAGCCTCAGTTAAATCAAAGAAAATGCAAATTTCATGAAGTATGCTTGAATTTGGGGCTGCTCTTTGGACCATTCCCCACTCCATCTCCCCGAGGTTTGAAAGATTTGTTTAAAATGCAATTTGCTAATTATTTCACTCAGCAAATTTTAATTTAACTTTCCCACTGGATTGCCAGTTTATTTTTTTCAGCTCCAGTCTCCGTAGATAACTGGAATTACAACTACTATGCAGGACAACCACTATTCATGACCACTATTCATTTGAGACTCAGACCACACAATTTTCTTTATGCTGTTTTGAGTGCAAGAAAAAAATATTACAAAGTAAATCCTGTAACAGATTCAGTACTCTTGATGAGTTTAGTAAAAACAAACAAATCTTCCCATTCGTCTACAAACTGCCTTATTTATTCCTTGAACACGAGCTGTTTTGTGGCTGAACGGGTCTAGAGAGACTACTAACTCTGAAGGCCTGATGGAGACTCGGCTCATGAGTCAGGTGCATTTCCTATCAGATGCGAAATCCCAGGATGGTGCTTTCTAGGTATAAGACTGAGACAAAACTGGCTATTTACTTTGTGTTTAAAAAACAAAACAAAACAAAAACAAAACAAAACAAAAACCCACCAAGATGCATGGTCATGTGAAAATCTAGTTGACAGGACTATTACTAACTACCTCATCCAAAGTTAAAAGCTAATGACAGCAAAAAGACTCCAGGCCTAGACAAACTGCTGGTATTGGCTGTTTTTTAAAAAATGTTATTCATCTTTCTTCACCTTTTTAGAAAGCAGGTAATATTCTTCTAAGCTCATCAAAGATCACACCTCTGCCGTTAAAGCCACATCTTCACTCCAATTAGCATCAATCTCTTCCTGCAGGTGTTCAACACTCCCAACTTCCGGGCAGCACCTGAGTGGCGGGTGCACGGGCGGGGCTGGTGGGTGCAACACTAGTAAGACACAGGTAGCCTCAGGCCCTCAGAGTTTACACTACCAAGCTAGCCCCAAAACATGTCAATGGAGAACTTTTTAGAAGTTGGATGTATGTGGATAGATTTTTGCGGAGTGGCACACAGAGAAAGCAGCTCACTTGGCACAGGCTTGGCAGAGCAGAGACCTCTGGAGGACTCATCTACGGGGAAAAGCAACCCACTGGCCCAAAGGAGAGAAATCCTAGCAAAGGCACTGCACAGCCGTGCGTTTGGATTTGAGGAGAAAACGCTACACAGGCCCACAGCACAAAATGCAGCCGACGGAGGGAGCAGGCGCCACGTTCCTGGAACGCACAGCAAGTCCGGCTAAGAGAGCTTGGACTTGAACCGCCAGCTCGGTTTCCCCAACCCATAATGGATTGAATCACTTGGAGATTCTGATTCGGTAGTTCTGGGGCAGAACCTGGGAACAGGTTTGCACAGGCCCGGCAGATTCCTCTGACCTGGCAAGTCTGGGGAACACCATGTCAGCGACAGGGTCCTGAGCTGAGACCTGCCTGAGCTCGGCTCTGTACCGTGGAGAAGAGCTGGACCAGCTCACCTAGTTCTGACGCAGCCATGTTCCCCATCTGGTTCTATCTGCTACAATGTGCCACTACTCTCTTTCACATTCTCTACTTTTTTTTTTGTACTAGTCTTTTCGCCCTCAAAAGACAGGAACGTGTGAAAGACTACTACCGAGCTTTTCATTTTTTTTCTTTTCCTCCAGAGCATCTGCATTCTGCTAAATCTCTTGGAAAGAAAAAAATTTTTCAGAAGTTATTTGAAAAGGGGGTGGCTGCTTCAAACGCATTTTATCCATCACTCTAGGAGACCACATCTTCTACATTCATCTTCATTAGGCTTCCTTGGTACTCCCCGTTACTTAATGATTTGCCCATAAATCCATTCTGTATAAGTAAATTGGTCTCAACATCACAATTTTTCCCATCACTTGGCTCACGTAATTTTAATGTTCATCTTTTAAATTGGTTAAGGCAGAAGGCACAGTTCTGACCATTTCTGAAGCGAGAGAAAAGCCTCTTGAACCATAAACACATAAGAGGAAAAAGGCCTCCTTTCTGCAGGGTCACCTTGATAAAACTTCTCCCTTGAAAATTAAAGCCATAATCACCTCTATGCCTCTCTCCCTCCCCTGACTCCTACTCAGGCTTGTTTTAAATGACCTATTTTCAGAAATGGCTATTAAGTCAAAGGCAGTATATTTTCTGCCAGAAGCTACTGAGAGGTCTAGTGTAAGAACATCTGCACACTGCCCTGCAGAGATTTTTTTTTTTAGTAAAAGAATGGGGGAGAAAGAACCAAATTTTATTCATCCAACGATGTGCCAAGCTGTGTGAGATCCACAAGCAATTCATACAGTAACCCTGTGAGGTGGCAAGCACAACTAAGGCTTGGTCCCAAAGCCCAAGCCCTTTCAAAGCTGCCCTTTGGAATATGTCTGGATCCTCCCATGACAGGTGGGGAACGGCCACAGACATCTATGGAGATGTAGGGGAGATCCAGCTCGGGAGCAGGAGCACTGGAGGAAAAATGCCTAAAGGGACAAAGTGCTGTCAATTAGCCCGGGAAGAAATACCGTGGTCAAAGGTTAAGAAATCTATCTAATGTGATTTTGAGTTACGTTGCTGAGGAAAAGGCACACAAATTCTTGCTTCTTGGCAATGTTTACCTGCAAACTTTCACCTCCTCGTAGAATATGTACAGTTTAGGGGGAAGAAAATGTGAAAAGTAAATAATTACAATGAAGCATAGCATCACAACCCTCGTAAATGCAGCTCAAGACTAGGAACTGGGCGTCCGAGAGGGCGTCGGACACTGAGAACAGCTCTCTAAACATCTCCCTTCTCAGAGCCTTGGGGTACCTAGTCCTCTCCTGAAGACTCCCTACCAATCCCTCCTCCCACACAGTAAGGGGCTACCTTCCTCCCCTCTCTCACTCCAGCCCCAAACCTAGCACTCACAGCACCACCGCCTTCCACTTATCTGGCTGTTTCGTCATTTTCCTGCTGACCAGTCTCCCACCTAAATTCTAAGCTTCTCAGCTTCTCAGAGATGGGGAAAATGGTATCCTTGGTCCCTAAGCTCAATGGCCAACCCTGTGGGAGGCATCCAAGGTCAGTGCCAAGGAAAATCCCTGTCCCTTTCTCCTCCACCCACGAACCATGGGTATAGAGGGACTAGCACAGTAATCATCTGCGCACTTAAATGGCTAGAGCACAGTAATATTTCTGTTACTGACCAGCCAGTAAAAGAAAGATGAAGAAAACAGAAATGTTTCTGTGTTGTACAAGAAACAGCTGCATCTGAGTCGAGGGAGATGCTTGTTAAAATGCAGATTCCTATAGTCTACTCGTATTCAGACTCCCTAGGCAAGAGGTGCTGCAACCTACATTTTATAAAGTTTCCCAAATGATTCCTATAAGCAAACGTGGACATTGGGAAATATCTGGAGACATTCTGGATTGTCTTGAAGAAGGAGGGTGGTGCTACTACATAGAGGCCAGGGGCATGACTTAACATTCTACCAAGCAAAGACAGCCCTCCACAACAAAGGATTCTCTTGCTCAAAATGTCAAGGGAGGTTGAAAAACTCTGTTATAAAGCCTAAATAAAAACAAACCAACCAACCACTTTTTCTTGTCTTAAATTGACAAGTTTTTAAAACCTTCAAGGTATAACAAATGAAAATGAGCAGCTCAATTCTAATCAGATGACAAAATACAAATTATAACTTACTAGGTATTTGATTCTGACAGAAAGGGAATGTGAAAACAACTGTCAAAAAATCTTGCAGGGGTCACCATTCTAAGTAATGGATTTCTAGTCCCCGTCATGAAAATGGTCAATTTCCCATTTTTCAGTGTTCTATGTCCCTCAGATGATTACGACCTCTGTTATTTGGTACAATTCTAACAGGACAGAATAATCCAAGTGATATCAACATTTTTGAAGGTTCTCTCACAAGTATGCCACAGTTCAGCTCAGAGACCACCCAATGCAGCATAAGGAGTACTCACTTGGGAGACAGGAAACCTGAATTCTAATCCCAGTTCTGCTACTTAATTTAGCTGTATGCCTTGGAGAACTCATCGTTTCACCTCTCAAGGCCCCAGGTTCCTCATCTGCAAAATAAGGGAGTTATGCTAGATGATCACTTAAGAGATCATCTCGCTGTAACATTCAGTCAGCCTATGCAGTAACTCCAATAATGCATTTACACATACACACACACACACACCCCAAGACAATCGTCTACACTCCTGCACAAAATTCAAGCAACTGGAAATGGGACACCACTGTTAAAAAAAAAAAAATTTAACTCCAAAGAGATGTTGATTATTAGAAATACATAAAATACATAATGAGCTATCACACTTTTGGCAAAAACGGGCACAACCTTACATGAATGAGGTAAACTGCTAAAACTCTCCTCGAAAACAATTAGGTAATGGGCGTAGATATCTAAAAAAAGACCTTACTAGAACACAGCATCTATTGTAATTTCCTTGCTCAGACTCTAGTCCGAGTAAATCATCCGAAATACAGTTTTAAAAATAAAGTCTATCAGAGTATTACCGGGGATGCTAAAGCCAAATGAAAGTTTACAAACACCCTAAATGCCTCACAGTTCCAAAACGGTTGAATAATTTATGGGACCTACGCAATGACGGAATAGGTAGCCAATCAAAAGATGCAAAATCAGAAATGATATTTGGGAAGAACTTTTAAATGAAAGTGGACGACTACTTATACTGCTGATATAATAGTCTTAACTCAAATGGAAAGTAGCACACACGAGACTAAAATACAGAAAGAAATTGTGGATGGGATTCAGTGAATATTACTTCCTTCCCTGGACTCCTGTGTTTTCACTTTTTCAAGAGCCCTGTGTTACGGTGGGGGTGGGTAGGGGCACATTAAACCACTACCGACCTTATCTCCCATCGTCCTAACGCTAGACACGGTAAACAAAAACACCCGTAAGGAGCGAGCGCGCACACACCTACAGACCAAAAGCCCGGGTGATAAGACCTAACCCCTACAACCGTGGGCGTTGGCAACCTGAGAACTCGGTAAGGTAGGCTAGTCCCGCTCTTGATTCCTGGGGGTCGGGGAACCACCCAGATGTAGTCAGTGCAGCCCTGGAGCCCCAGGAACCGGGCGGGGCCGGCCCGCGCATTCGGGGCCCGCTTTCCCGCCCATTCCGCAGGCTCCCGCCTGGGCTCCCGCGGAACCTTGGGCAACCAGGACTGGTCTCGCAAGGCAACTCGGTGGGGCCAGGTCGCTGCCATTCTTCCCCGCGCGGTCTAGACGCCCCTCCGGAGGGGTTCTCACAGCCCGCGGACCACAGATCTCCTGCCCTTCCCAGGAGCCCAGGAGAAACTGAGCGCATTTTGGGGGCGCCGGCCACCCATGGGCTCCCGGCGTCCGCGCTCCCTCCCGGCGCCTTTCAGGGGCTGCCTGGCCCAGACCCGGGCTGCCGCTCCCCAAACCCGCCCCGAGCAAGAGAGCGCTGGGGCCTCCAACCGCCCGCGCGGCTGCCTGGCTCACCTGGTGGCCGGGATCCAAACCCCCGCTCCAAGTGCCTCACAAGCCGGGCCTCCGCCGAGGATCGGAAGAAATCGAAAGTGAAACTGCCGAGGCAGGTGGCACTTTTCCGCAGCAACCAAGGATTGCCTTTCCTGGCTACGGCAGCCTGCGAGGACCTAAAAGGCCAGACTTCGGCGGAGCGCGCAAAGCCAAGAAGCTCGTTTTGCCTGAAGGCAAAGTTGGTGCTTTAGAGGTCAAAGGAGAAAGCGCCGGTGCTTCCTCTTTAACAGAAAACAAACACCTCTAAAATAAAATTTAAAAAACCTGGAAGTGATCTTTTAGCCGGGTTTTCCTTTAGGCAGAAATGCAAGAAAGAGCCTGAAGTTATACTAAACTGGAATTTACTGCCAACGTAATGACTATACTCGGAAAAATCCTTGAATAAGTTAATGCAAATAAATAAAACAGGCAGCCTCAAATCTTCACATCCACCTTTGGATTTTGGTTAAGTGTGTGTGAAGATGAAGTCGATATTAGCAAGAGATTGTTCCCATGGCAACGTTAATTGCCACAAAAAGAATTAAAATCACTAAAGTAACTCCGAATTATAATGGCATAAATTGTGATACATTACAATCTAATTCTAATTGGAAGTGGTATGCAGACATTTAAGTGCTGCTATGGGAACTTGGTTTGGAATTTTGAAATCTCAATATTCTTGCTATTAATGTAAAGGGTGAAGAAAAAGAAAACTGTTATACCAACACTTGATTCCTTTTTTTCTTCACACACATACCCTCAACTTAAAATTTATTCTTTAATTCTATTTGTGATTTGTAACACTATAAACAAAGAAAAAAATATCTTTAAACAGAGTCTTAACCGTTTTAAGTGTTATGGATCGAAGATGCAGAATTTTTTTCCTGAGGCAAGGATGAGTTTCCCCACTTGTAAACCTCTTTTAGCTGAAGAAATGAACCTTTGATGGATATAGCGGAGAGAGAACAACTGCGTGTGATTTGGTGAAAAAAAGATTTCCTTCTTTCCTTCCATAAAAGCTTACTTTGGGTAAAAACCAAGCATTACGGATTTATTGAAAAGGCTGTATTTGAAGTTCTTGCAGTATAAAGTATAATGTAAAAAAATTAAGTATCATTTAAATAAAATAATTAGCTGTGAAGAACAAATATAATAGGATATGAAGAAAGCCCTGTCTCTAAAAGCTTTCTTCACAAAAGACCTTAAATTGTACCACATTCTTCACTGGTTGTTTCAATTATTTAAAAAAAAAAAAAAAAGAATTTTTTGATTCGTAGCCTTTTTTCCATTACCACAGAACGCTGAGGGAGTCATTAAGATTGGCGTGGTGGGCAGGGGACAAAGAGGAGTTTTAAGAGCACAGTTCACTTGCAGAGGTGGTTGCAACCTTTTTCAGGGGGCATGGATCTGTGAGGGCCCAGCGAGGCAAATGGGGTGGGGACCATGAATTACTTCATGAGCCAACAAGTTTATCAAAATGGAGTTGTGCCCAGAATCCCCTCAGCAGCTTATAATTGGCTTTTACCGATTCACAAGGCAACTTTCCAAGTTTCACAGGATTTTCTTTAGCATTTTTTTTATACAAAGAAAACACGTGAAAGACTTTTTCTGAATGTTAGTCCACCAACACTAACTTCAAGTTCTTCGAAACCCTGAGCACAAACACTAAATATAATTTGACCAGATTTAGTTTGGCTTGCACAGTTTAGCTTAGATTTTACAACTGATAACCCTCTACTTACCCGTCGTTATCACCCAACTACCTGTCCCTAGTTTATATTAGGGTTCTCTCTTGGTGTCGCACATTCTACGGGTTTCGAGAAACCTATAAAGATATGTATTTGCCATCATCGTATCATGCAAAGTATTTTCACTGTTGTAAAAATCCTCTCTGCTCTGCCTATTCATCCTTCTCTCTCTCCTTACCCCTGGCAACCACTGGTCTTTTTAATGTCTCCATGATTTCACCTTTTCCAGAATACCAAAAAGTAGGAATCATATGGTACATTGATTGACTTTTCAGATTGGCTTCTTTCACTTAGAAATTGGCATTTAAGTTTTCTTCATGTCTTGTTATGGTTTGCTAGCTCATTTTTGCATGTTGGAGAATATTCCATTTTCTAGATGTACCACAGTTTGTTCATTCTCTTACTGATGGACATCTAGGTTGCTTGCAAGTTTTTGCAGTTGTGAATAAAGCTTCTATAAACATCTATGTGCAGGTTCTCGTGTGACTTTAAGTTTTTAGCTTGGTATTTACCCAAAATACCAAGAAGCACATTCGCTGAATTGTATGATGAGAGTATGTTCAGTTTTGTAAGAAACTGTCAAACTGTATTCCAAAGTGACTGTACCATTTTGCATTCCTACCAGCAATGTCTGAGTGTTCCTGTTGGTCCACATCTGCACCAGCATTTGGTGTCGCCAGGGTTTTGGATTTTGGCCATTCTTATAGGTGTCTAGTGGAAATTCATTGCAATTTTAATTTGCAATTCCCAATTGACATATGAGGTGGAACATCTTTTCATATGCTTATTTGCCATCTGTATATCTTCTTTGGTGAGGTGTCTTTTCTGATCTTTTGCCCATTTTTGAATCAAATCATCCTATTTTTATTGCTGAGTTTAAAGAGTTCTTTGTATATTTTGCAAATACAAAGAACAAATATGTTCTTTTGCAAATATGTTCCTCCGATCTCTGGCCTGTTTTCTCATTCTCTTGAGGCTATTAGTCTTAAAATAGCCAAATGTTGGTATAAAATACTAAGGTGAACTCTTGCCATTTCACTCTTTGTTCCAAATATCTATAGTCCTATGTCTTTAAAAAAACCATGTTCTTCAGTGGTTCATGTTCATAAGAGAGATATCCTGTCTAGTTCATTTTCTAAAACACCCAACAACACTGTGGATATGTGGGTAATTGTATTATGTTGATGCTGATAATGATAGATATAAATATGGAATTGGATTGGCCAACAGTTTCCAAAACAGATTGTAGTACCTAATCAGTGTTATGCTTCTAAGAATACTGGCTGGTCTTGTTCCAGCAATGCATTACCTCCTATGAAGTGCTGGCATGAACTTAGACCTATCCTGGGCGTTCAGACTGGACAATAAAAACACCTCACCTGTCACATCTTAGTTTGGGGTATTTGGATCTCTATTATTTACCTTTTATCATGGGATGTGAAAATTATTTGTTGAAGAAGATGAGAAGAAAAACGTTCTATAGTTGTTGAATTTCTTCTTCTCCCTCCTCCTCCCTCTTGCCCTCCTCCTCCCCTTCCCCCCTTCCCCCTCCTCTTTCTCCTCCTCCTTATTTTTTTTTTTTCTTTTTAACAATGCAGCCATTCAAACATCCCTGTTTTATGCAGGGGTCTCGATTCCAATTCTCTACCTCAGATGGAGCCAATGCCTTGTCTCTTACGCTCATTCCCATAAAAACCGTCACTCACTTCCATTCTTTCTTCTTAAATAATTCAAACCTCATCCTCTTCTGGGTTTTTGTAACATCTCTAAGCCTAGCCTCATCATTTGGAGCCCAGTCCCATTTTCTTCACCAGGCCAACTCCTAAGTCACTTAAGTCTTAGCTCATGCATAAATTCCTTAAGGAAAACCTTTGATAATCCCTCAGACTAGATTGGGTCCCTCCTCTTGTTCATGATCATAGTACACTATACTTTCTCTTTGTACCACTTGTAAATGCTGTAATTAAATAACTCTGTGTGTGTGTGTGTGTGTGTGTGTGTGTGTGTGTGTGTGTTTCCTCCCTCACTGAACTGTCTGTTCTATGCGGGTGTAGCCAATGTCTCTATTATTCAGCCCTACACAGTTATATCTTCTGAGAAGGAATATGACCTTATTGACTGATGGACAGATTTCTCAGGAAAGGCCATGTGCCTTTTATTTGTGTCTAAAGGTAAGATATATTCTACATCATGGGCACTCGGCTTCAGATGCAATGTTTAAGATGTTTAAATACACTTCATTGACCATAATTTTGAATTTCAAAAGAGATGGGCTCCTGGTCTGAATTCCTGTGAGGGGAGTCTCCCAAATGGCCTGATGGTTTATGCTCCACTGTGAACTCTAGAAAACCTCTCTCCGCTGTAAAATTCAGGGAAATCAGTGTGACACTGCCCTTGTATTTTAATCAAGATGAACTTGAAAGGTGAACATTATAAGTGGGAGAAATTATTTATAATTTGGTAATAAAAGTTAATGTCTAACATTCCAAATTTCATACATCTGCTAGGTGCTGGCTCTGAGATATAAAACAATTGAAGTTGTCTTTACATTTGGCCTCATATGAAAGGTCATAAATTAGAATGATAGCATTCGTCCTCTTTCCTAGCTCACAAAATTTCCATATTAACATCTTCACCTCAAACATAAATGGTTACCCAGCTACAAAGAAAAGAGTTGTGTTGGCCTGTATGAATTATAGTTGATGTTGGAAATCTGCGGTACATAAGGCTGCTGTGCATCTCGCCGCGGAGTGCATCTACTTTAATGAAGCTAATTCGACCACAGTGAAACTAATTAAAACTGTATGGCTGGCTCGGATAAATAAAGTACAGCATATAAAAATTTAGGAATATTTTAGATATCAGCAAACAACTTCCAAGGCGTGTGGTTCTTTTAACTCCTGAAAATGCATTTTGACATCTTTGAGGCATTTTCTCTGCTGGAATACCTGCTAACAAGCTTCTTTAAAATAAATTCAGTTTTCAAAATGTTTCTTTCTAATGTGGTTTTCACTGATAATGTGAAAATTTTGATTTTTTTTCAACTACAAAAATACCCCACAATCCATTTCTACTATGACATATCATAACTAAATTCATTCCAAAATGTTAATGAATTGGACCAGTGCTTTATGTTTAGACTTTCAAAAAAATGTTTACAGCAAAAAAACCAGATGTCCTTGATTTTCCAGGGTGGGTTATCAAATCCATATGCTGTTTCGGTGTAACGGTTTCTTTCACCAGCACTGTGGTGTAGTTAAAATGCAGCATATTATAAACTAGCAGGGTCAAGTTCAAGAACAACTCCAGAATCTCAGGCCTTCTTCTAGGGAGAATGCAAAAATTTAGACCAAATGCTACATCCCTGTAACTTTTAGCATTAAAAGATGGATGCTTTACCCCAAAATTCTGGATTAGTAAACATAAGGTATCTGAAAATGACCAATACATTAGCCTAAGTTCCTTCACCTCAATTTTGTTTTTCTTAAGTAGTTGGCTTTCTCTTTCTCTCTCCTTCCCACTCTCTCTCTCTCTCTCTCTCTCTCTCTCTCTCTAGGATCAGGAGAGATGGATATCTCTGCAGTCACTGAAGCCATTGCCATAAGAAACACACCTGTTGTTACCTAAAACTCTCAAGAGCAAAGACTGTGGTTGTTTCTGTTGTGACAAAAACTGAGCCAATGTCTGGACACATTTCTAGAAGGTCACCACACCTAGAGGGTTCTGGACTGTCTCAAAAATACAACATTCTCCTCTTTTCACATCCATCCCCAAAAGAACTAAGGGAATTGACAATCACCTTCAAAAATTGTATCTAGGAGAAAAAATAGTATCTTCTTACCTTGGGGGTCTTTGCTACAAACTGCCCCGAGAAGAATCCGGGCTGCGTTTATTAGAAGAATAAGCAAGGCCTTTAGATCGAAGCTGAAGACCCGAGACACACAGGTTGCAGAGGATGTAAAACATGGGGAGGACAGACACAGCTTCCAGTGTAGTCAAAAGCCGGACGGATGTCACAGCTTCTGTCTGACTGACTCTGATCGCGTCGGGTGGGTGAGGTCCTGAATAACTGGCGGAGGCATTTGCTAGCTTAGGATCCGGCCTCGGGCCATGTCCAGGTGACAGCTTGTCCCCTTGTTTAAGTTTTGTGCATTTGTCCAGGACCTGGGAAAGAAAAGCCGCTTCTAAATGTAAATGGATGAAGACATGCGCAGATTTGTCAACCCTCGGCCAGCCCCAGGGGAAGACCCTCTGAACAGCATCACTGGAACGAATATTAAATAAAACACGAAAGAAGATGCAGCTCCCTGCTGTGGACTGTACAGGAATCAGAATCTCAGCACTTCATGAGCCGTGTCCCCCCACCCTCAACCACATAATTAATTAATGAATTAAAAGTATTTATCATTAATTAATTAACATTTCTTTATCAATGATTACGTGCTGGAAACTGGTGATTATTGTCCAGATCTGACTTTTGGCATCCATTCCCCTTCGGAGGCAGCAGACACCTCAGAACCCTCACCGAAACTTGCTTTTCCCTTTCCTAACCAGACAAGGAACACACTAGTGCCACCTTCAGCATATAAGTTACTCCCTAATTACACATTAAGGAAAACTAGAGTCTTCTAAGTCCTGGATCCTCCACCCCCCAATAACGTAAAGAAGGTTTTCTAGTATAATTTATTGTGAGCAACATTCAATAGTCCATTCATAAAAATTCGAAAACCAAGAGAAAAAGAGATTCTGGAGGAATTCTGTTTGAGAGGAAATTGATGGCTCTTTTACAACATAAACGAAGACAACCTTTGTGTTCTTGGGGTGTGTGTATGTGTTTTAAAGAATAACATTTTATTAGTCACCACTAGCGGGAGCAGAGGAAGCCTTGGCTCAGCTCTGTGCCGGTCTTCTTTCCATCTTTGAAGTTCCTACATTTCTAAACCACAGGCAACTTTCTGTTGGCCCAAGAGCGCTCTCCTGACTTAGAGGTATTATATGACAAAGTGTGAGACCATGAATTTCACACAAACCTGCCCAAAGGCCTGTGTGACAAAAAGTAAAACTTTTTGCCTGAGAGCACCTGCTGAACAAAACTGGGGCAGGGATGATCTTCCTCCTCAGACCCTTTGCAGAAACAACACCAGTACTAAAGCGGAATAAGCGCCACCTGACAGGGATTTGCAAGGATCGTTCAGACCCGCAATCCTTAAGTAGGCCAAGGGAGTTCACTCAGGCCCTCAATCTGAGAAGGACAGGGCAAGTGACAGCAACCCAGAATAAGAATGGCCACTGGGAGACGCTGTAGAAGCAAAGTTGTTGTGGAGAAGAGGCCTAAGGAAGGAGTAAGTCTTACCTTCTGGTAGGAGAAAGAAGGCTCTAGAACAGGGCCATCAGCCTCCCATGTGGTGAGAGAATGTTGGCCAGTAGGGATGAGCCATCTGAAGAAAGTTGTTGTCTTTAACGTCTTCCCATAGATTCCTTGCCATGGTGTATCTCCTTCCCTGATGTCCCAAGCCATCCCCTGACATCACTGGAATTCTCAATAGAGCGTTCCTCTCAAGGGTCCCCATCTAACTGGCTCTGGGCTCTGCACTTCTGCTCTCTGCATGTTTCCCAAGATAATTCATGTGCTATTGGTCTCTTCCCCAGTTTTTCAGTCCAATGTCATCATGGCAAAGTCCTCATAAACTTATTTCTTATAAGGTGATAATAGCAAATCCAATATGCAATTCTGCCCATGTGCATTTTAATAAGAGAGTTCCTTAATAGCCTAAAGTAATAAATCTCTTACCAAAAAGTGAGAACATCAGCTCCGGGTGTGGGGAGGTAGTGTAGGTGTTTAGAGGTGTGATGGCCCTCCCTGACAAGGGGGACTTGGGTCCTGAGCAGCCCAATGCCAGCCTTGCTGTTGGGTAGGGTAAGAGCAAACTACATTAGACTGTGTCCATCTCACTGAAATCAAGGAATTAAGCAGCAACTGTTTGTCAGAAAAGGGGAGTGGTGGGAAGGGAGAAGGACATGAGGATGGTATGGGATATGTTTTATTTAACTTGAATGATCTAATATTTATAAGGCAACAGATTGAAGCTTCTTATGGGCATTCCCCCAAAATGGAAGTCCTCTACCCTCCCAGATAATCAGAATAGTGGCAGCTGTCATGAAGGTGAGGGCATCAAAGACATTCCAGATGAACATGCCTGAGTATTTCCAGAAAAATAGATCTGATTAAACCACGGAGATGATGTGTTATTTTCTACCAATACTGTTACCATTTTATATCACACTTTAAAATGTAGTTATGCTCCCTCCATGGACTTGGACGTGGAAGGGCAGAAGGTCTTCCAGAAAGGGCATGTGTCTTCTGAGCTCATGTGCTGTCCTGGCTAACTAACTTTCAGTTTACCTACCAATCCAACACATCTAAGTCTGAGCCAGAAGTTTTTTCCAAGTCTGGAAAAACTGATGGTTTATTAAATATGTGTTTTTATTGAAGATGGACCAAGAAGTGAGGGCAAATATGAACATTTAATGAGACGGTTTTATTACTCTTGAGGAAAAAGGGGAGCCCTGAGTGAGATGTCATCATTCTTTTTTTAAAAAAATGTATTTTTTACATATGACACATATGACATGTTTTGTGCAGATCGACTACAGATTTTTAACAAAACTCACACACCTCAAAATTTGCCTGTTATTTCACAACTCAAAGCAAAACATGTGAATTCAGAGTTTCCCAGGACTCCCATCTCTGTTTCTCGCTCTCCCTTGCTCAGTATGATACTTGTTGCTGTATAATCTTTTTTTCTTATTTAATTATGCTTAGTGAAGGTCTTTACATGTCAGTGAATATGAAATCATTTTAATAGCAGTATAATACTCAGCCACAATTTAATCTCCTCATTATTAAACAACTATGTATTTCAACTTTTTGCCACAATAAGAACATAAATTTAAATATGTGTGCATGCATTTTTTTGGAATGCCTATCTGAGTATTTCTCCTTCGATAAGTCCCTCTATCTAATGATTTGCACATTTTAAAGGATATTTTGCTATGGGTATTGCCATATTTCTCTCCAGGAACACCAATTTGTACTCCTTTCATAGTAAAGGAAAGCCAAAAGACAAGTGTTTTCAAAAATAATCTGACTAGTTTGTAAATGTCCGTTTATTTTTCTGCCTTTATTTGTGGAATGTAAGCTCCTGGGAGATAGGGAGAATGCCTAGTTGCTATTACGTCCCTAGCACCTAGCACATGCTAGGAATAACCCTGAGTATTCCTAGTATTTATAATTTTATATGTTTGCATTTAAGAGGCACCAAATCGGCTATGCTTCAGGCCCTATATAACCTGGAATTCTCCTACTAACACTCCCTATATGCCAGATACTGGACTATGCATTTTATGAATATGATTTTATTTAATCCTCAGACAATCTTATGAAGTTACTGTAATTGGTATTCCCAAGCTATAAATGAGTTGACCGAGGCTCAGAAAAGTAATTTGCCCGGGGTCACATGGGTGTGGGTCTGGAATGTGAACCAAGGCAGCTGACCTCCAGAGCCCATGCTCTTTTCACCACTTTCATTTCTTTTAAATTGCACAGATATGAATCCGTGTGTTGCAGTAGTCATGGGCCAAATAGCCAACTTCTTTCCAGTTGTCTATTGTTTCATAGCCAATCACCCCAAAACCTAGTTTCTTAAATAAAGACCATTCTGTTCTCTCTCACAGTGTCTGTGGGTGAGAGTTGGGGATGGACCTGGGAGTTTCTGGCTCTGGGTCTCTCCCAAGGTTGCAGTCTAGATCAGTGGCTAGATCTACAACCACAGTGGGCTAATGCCACTGGCATCTGTCTTTCTCTCTATGCTCATGAGGCCACTCCCCATGGTCTCTCTGCTTGGGCTAGTTGTGCTTCCTCACAGCATGACAGCTTCAGGAATCAGACAATTTACAGGGCGGTTGAAGACATTTTGAGTGAGTGTTCCAGCAAACCAGGTGGAAGACTGACCCAGCCTCAGCAGTGACAAAGGGCCACTTCTGCTATATTCCATTGGTCAGAACACTCACAAAACACTATAATTTCCAGGGAGCCATTAGCCCCCCTTCTCGAGGGGTGGAGTGTCAAAGTCGCATCATAAGAACACGTGGGCTGGCACATCTTGTTAAATACAATCTGCCACATTCCTAAAATTTTCTTCATCCTGTAAACTATGCTTTAACACTCATACTTCATCCATAGCTGCTAATGTGTGTGCTGACTCATTCTTTTTTTTCTTTTTTATTTCTTTTCAGTGTTTCAGAATTCATTGTTTATGCACCACACCCAGCGCTCCATGCAATACATGCCCTCCATAATACCCACCACCACCAGGCTCATCAAATACCCCACATCCCCTCCAAAACCCTCAGTTTGTTTCTCGAGTCCACAGTCTCTCATGGTTTGTCTCTTCCTCCGATTTTCCCCAGCTCACTTTTTCTCTCCATCTCCCAGTGTCCTCCATGTTATTCTTTATGCTCCACAAGTAAGGGAAACCATATGATACTTGACTCTCTCTGCTTGACTTATTTCACTCAGCATTATCTCTTCCAGTCCCGTCAATGTTGATACAAAAGTTGGGTATTCATCCTTTCTGATGGAGGCATAATACTCCATTGTATATATGGACCATATTTTCTTTATCCATTCGTCCATTGAAGGGCATCTTGGTTCTTTCCACAGTTTGGCGACTGTGGACATTGCTGCTATGAACATTGGGGTGGAGATGGCCCTTCTTTTCACTACATCTGTATCTTTGGGGTAAATACCCAATAGTACAATTGTTGTGTGCTGACTCATTCTTGCTTCCCAGCAATCCATCATTCTGACTGATCAAACATACTTATAAAATGGTACATCAGAAGGGGATATTTATAGGAGGAGGTACAGTCTATGGCTCGGGGACATTGAGCCTGGGACCCTGGCCTCAATGTCCATGATATTTATTTATTTAGTTAGTTATTTTATCATTATTTTTTAATGTCCAGGATTTTAAATCTGTCTCCTGAATTCTGACTAAATGTCAATACACCCTTCTCCTGTTTCTAAGAAAATTAGCCTTCTTGCAAAACTGCTTTTTATTATATCCATGAATTAGATTCAATGTTGCTGACTGTTCCAATGCTGTGGTTTCTGTATGGGGTCACAGATACCCAGTCAAGTGCTTGCCTTCAGCAGCAGGCCAGCAATAAAGGGCTGGGAGCAGAAGGGCAAAGGCAACCTTGACCTCCTCCCCAAGCAGTGATGTCCTTCCCATGGCAGTGGCCTATCCCTTTTTTGGCTACAATTCCATTTTGTTCACAACGTGGTTTTAGGAAGACGTCTGGAGGACCAAGTAGTGACAAGTGGAGGTTTCAATCCTATTTACTTCTTCGCTGCAGGTAAAGAAGATAAAGGTCCCTGGAAGAAAAACCAGTTTGGAGTGATTAAGTCACTCCTTCATGGCCTTGGGGACGTATGGTTTCTTACTGTTTGTTTGTTTTATCAAGCTTGTCATTGATTTTAAACTAGTGGAGTCCAAGGACACTGTCTTTCCAGATAGGTTAGTGACTTCGATTGATAAGTCACCTCTGCTTCTCTATGCTAAATGGTCCCACGGGACCTGAAGGAGTCTGAAACAGTTCCAGCGCCTGAACTATTAGGCTCAGCAGTGCAGAGTGGCTCAGGCACTGGGCCATTTTACCTGAGTGTGATCATGACTTTGAAGGGAACTGGCAATGGACATCTCCCCCAGTGGGTACAGAGTGCCCATGGTATAGCTAGAGAGAAAAGCATTTCAGCTCCAAGCCAAACCGTGAAATCCAGAAGGATCGTTAAGTCAGGGATTCCCTTCCACGCTCATTGGATCTGATGCTTAGAATGAAGATTTGGTTGTGTTTTGAACTGCAGTTCTTCTGGCCCAGACTCCCCTTGGGTAATTGTCGGGGGCAGGGGGTGGAGTCTGAATGGGCATTTTATTTTTAGGGCACTTACCCTCAGCTTTAACACGCTGCCATTAGTTTTAAGTCGTTAACTTTTGTGACATCGTCTGAATGTTCTAAGGCAGAGGAGAAAGGTCCTGCCTTCCCCTTGAGAATTCTCTGTTGATAACTCAAACCATCCCACTACCTCACTAGACACCTGAGCGCTCCAAATTCCTTCTCTTACAACATTGCCAGAGGGGATTCTGCACCACAAGGACCTAGGGAACCTGTTCCTGGCTTCCTTTCATTTCTCTGTATTTGCAACCAGTGTTGCCTAATCTCCCCTAGACTTCCTCCTCTCCTGAGACAGCCATTGCGCAGGCAGGCAAGGCCAGAGCTGTGACTTGTCGTGCAGGGCGCATCACGCAGGGGCACAGTCGGATGTCTGGGCTCTAGCTCCTCCCTGGGGGTGTGTCTTTTTTGCACCTGGTAATTGGAGAGTTTGTTGCATCTCCAAGCCTGGGGGAGGGGGTTTGTGGAGTGTGGCTATTCTTATTTGAATTAATCCATAGCAACCCACAAGTCATATGGTCTAGACGTACTGAATTACTGATAAACACCGTCCATACCACGATTTCACCGCTCACCTTGGAGCGTTAGAGTGCACAGCGGCAGCATGGTGTCAAACTCAAGAGAGGAAGCATTGTGTCATTCCTGCTCATTTGTCTGAGATTTCACATATTAGCCTTTTATGAATGACAAAGGAGTTAATTTCATGTGATGCAAAGTTCTTAATTTGTCAGTGTGAGAAGCTGAGTTCTTCAGGGTCTTTGTGAATCCACAGCCTAAGCCGACTGCAACACACAGCTGCACTATTTCCATGTAATGGGATACCCTGAATAACTCCCTATCGATCCTGATGGTCACTTCCGCAGGGAGAGAGACTAGTATCTAAACCACCAAGTAAGAATAAAGTTCCGAGATGAAGCTCAGAACTGAGTGGAGGATCACTAGCTTGTTCCCTGCACAGCTGATCACTCGGGCTCCCTGGATCCAGTGATGTGCGAGGTCATTTAATTCAGTCTCGCATTGTAGGACATTCCAGAAGTTCTAACTGTTCCTGTGCCTGGAAAGGGTGCGTTTGGAAGCCGGAAGACTCACGGAAGCATTTGGTTATGGGGAGAGTTAGAGGCCGCTCGATGATACCTCTCTATTTTTGTGTGTGTAGGTAGAAATGAAGCCCTAAATTATAGGAATAAGAAACCTTAAAGTGACCTTACTTACACACGTGTACGAGACCGGCAGCCAGGCAAGTTTTACCAGCAAGTGATGATGTGGTGATAGTCTTCGAAAATGTTAAGGAAAAGTTTCCATCCAACACAAAGGCTACTTCATTTGTGAATTAAAGGTGAATTGGGGGTTAAGTATTCTTTTGCCACTTCTTAGACTGGACAAGTAAAAATGAAGTGCTAAAATCATTGAAAATGTCTAATGATTTACTATAAGAGCCAGTGTGAATGCATGCATTAATAAATCTTACTCCAGCCATATTTCCTATCTGAGCTATGCCAGTCTGCTTTTTAAACCTGAATTTTAAAAAAATTTTTTAAGAGCTATCTTTTCAAAATTTGCTTATATAACATTCAGTTAATAGAATGCATATTTATTTTTTTAAAGTAATGTCATTGCCAGGAGCCTACTTCTTTCCCTTTGACAGTAAAACAGAGTGCTTATCTTCATATTTTCATAATGAAAGCTCCCCAAGCTCAGGCTACTCTGGCAGATTTACAACCTTTGAGCAGGAGAGCTGACAGGCATTTTAATATGAAAGGAGATATGATGTCTTTAATGTGCAGTGGTGTCACTTCTAACAAGGGGGAAGCAGCTCTCTGCAGTGCAGTCACCATAACAAAGCTGACCCGGCTACTGCATAAAAGACCTTCGAACCTAGACAAAGGTCACAAAAGGAGGAAAAGAAGGGCTGCTCCTGACTTGGGTTTGGGGGGCGGGTCAGGGCAAGGTGATGGCCACAAGCCTAGGGAGGGTGTGTGCATTAGCCCGGCAAGTGGAAACCAGGCACCATCGAGGCTGGGCTGACCTTGAGAACGGAAAAGGTGAGGAATGCTTCTGATGGGTCCTGATAAGCCTCCCAAGAGTGTTCAGAGGAACATGGGATTGCCTGTTGACCATCTTCTTTCTCTTCTCTCTCCTGCCCTGAATGGGTCTCAGAACTTGAAGGTGATACTGACAGCGACGTTGTCATTAGCAGGGGGCTGATTCCTGTGCCTGCACAAATGGCAGTAAGCAGATGCTAGAAACTTGTGCTCTTTTATTAAAGGTTTGGTATTTTGTGTAGAAAATGCTGGTTCTCGGTTTGAGGGGAGCTTTAAGTTCCCACCCACTCCCTGAAGGAACGCAGAGAGTTTTTTATCAAATAAGCAAGGAACTGCTGTGTTGCTAGATCTCGTGGACCAGGGAAATGTGGGAAAGGGCCTCCTGACTTTCCCACAAAGCCCAAAGCCTCATTCCCAGCATCAGGGAATGAGACTGGTTCCTGCTTCTCCACAAAACCCTAAATACTCAAAAGCTGGGTAGGCTCTCGCTGTTCAAACAAACTTTGATTCGTGAAGCAGAATTTCTGGAAGTGTGAGGGTTAACTCAAGAACTTAGAAGATTTTGCCAGCTCAGAGGATAGCCAAGCATTTAAAATTTGCCAGCGCAATTAAATGTACTTCTCTTTAATTAAATGTAGGCACATTCAGCCATCTACACACTCAAAATTAAGTATCAGAGATTTATGGTATAAAGGAGCCAAACAGCAAAGGCAAGGGTCAGAATTGACCAATATCACAAAGGACTGTAATTTTAAAAAATATGTTATTATCTAATTAATTTTACTGCAGTGAAACAGTAGCTAGGAGCTTGAATGGCCAGTCCTGGGCTGTGTTCTGTACCTGTCATTTACAAGTTAAAGGATTTGGAAAAGATTCCTGCTTTCTTTATGCTTCAGTCTCACTGTATGTGAAATGGGAATAATCATTTTACTTATGTTACATGATTGCTGTAAAAATTAATTGAACTAATCAATGAAAACCATTTACCACCATGTTGAAAGCTTGCCTAAGCCCTCAATAAATGACAGCTCCTATCACTATTACTATTATTATTAAAAACAGATAGAACTCCTGGGTGGCTCAGTTGGTTAAGCACCTGCCTTCAGCTCAGGTCATAATCCTGGAGTCCCAGGATCGAGTCCCGCATTGGGCTCCCTACTCAGCAGGCAGTCTGCTTCTCCTTCTCCCCTCTCAAGTTCTTTGTCACTCTCTCTCTCTCAAATAAAAAAATAAAATCTTTTAAAAAGATAAAAATCTATATTAGTCACATGTCTTATATTAAAATCTCATTTGTAATACTTCAGAATATGTAAAATGACCTTATGTATACAGTTTCTGATGGAAATTACTTTTTTTTCATGGTTGCTGAAAGGATCATACTCTAAGCTCTAAAAGATGACATGTGACCATAAGAGTACGGGCAGGTCATTCTTGCCTAATGAAGTTGACCAAAAAATAGGCATGAAGCTGTATTCATTACTACCCCTCATTCTCACCTTCCCACCCCCATGCTGTCCTAACTCAATGGCTCTCAAATTGTGATGTGGCACAAGAAAATTAGGAGAGTGGATTATTAACGCAAAACTTTGGGTTTGGTAAATTTGGCTAGAAGCCTAGGCATATGTGATTTTTAATGGCTAGCCTGCTGATTCTGATGCAGGTGGTACATAAAAGACCCTCCTAGCCCACTGGAGAATGATACCCTACTTCCCATTTGTCAAGGACAAGAGGATGGAACTTTGGAAGAATACGCAATTTCCCTCTTCTTTTTTGGTAAGACTTAGATTGCCTCTTGCTCAGGAGTTTACCTTTAGATCTAAGGGATAGAACTGGGCTGAGTGAGAGCTAAGAGAAAGTAGACAAGGCATAGTTCCTAGGCCATCTCCTTCCTCTATTCTGAGGGAAAGAGGTGAAGTGTTTCTTGTTTATTGGAGTAGGAGAGGAAATAAAGATATGGTTGGAAACTTGGCACAATATTCTAGACTGTGCATATGGCTGGAGCATCTTCTGTTGTTGTCTCTTAGGTTCTAAGTATGACAATATGCGGGTGGGTTTTCAGAATCAGTGGAGTTGTGGGAACCAAACAATAGCCTTGGAACATAGACAGCAAGGTCATAGCCTACTGCAGGAGCTCTTCAGCTTAGACCAACGCTCACTCCAGCAGAGGACAAGACCCTACTGGGTCACATACCACATTACCTTTCCTGACTTATAAGCTCCATTTTCTGTTTTCCGTTATCTGTGCATGGTTGGTACACACACATACAGCAAGAGTGTTGCAATATTACAAGGCATAGTAGGCCATTTTATTAGTAAAATATTGAATAAAAACTTTTATAAGATAATATTACAATACTAATTTTGTCCATATGTGATGAGCAAAACAAAGTCTTGACCTCTGGTTTCTGATCTAGTGTGTAAGGAGCTTTGAAGTCATCACACCTATCCACAATGCAAGGAAAAAGCTGAACAAGCTGAAGAGGAATCAACAACCATTCTCAGATCCTTCAGAGAATTGAGGTTACAGGGTATACCTCTGTCCCCAAAGTTGAAGAGACAGACAGGTGGATACAGAGAATCACAGCTTACCAGAGCAGAAACCTCTGTGGGAGCAAGTGCTGGGGTCAGGAAGCCTAAACTGTAATTAATTAGCAAATTAATTACAAGTTAGTTACAAATGCTAGGGTGGGGAGCTGTCTTAGGAGGCCTCCACACTTTTGTGCATTTCATCTCCAAGGAGATCTGCTAAGTTCTTAGGGTGAAGATCAGAGAAAAATCCCTTTGTACTTCAAACAGAGGAATGGCAAATGTAGCCATTTTGCAACAGTCCAGAGCTCTTTGTTCTCCTTAATAAGGCCTATCCTCAAGGAGACTATTTGACAAGAACCTAACAACATGGGATTTACAAGAGCCTGATAGACTGGGGGAAGAGAAATACCCAACTCCAGCCCTTTCTAGCCTTCCTATATCACTTAAGAGGGAGGGAAAAAAAACCTGAGAAGCATTTGTGAAGGTCACAGCACAGGGACGTGAGCTCACTAAAATACTAGGACCTAATCATAGAACTAATGGCTGGAGACGAGAACCTCATTAAACACTGCCATCAGGTCCTCTGGCTTTTAGGGCATGACTTCAGTTGGTTTCTAGATGCCCTAAGTCTACTATTTCCTTTTAGCAAGGCCTCAACTGCCTCAAAAGCAGCCACACCTACACCACACTTGTTGCCCCTTCCTTACCTCACATCTTACCAACACAGCAATAGGTCTTCCATGTAATAACAGGGGATTGCAACTGAAATAATGGTACATCTCAGCTTTATTTAAGAAGAAATTTCTAGGGAAACCCAACAACAAGAGGGGGGACAAAAATAAGACCACCAGAGGAAATGTTAGCCTCTGACACCTCCAGCTACAGCAAGCAATAAACATATTCTAAGTCCTAGCCAGATAAACACAAAACTTTATACTAAAGGAACATTTACCTAATTCTCTTTATCCAATACATCATGTCCTCATGTGAACAAAAAATTGTAAGGCAAGAGTCACACCTTGAAGAGATAAAGCAAGCATAAGGTCCACACTCAGATATGGCAGACTTTGGAATTATCAGACCAGGAATTTAGAACAAGAATGATTAGTATGCTAAGATCTCTAATGGAAAAAGTGGGGAACGATGAGAAATGTAAGGAGAGGGATGGAAATTCTAAGAAAGAATGGAAAGGAAATGTTACAAATAAAAAAACGTTGTAACAGACAGAAAGAATGCTTAGTGATAGACTGGACACAGCCAAGGAAAGAATCAGTGAACTTGAAGATATTTAAGTAAAACCTAAAACTGAAGCCCAGATGGGACAGCGCATTGTTGCATTTCCTAGTTTTGTGGAACCCTCACTGTTCTCTCTGAACCAGGACCCCACTTTCTTGGAACCAGGACCTCTAATCCAGTAGAAGCTAAGTTTGCAGTGTGGGGCTGCTCCTGTATCAATCATCTCCTCTCACCCTGTTGAAGAAGAAGAAATTCTCATTCTAGGGCTATGGGATGGCTGAACACATGACACCCAGGGCTGGACAGGTGAGACTAACAGCAGGTTGTCAGTCACATGGACTGGGAGCCTGCAGAGAAGGACACCGAACTCCATGTGGGACCACATGGGGGCTCTGCTTGGAAACAGAGGGAATGACTATGGGCTACAGGAAGTCAAACTGTGAATCATGCCCAAGTCCCTTTTTCCCTCAGCTGATTGTAGCTCATATCCCTGGGAGAGTTAAGGGAGAGCCATTGGTACAACAGAGGTAGGTGACATAAGATCTCAGCTATCTATAATAATTTGGGGGGACCTTCTACATCAACCAGAGCCTGGTCCCAAATATACCATTTTCATCAGGTAGTGAATCTTATGACTCATGAATCTGATGATACTGAGCTCATGGACACATATCTCCAAGAGAAATAGCTGCCCCCAAAATCCAGAGAGGACAGAAGTGTGCAGTACCGCCTAGTGGTAGGAGGTACAGAGGACAACTTTTTTTTTTTTTCCTTTAGAGGGGATGGTTCTGGTATGCTTTAGGCAACTTGACTCCTAAAACCTTCATCAACGTGGAGACCTGGAATTTCTGTGGAATTAACCTGCCACCTTCCGGCATGCATGTGACTTATGAGGTACCTAGGGCTTGTGCAATCTCCTACCGATTATGTTTCATTAGCATGATCGTACTGATATTATGGACCAGCATAATGTTCGATGCAATGTAAAGGTAGTCATTGTCCATGTGATGTATGTTTTGACAGAGAGGAAGAGAGCTGACATAGCTGACATAGCTCTTAAATAAGACTCAAAGATGCCACTTGCCACTGTTGGGAGAGGAAACCCGCCATGGTCCCCAAATACACCTGCACATTGTTTCCGGATGTGTCAAGAACACAAGCCCCTGATAAGTCTATACCCAGCCATTTCTCAGGGCTATGATTACAGTGAGCAACCTTGAGGGATGAGGCAATAACATCTCCCAAGCAGAGGAGGCCTACAATAAAAAGCAGCAGACTTCCCAAGATCAGTTTTGCTTTCTTATAAGGCAACCAACTAAGTGAATAGGCATCCAACTCTGTCCATTTGTGTCATCTCCTTCTCTGCCCACACTGGGGGACTTAGGGGACATGGGGAGCCAATGCAAATGAATATAAAATTTTGGCTACTGCTTTCTCAATGAGTAGTAAAGTCCTTTGTGTCTGATCCAGGCGTTGCATGTTTTCTGCTAACATCCATAAAACTGTGGCCAGCCAAATTTTTTAGCTTGCAAATAGTATAAAACCTCAGACCCTACATGGTTCTTAACAGCCACATAAAGGCCAGCTGCTTCCTTTATTCCCTGCTAATAGCTATGGAGAGAAAATCTTTGCTAAATCAAGAGTTATATCTCAAGTGTTAGAGGCTCGGTGACTATAGTAAAGACACCACATTTGGCACAATAGCTGTGCCTAAGTCTATCCTTTGGTTAAGCTGGTAGTGGTTCACCATCATGCTCTATGATCCCTCTAATTTTTACAGAAGCCAGGGAGTTGAATTAAAGATGATATTATGGGAACCCCTCCATCTTTGATTTTGGATGATGATGTTAATCTCTAATTCTTCAAGGATCATGTTATTACTCCTGCAATTGGCAAGAGACATGAGAATTTCAGGAGCTTCCATGTGGCCAGTGGTTCTCAATCAGTAGTGACTTCTGCCCTCCTCAGGAACATTTGACAATGTCTGAAAAGACACTTTTGGTCATTGGAACAAGAAGGTGTTCCTGGCATCCAGTAGGGTTGGTGGTGGCAGGAATGTTATTAAACATCCTACAAAACCCAGAAAAGCCCGCATAGTGAAGAATGGTCTAGCTCAAAATGTGTGCTGAGGTTCCACAGCCCTGCACTTAGCTCATCCTACCACAGCGATCCTTACTTTACAGGATGGGTAGTCAAATTCAGGGTGCTGCCAGAATCCAAGCACATCTGTCTTGATCATGCATTTGAGAACCAGGGAAATAATCACAAAGTGGGTACCCAAATCCACTGATCTCACCATTACATGGACCTGGCCTCCATAAGCCTTTGCTCTAACTAGAGGACTGTGCTGGTGTTTCAGAGCTCCTGATACCAGGATCAGCTCGTGCACTGTAAATAATAGTCTTTGAAAAGTCTAGGTTTGACTCTTTCCCTAGTGTACAGTTGCCCTGGTGAATTGCTTCAGTTTTCTCTGGGGAAGGATTAGAGGAATAAGCACTGAATATACTTTCAGTGGCATTGAAGGGTCCTTCCTCAAGGGGATCAGCATCTCCTTTAATCAATGGGTTCTGGGTTTGTTAACGAACTTACATCTGGAAACTCAATGATAGAGTGCAATTTTCCATCATGAAAGACAGTAATAGCCTTCTGCTCAACAGTTCTTGATCTTTTAAATTATTCAAATCAATCATTACCCTAGTCAGTTTCTCACTGCCATAATCCCAGAAAGTAGGCACCCTCATTCATATTAGGGCCTCATAGCTGTTAATGTGAATGAGGTCTCTCTTTCCTTTGGTGGTTAAGGGCTGCCACCCTGTCTTTGACAATCCAGACTCCACTGACCACCATATATAAGAGGGGGCCCAGTTCTATGGTGGCATCTCCCACTGTGAACCTGACATAACAAGGACAGCTCCCACTGAGCTTCCCAAAGATACCAGGACACCATCACAACCACCACCACCATTGGTCTATAACAATCCTTACAGCACCATGAGAGGAGTCCTTCTGGGAAACAGAGTCAAGTGGCAGGTTTTACAGAGTGAATCCATTCTCACACAAACCCCTCCTTTAGACTTCTGACCTCTTGCTCAAAACTATCGTCAAGGAAGTACCAATGTCTCCATTCATTCACTGTAGACCTTCATGATGACTAGACTTGAGGGAGATACTGCAGTGGCATATAAGGACCAGCTCCAGGTGTCCTTGCCAGAACCCTGAATCCTGGGGCACAGGTAAGTGCCCATGTCAATCCACAACCCCCCCATCCAGCCTCTCTCCACCTCCTCCAATCTAATAACCTCAAGATCCACACCCAGAGTGTTTCCACAGTCACTGCCTGCACATTTCGCCAGGTTAAACATTTCCTTTGGCAAGTAGGCTACTTCTTCCCCAGCATGGCTTTTACTTTCCTTTATATTTGCCTAGAGATGGTGAGGGCAGGGCAGACTGGATCTTGAGTAAAACTCAAGAGCAAGCCTTATTTTGGGAGGCACCTACTTCAGGTGAGATCATCGACACTCTGGAGGCAAGGGGTGGAGAGGATGCCATCCAGGAAGATTCAAGCTTGTCTATACAAATATCCTCATCCCAGGTCTCAGTTTCCCACTCTTTCCCTATCAAGGCCCTGACCTTGACCTAGGAGACCTGTTGAAGCTGTACATCAAGTTTCCCTTACAGCTCTGCTACCCTGAACGAAGTGTAAGTGCAATTCTAAGTGCTATGCTTTTCAGTGGCTGGAAATGAGAACATCATCGAACGCTGCCACCAGATCTTCTGGCTTTCAGAGCATGACTTAAGTTGATTTCTAGATGCCCTAAGTCTACTATTTCCTTTTAGCAAGGCCTCAAATGCTTCAAAAACAGCCACATCTACACCACACTTGTTGCCCCTCAGATCAAATGTGGTGGCTCTATGATTTTCCAAAGTCTTGCCCTCTACCTGTGTGTCACTGGGATATACACAGGTGAAACCACAGATAAAAAGAGTTAGCAACTGTGAAGCCACTTCTCAGGGCTACTGTGCCATCTTACTTGCCTGATGGCTTTCAGATAATCAAATCCAAAATCAAGTCCAAAACCCTATTCTGATGGTCTCTTTTCTAGAACATTTCTATACTTTCTTAGTAAATAAAACCTGAGGCAAAGCAGGTGCGCTATGCTTTATTTATTGGTAGTGTAACCCCCAGGGCAGCCAGAGTCAAGAAAAAGGAAAATAAGGCGGTGCAGGAGGGGCAGCAAATACAAGGTGGTCAGTTACTGAGCTTGCCACGGTTTCATAGGAAAACACAGCCAATCGCTTGATCATGTGAGAAGAATCCACACAAACTGTTAGAAAACATCTTCTGAGAACAGCCCATTGAGGGGAGCATTCTATATTTCTACTGCTATGTAACAAACTACCTGAGAACATAGTAGCTTAAAATTACTTCCCCCCACCCCCAGTTCTGTGAGTCAGAAATCGAGGAAGGAATCAGCTGAATGGTTTGTCTGTGATCCATGTGGCATCAGCTGTGATGGCTGGGATAGAAGATCTACTATCAAGATGGCGTCTTCACTCGTCTGTAGCACCCAGTCTGGGATCACTAATAATTGATGCCGGCTCTTGGCTGGGAGCTCGGCTGGGGCTATTGCCATATGGACTCTCCACGGGGCTTGGGCTTCTCTCAGCATCATGGTTCAGAATCCAGAGAGTGCATCCCAAGAAAAATCACCCCAGGAGAACTAAAAGAAGTTGCAAGACTTCTTATGACCTTGCCTCAGAAATCCAACACTGTCACTTCCTTTACACTCTATTGCTCAAGCAAGCACCTAGGGCCAGTGTCGATTCAAGGGAAGGATAAGCTAGATTCTACTTCTCAGTGGAAAAAGTAGCAAAACATTTGCAGCCGTATTTAATCTACAGCAGTCCACAGGCAGGGGGAAAGGGACAGCTAATATAAGATGGTGATTACTGAGATGGCTAGAGTTTCGCAAGAAAACACAGCCCATTGTTTGAGTATTTCAGTCTCCATATAGAATGGGGAAGCCACCTCAGAATAGTCTATTGAGGAGAAGAAAGAAAAATTTATTTGCTAACTCCTCACCCCCATATGGTCTCTTATCTTTCATTGGTCAAAGTTGTCCACATCTGGTGGTAACCCCTTCACTTGGGGTTGTGTCACTTAGTCGGCCTTCCTCCTGGGAAGCTGCTGCAGAAGCCATATTCCATGACCTATGGCATGGCCATTCTGAGTCCCAAAGTAAGTGGGAGGACCCAGAGCCTCCAGACCTGTTTGGTAAAGCTGTTGTAGCTCTTGGCAGTGGCAGGCATGTTGAGTCATTCTAGAATCAGCCCTTAACCTGAGGGAGGTCCTGATAGCTGGCGATGCTAGAAACTGGTGCTGGTTACCTTAGGTGATGAGGCAGTGGCAGGGCTCTCCACTGAGAGCAGGTAGTGCTGAGAGAATCTGAAGAGATGCTTAAATTAGGTCCAATGCCCACATCTAAACTTTGTCATTCAATCCAGCTTTCATGAATAATAAAGTAGATATTTTTATATTCATCTCAGGTCTCTTGTGGTTAATTTAGAACCATCTGTGCCTCTCTGAATTGGTTCCAAGTTGGGAGAGGTAGTTGGATATTTTCTCTTGCCTCTCCAGATCTCTTACCTTTGTTTATCTGCCTGTCTGAGCTCTGGAAGGCTGCCTTTATAGACTGTACCTGTAGGTTTCTCTGTTTTGTAGTTTCCAGTCAATTTAGCCAATGGGATGCACCAAGAGACCAGCAGAAAGGTAAAAGTAAATTTGCCAGGGGGCACCTGGGTGGCTCAGCCCATTAAGTGTCCACTCTTGATTTCAGCTCAAGTCATTATCTCAGTCTTGTGAGATCAAGCCCCACATTGGGCTTTAAGCTGGGTGTGGAGCCTTCTTAAGATTCTCTCTCTCCCTCTGCCCCTCCCTCCACCTCCACCCCCTCCCATCTTTCTCTCTTTCTCCCCCATCCCCCCACAAAAGTAAGTTTGCCAGGGTTGGCTGTGATCCTTTAACAAATATCACAGCTTCTATCAAGCAATCTTTTCCTACAGCAATTCTTAAATGGTTCTAGAAACTGTCTTCTCCCCTTACCCTGTCAAGTCTAGGAGTAGTGGGACAGCTCACCTCTGTTGCTAACCCTGGGATACAGCACCACCCCTTGTGGATTCCCTTTAACATGGCCCATACCTTTGTAAAGTGTCCTTTTTATACCTCCTTAATTATAAGTTTGAGCCTGCCTTCCATTTCCTGTTGGGACCCTAACTAATACAGGTGGGGACAGGAATATAATTAATTATCACCTTTAGATCCTCAAAAATGAGCCTTAATAATTATTAGTCGATTTCAAGTAAATACTTTTTAGTCATATTTAAAAATAAAAGTTTTATTATTGGTTCATTGTTCTCCTATAAGTAGAAAATAAAAGACTTCATTTTTTAATCAGTCTGAGGCTCATCAGGAGAGCCCTTGGGCTCCATGAGACAATTGAAGGCATGGAGTGAAATGCCAACGTGTTCTCAGGGGGAATAGATGGAGCTCTCATTTCCTACCATCTGCCAGGGATGAACTGGAAGTAAAGAGGTAATGAAAACAGCCAATTTACTGTTTTTGGGAAATTAGGCAAGTCTCAACACTGATTTTATTAGGGCAAAAGGAATATTACTAAGTGGCAAATATCCATGAATACTTTTATCTGAACATAATTCAACCGACCCTGACTCTAAAGCAGTGCAGTCCAATATGGTGGCAACTAGTCACGTGTGGCTGTTTAAATCTGAGTTCATTAAAATTAAGTAAAATTTAAAGTTCAGCTCCTCAGACACACTGACCACATTGTAAGTGCTCAGTAGACACATTGGGGCTAGTGGCTGCCGTGTTGGACAGCATGCGCTGAACTTTTCCATCATTGAAGAACATTCTATTGGATAGCACCACTCCTAAGAATGAATCCTGCATTTCCTTATGCTGTATTTTTTTTTAATTACCATGTTTATTGAAATTTTGGGACAATAAAATATCAGCTGCCAGGCAGCTATATTAAGTTTGAGTATGTTATGTGGAGAAGTAAAAGAGTTCTATATTGAGATCCTTTAGAGGAGAAAAGACTTTATGACTTATTTCAGATGTTTTAAACCATGCATTATAAAATTTATCAAATTTATTAAACAAAATGATGAAATAAGATATTCAATCAAGTCAAATAATTCAATTATTGAATTAAATATGTGTGCTTTTCCCCTCAGATATGAGAATCAACATTACAGCAACTTAATTAATTTTTAAATTAATTCTTGGGGTGAAGATAAAATCTTGCAAGTCAGGTATAATATATTCAGGATTAATCTTGTTTTAGCACATTGAAAGAGAAAGTACTTTTCAAATAAAAGCATGAAAATACATAAGTAAATGTATACAACAAGCCCACTCCAAGATAAAGAAAAACTGACACTTTATTTAGGTACTTAAACCTGAAATCTATTTGAAAACAATTGGGAAGTTAATCATTAAGCATTTCAGCCATAATAAGACCACTTATGAAGAAAAAAGGGGGGAAAATCCATGCAGAATTGGTAAAATATCTAGGATATTAGAATGGTTTGTACATGAATAAATCCAAACAAATAATAAGCTTAGCTTAGAGGAGAGGTCTTTAAATTACTTTTCTACATCTCAGTATGCATCCTTTATAGAGTTTGAGATTAAACCGGCTTGCGATTTTTACTTTTAAACTCAAACAGAGGAGCTGGAGTTTTCTTAGAAGGGCTGTCATCATGGTTGGGTTGTGCTACCTTCTCCTGGAAAATATGCTACATGCCAGACCACACAGGTGGCCACTGAAAGTACACTATTGACTATTTAAAATTAACATGCTGTTTTCTGGCAAGAAAACAAAACCTAGGGACACAACAAAGAGGTAAACTGAGGTCATCTTGGACATAAGTAGACTATGATCGGTCAGTATAGTAAGCTTCTTAAGCACTTTTTAAAAACTACGCTTCTTTTCCTTACTGTAAAAATAATTCATATTCATTGTAGACATGTTAGAAAACACAATGAAGCACATAAAAGAATAGGAAAATGACCAATTTACCCTCCCTATAGATAAACTCTATTAATTGTTTGGGAGTATTCTTCCAGAATTTTTGTTTCCTTGGATAGAAAAATGTATTAATTTCAACACTTGAGGGTGTCAAGGTGAAAGTTTTTTTTCTTTTTTTAAAGATTTTATTTATTTATTTGACGGACAGAGATCACAAGTAGGCAGAGAGGCAGGCTGAGAGAGAGAAGGAAGCAGGCTTCCTGCAGAGCAGAGAGCCCGATGCAGGGCTCAATCCCAGGACCCTGAGATCATGACCTGAGCTGAAGGCAGAGGCTTTAACCCACTGAGCCACCCAGGCGCCCCAAGGTGAAAGTTTTAAGTTGAAACCTGCTTTCTTCATGTTGCAACATCTTGTATCATTAGAAATTTTTAAAACATCATTTCCTCAAAGAGCAGGCAACATTTTTCTGATCTGTGAGGCCATTCAACATAGTTATGAGGTTAAGTATTTCATTTTCCCAAGTCAATTAAGACCCTGATTCAGACTGTTTGATCTAATGATTCCCGAAACAGTCAGTTCTCAATTTTCTGTGGTCAGAAACAAATGAAGGAAAAAAAAAGTCTTCTGCTGGGATCCAGAAAAACAGGTGACAAGATGCCCAATTATGGAATGAGTAAGTCCTGGGAATAAAAGGCACAGCATAGGGAATATAATCAGTGGTATTTTAATAGCACTGTATGCTGACAGATAGTAGCTGCACTTAGAGTGAGCATAGTATTACTTGGAAGCACCATTCTAAAGCTGAAGAAAGGGGTTGGGCTTAGAGGATAGATTTAGTGCAGTGTTTCCCTATTACTACAGGACTTCACAGGGCCTTTAGTTTGGTAATGTGTACTGCAAATCTCCAGGAATGAGAGGTATGTAGCATTTCTCAAACTTCTTTGAACATGGAACTTAGTGTTCCTTGGAAAATCATTCTGGAGACATTGGTGTGTTGGTGTCTTTGAAGGCTGGGCATGGATGAAATCCTCGGAGAAATAGCATTGAGTGGGAAGGGCAGAGTGCTGAAGATGACAGTTTGGAGAATCAAGATATGTCATGTCCAAAGAGTTTGAGGAGAACAAACAGACCTTATTTTGATTCTTCCTTATTTTGATCTATCCCAGTGAAAACTTTGCTGTTGTTATAGTTCCTTGGAACAAATGAAATCATGTCCTCAATTTCAAAATTTACTCAGCAATTTTATATGCTCTGACAGTTCCATCTCCATTCATACATTATAAAATTTCTCTTAACTCTTAGAAACTGTACCCCAAACTTAGACATACGCTGGAGAATACCAACGTTTCAGAGGTGTCCTGCAAAAGAAGAGTCAGAAAAGAGACTTGTGGGAAAGAATCCCAATGCCCAGGAAGGAGGCCCTGCTTAGAAGCTGTCATAGTTAATTTGATGTTTCAATGTGGTTGGGCTCTGGTGCCCAGACATCTGGTCAAAGACTAGTCTAGGTGTTGCTATGAAGGTATTCAGTAGACATAATGAACATTTACAGTCAGTTGATGCTAAGTAAAGGAGATTACCTTTGATAGCGTGGGTGGACTTCATGCAGTCAGTTGAAGGCATTAAGAGGAAAGATGGAGGTTTCCTGAAAAAGAGAGTCTACCTCAGGACTCTAACATAGAAATTGTGTGTGAGTCTCCAGCCTGCTGGACCATCCTACAAATTTCAGACTTGCTAGTCCCCACAACGAACCAGTTCTTGAAGGTACATCTCTGTCTCTTTCCCTCCCTGACAGATCCAAAAGCTGAGCTGAGGAGAACATTTCAAAGAGTCCAGGACCAGCACTATCCACTGTCTGATGGTCTGATGCCCTAGAAGTATCAAAAAGCAATAGAAAGATCATCAAACTGAATGCATATTTCAACTCTCCCTACAGTACTACTGCCTTCCTGAGAAGTATTTCAATCTTTGAGACATATTCCAAATCAGTATCACTACCTCCACACATTGATCACTGTCACTCCTTATTCTTATTGAAATGTTGCACTCACGTATGAGTCCCTGACAGAATTTATTGTTCTTTGCGATGCTGATAGTTGCTTATAAGGAACCCAATGTGGTTAAGGAATGTTAAACTGCATTATCTTTGACTTGATCTTCTCTTTCATTGCCTGTAACTGTGAGACATAAAGCCTTATCATTTCCTCCTTCTTGTTCAGATGTGTCCTTTTTTTCTTTTTAGTTCTTGTTGGCATAACTGCAGCCCACCTTCTCTTCCCCTCTAGTCTTAGGAGCTTTGAGGCTAAGCAAGGTTGGTGGCAGTGTGCATGAATGCAAGGGACTGGGAAGCCTCCTGGAGAAGAACTCATTCTAAGAGAGGTGATAGGCACTTGGTGTGGGTCAGTGACAGCCCCTCGGGCTCAGAAGTGTCCTTCTCTCCGTACCTCCCACTCCATCATCATACGTGTGTCTGAGTCCTTGGGAGAGACAAAGACTGAAAAGCCTTTTCCACAACATTTTTGAGACTCTGAAAATCCAAAGCAGATCTCAACTTTGGGAAACCACAGCAGAATAATATAAAAGGAGACATGAAAGTTCTGTCTGCTTTATTATAGACCATGAAAGATTAGCATTTGTGAATTTCAGGCATTCGAGTCCTGATAAATTTTTTTGTCTGGAAAAAAAAAATCTAATCTAAAAAAGCCCAAATTTGTAGAACTTGTTGATTTTTGCAGTGCAAACATCCTTACTAATGCCAACTTCAAGCTATCTATGTGATGTCATTAAGCACAGAGCTTGGAATAAATAGATATAGCACATCATTAAGTAATGTTTTCACCATACAGGTATGATAGGTACAAGTAAACCTTAAGAACATAGATCATAGCAAAATCAGGGTGCTTGGGTGGTGTGGTCGGTTAAGTGTCTGACTCAGTTTCAGCTCAGGTCACTACCTCAAGGTTCTGGGATCGAGCCCCCTGTCAGGCTCTGCGCTCAGCATGGAGTCTGCTTGAGACTTTCTCTCTCCCTCTCCCTCTGCCCCTCCGGCCCTTGCTGTCTCTCTCTCTAAAATAAGTAATGAAATCTTTAAAGGAAAGAACATAGATCATTGAGGAATAATTAAGAATTGACACATTTAGAGCATTTATTGCTTTTGTTGTCATAATTTAATTACAAGTTTATGTAATTTGGTTTTTCATAGTGTCTGTGTGTAACAACCGCAGGCAGAATTCCTGAACGTCGCAAACAGCTTGTGTCAGCAGTCCTCCCAGCAACTGCACACCACTGACTTAGGGCCCCGGAGGACAGTGCACTCAGGGACCGCAGGTCCGGAGTATTAGCAGCACCCCCGGTTGTGTACTGACTCATATTTATTGAACTTAAAACACTGCCAAGCAAGGTCAGCTGCCAGAGGTCCACAGTTCTTCATCTGTGTGACTGGGTTTCCTTAGCTCTACTTGATGACAGAAGTAACGGCAGAGCAGGCTCTAAGAAGTCTTCTTGGCAGTTCATAGGCAACTCCTCCTCCTTGACTATCTAAATTCTATCTGAATGCCTTTACTTGCCCAGGATGCCTGGTCAACTTTGTTCTTGCCTCCCAAATTCCTCCAGCTGTTGTTTGCTCTTTTTATACCTTACCATCTTATTTTTCTAGAATGAAGTTTTTAATTGTGTATTTTTTCCATATAAAAGAAAGCAATGGTGCATTTCTTTTGGGGAAAAAATAGTTTAAAAACATATGTGTAAAACAAGCCTACCTGTTAGGGGCACCTGGGTTGCTCAGAGGGTTAAGCCTCTGCCTTCAGCTCAGGTTATGGTCTCAGGGTCCTGGGATTGAGCCCTGCATCAGGCTCCCTGCTCAGCGGGGAGCCTGCTTTCCCCCTCTCTCTCCCTGCCTCTCTGCCTACTTGTGATTTCTCTCTCTGTCAAATAAATAAATAAAATATTTAAAAAACAAAAACAAAAACAAAAAAAACCCTACCTGTTAAAGGCGAAACACTGTTGTGAAATCACCCTTGTTTTCCCAGGTGTCTCCAGGGCACTGGATTTGCCTCACTATTGGAGGCCAACTTGAGGACAGTTTTGTTTTTTGTTTTTGTTTTTGTTTTAATTTAAATTATTTTTTCATCTTATTTTATCTTATTTCTTTACAGTGTTCCAAAATTCATTGTTTATGCACCACACCCATTGAGGACAGTTCTTAAATGGGTTGGCTTTTTTATGTTGGAGCGGGGGCGGGGGCGTCAGAGCAGAGAGCTTCATAGCTCCTTTTTATTTCAGTCTCATTTAGACTAATGAGAGGTTATCCCCTCATCCCACTCTGATAGGCTCCTTGTTCCTTCTACTCTTTCAATCTCTTAATTCATTTGAGGTCTTTATCCGGGAGTTGGAGGAGAGACCACTTGAGAAAGGGCAACTCTGTAGCATTTTTCTATAGTGTTTCTCTCTTCTCTACAACCATCAGAGCTGCCTTTTCTAGATCCTAACCCCAGGCCACAAAGAGGGCTTTGTTGTCTGTCTATGATCACACTTACCTGACCAGCAGGGCAGTCCTCAGTTTTGGGGAGAGAGGATGGCCCTTACACTCCTTATTATGCTTCCTTCCATGTTCCCTAACACTCACATTTGTGTCTTCGGCTTGCACAGGAGAATTTTTCACTTTAAAAGAAGAATCCTGAATTCACCGATTCCCGTAATACTACTTTCTTTTTTTTTTTTCTTTTTTAAAGATTTATTTATTTGACAGAGAGATCCCAAGTAGGCAGAGAGGCAGGCAGAAAGAGAGAGGAGGAAGCAGGCTCCCCGCGGAGCAGAGAGCCCGATGTGGGGCTCGATCCCCGGACCCCGGGATCATGGCCTGAGCCGAAGGCAGAGGCTTTAACCCACTGAGCCACCGAGGCGCCCCCGTAATACTACTTTCTTTTCTAACAAGAGAGAGCACAGAGTGAACACACGCACTGTGATTAAAGATTGCCACGGCCACAGTTCCCCGGAGTGAAACACAAGGTCTTCCCTTAGCAGCACCGTCCACCAGGAAGGATCTTTGTGGACATGCTGTGTCACTTGCTTCAGTTCCTGTCTGAGCCTGGATTGGACTGGCATGTTGCCTTGTTGAAATTGGCTCCGCACCTTGTTTAAGTGGGCACCCCGCCATGCTAATTGATGGGTATGAGTGCAGACATGCTAGAGGACCAGTATGCACATCAGATCTGGGGAGGAGAAGGATTTCAGCCCAGAAATATCAAAACAGTCAGTTGTGCTGAGTTCCTGAGCCAGGGACAGAGAGAAGATGGTATCAGTGTCACTGCTGCGACTCGGAGTTGGATTTATTTTTAAATGTCCCAAATAGCTGAAACAACAAGGAAGGTATGGGTCTGAGGAGAAGCAGGAAGGGGCAAGGTTATTGACTTTCAAAATAAATCGCTACCACCTGCCAACTAGGGTACAAGAAGTTTGTTTCATCCAAGCAGTTCCTTGGGTAGAGTAACTTTTCAAGCTGAGTATTTCAGGCAGCCATCGAAATCAGAGTCATGGTCTCCCCAGGTTAATCACCGCGGGGAATGCTGAGGGTCGATGCAGGTAACCCCTCCCTACCTGGGGAAGGAGTCTTTCTGCTTGCCCTTGATGATCCAGCTGCCCCATAGGATCAATCAGCTTTGTAGCAAGTCAGTCCGGCAGGCCAGTGATCGAGAGCAGAGTCATAGCCTGGCATCCGCTTGTTAGTTGCGTATGTGCTACAGAAGAATCCCTCCATTAAAAGGACAGCGTGGTAACAACCCAATTTGGGGGCAGAAGGGAGAAATGTGATGGTATGAGCATGAGGAAGACTTTGGAGAGGGTTCTGAATGTATGTTAGCACAGGACTCCAGGGTCCCCTCTGTGGCTGGCAGTGGTGACCTGCGTCAAACAGCCTGGTGACCAAACAGCACAGGAGAAAATTAAGGTGAGGGACCCCAACATTTAATAACAGAGAGAATGGGTCATTAAGATATAGGACCTGCTTGCTAAGGGATTATCTCACAGGGGATGAAATTTGTACCTCAAAGTAGCCCTACGTCCCAGTGTAACATACAAAAGCAAATATAAAGAAGCTTTGGTTGAAATTCAAGAAGTACCTGTTTGAAGATTTCAAAAGCTCACTCTTTGAGTTGTTGCATCATTATTTGAATGAATTAACAACCTTCTAGAATATGGATCTATCAGTTCAGCCTCCCTCAGCTTTTGAGCTGACTCCATTTTATTAACAATTACATTCCTGTGCCAAATAGGGAACAGGAGAAGCCATTGCTCCAAGACCAATCTTATGTCCTCTCTCCCTTCCTGATTGTAAAAGTGCCTTATGTTTTCTAATATTTAGCTCATAAGGACAAGATAAAAAAAATTATAGCAGTAAAGTAAATGTGATCATGTTTAGCTCACTTTTAGTTTTCCCTACTTTTTTTTTCTTTGTGTATCCTTTTTAAAAAGTCAACCTAAAAGGAACAAAATCATGGTAAGGTCGTAGGGAACCAAATCAAAAGCTTCTTAGTCTCAACTAAATTAAAGTTATTGGAAATAAGGTTATTTTGATTTTACCAAAAGGCCATGAGTTTTCACTTCAAACCAGTGGAAGGCATTGAATTCAGAAACAAAAGCCAAAAGAAAACTCTTTGTCTTACACTTGGACATGGACTGAAAGAACAGAGGGAAGTTGATTGGGCGGCTTTTATTGAAAGGTAAGTAAAATCATTCAAAGTTAATTGTTTCATTTCTAATGGCTTCTCATGTTAGATTTGTTCTAAGCTTTGCGCATAGAAATGTGTGTTCATAATTCCCCGTAGTACTCATTAGAATAACTTATTCATGTGGCTATTTCCTTATCTTTGATTCAAATCACATAAATTTTGGTAAGTCCAGTCAACTTTCTAAACTGTCAGTGAGTATCTCTCCACACAAATAACACTCTTCACAAGGAGCTTTGAAAAGTTCTAGCTTGGTGGGAGTGAATTTTTCAAGCATTTTCCCTTTGTAGCTAATTAAAGGTCAGAGGAAGAAAGCAGGTCATTTTCCTCCTTGGTTTTCCCCATGTAATTTGTTAATTTATCCTGCTTAATAACCTTTAAAATCCTAATTCCTCAATTACTTCTGACATTCCAAACGTTGCTCAGACATAGCGTGCCTGCCCAGCTTTTCCTTTTATGGTTTCTGCTTCTGAAACAGGTGGGACATGATTGATTGATTACTCATTCAGTTCTGAGTGTTTTCCTCCACGACTGTGACTTCGAAGACATTCAACAACCAATTCTGTGCAGAGTAAGAAATGACTTCTTTTGCCCCAAAGGCATTGTTCCACAGGGTGCTCAACTCGGTTCCCAGTGGTCAGCTGCACCGTCTGCAGGCACACCCCTTTGGAGCATCACCTAGTCCCATCACCTAGTCCCATCCGTGCATTGCCCAGCCTGTCCTGACCCAGTGGTAGCCCAGGCCACCAGCTGGTGGGGGCTGCAATTTGCCTTACTGTAGCCATAGTCCTTCTAGAATACTCGGGGTGAGTCTCTGGTACCTGAGACCCATGAGCGATCCCCTCCCTGTCTTAGTTTTCTGGGGCTTCCATAACAAAGTATCAAAAACTGGGTGCCTTAAAACAACAGATATTGATTCTCTCACAGGTCTGGAGGCTATAAGACCAAAATCAAGGTGTCAACTGGACCATCCTCCTCTGAAACCTGCAGGGGAAGGACCTTTCCTTGTCTCTTCCAGAGACATTCTTTGGCTTGTGGCAGAATCACTCCAGTCTTCATATGCGACTCTCTTTAGTTCTCTTCCCATACTCATCTGTGCATGCCTGTGTTTACATTCAGATTTCCCCTTTTTATAAGTCACACTGTATTAGGGCTCACCCCAATGACCTCACTTTAGCTTTACTACAACTGCAAAGACCCTATGACCAAATAAGGTCATATTCTGAGGTACTGGGCATTAGGACTTCTACATATCTTTTGGAGGGGCACAGTTCAACCCATAACACTTCTTCTCGACCTTTCACTATGCTGGCCAAATTCATCTGTTTTCACTCTGCAAATATGTTTATTTGAGTACCTACTATGTGCCACATACTAATGAGGCATGACAGATAGAGCAGTGTGGAAGACCAAGGAGGGCATGGAGGAGAGAGGGGAGAGAAGGAGAAGTTTTGTGTGGCTGGGTACCACCGGGTCGCTCCATCCAGCCTGCTAGCCCTCTGCCGGGACTGGCCCAAGGCAAAGCTTCCCCCTGCCCACCTGCTATTCTGATACCTGCTGCTCACTCACCTGGCTACACCCTGGATTCCCTGGCCACCACCCAGAAATCCAGAAAGGATCCTGTGGACTTCTGCTTGGATCCTGAACTCATGCCCTGCCTCAGAGATCAGAACTAGTTTTGATGCCTAAGTTTAACTCCCCTACAGCCCTCATTACCTTTAGCCTCAGCTTCTGCTTTTCCACCCCCTCCTTTTAAAAAAATATATTTGTTTGAGAGAGAGGGCTTGCACACATGCGCGGGAAGGGCAGAAGGGGAGAGAGGATCTCAAGCAGACTCCTTGCTGAGCATAGAGCTGCTGGCACTGGGCTTGATCTCATGTCCCTGAGATCACAACCTGAGCTAAAACCAAGAGTTGGACACTCAACCATCTGAGACACACAGGCACCTCTGCCCCACCTTTTGGTTGGAGCCCCCAACCGTGTTTCTGATCCCCAGACCAAATGAACTACTTTCATCAGAGCACCTCAGTCTATGGCTCTATTCATTGTGATGGAAAATGATCTGATACAGCTTGACTTTGATGTGATTCATGGGACCCTCAGCAGCGTCAGATGACACTTCTTTTTTGGAAGGAACATAAGACTTGTATCTCGGACCTAGTCCAGATTGAGAAAGAGCTTTCAAAGCCCCTGTTTGGAGGTACCAAGTAGGTCTCCACTCCTTGGGCCAGAGTAGGTCTCCACTCCTCGGGCTAGCTGACTCTCAGAATCAGACCTGCCCTATGTGAATAGGGTGACAGACTGAGAAGGGTGGGGGGGCTTTGGAACAGGACATCTCTGGCATAACTTAGATCTAGACACTGATCCCAGCAAATGAGGGAGAGGTTTCATCCTCCAGGAGGCTCGGAGCTCATTTGAGAGGGTCCAGTTCTCAAAGTTCAGAGAAGCCAAAAGGTTTGTTTCTTAAAGGATCATCTCTTAACTAATGAGAGCCATTCGGCATTAAATCCAACCCTCTAGTCAAAATATTTCCCACTTCATGACTAGGTTTGGGAAAAGCAGTCATTTTGCTGACATAGACTCCTCATTTAAATGAAACAATAATTATGAAGAACAGAGATTTCTTGGCAAAGATCACTGTCGTTTGAACACCTGTTACAAGGGAGAGGCTTGACAGATATGACCTGTGGTCTTCATTTCATCCAGTGAGTGGACTGCTTGTCTCCCCCATTCTCTCCTTCTCTTGCAAAATGCTTCTCCTCCAACCATAATGATGTGGTTCTACTGAGCCACAAAGAGGTCAAAAGTCCTCTGAGATTCTAGAATTTGAGACAGAGATCATGAGGCAGGTATTCTCTGGAGATAGCCACATGGGAGTAAGAGACCAGCCATGGAGGAAGCTGGACTCTAAGAAGAGTGAATGAAGCACTGGAGGAGCCAGCCCTGCCTTTCCTCCTGGTTTCCTATGAGATACCACAGAAGTTTTCCTTTGTTTGTCACCTCATTTGAATTGCCTTTTAATTACAATCTAGAGTACTCATAGGAGCCCATTGTCCCATTTTACGGATGAGGAAACTGAGTCTGGAGAAGTTAAAAAATTTGCATAAGGTCATGTGGCCAGTAAATGGTAGGGACAAGATTTTAATCTGGGTCTGGAAGACAGGTTTGTGGGAGACTCCAGAATGTTCCAGAATCTATTGGCTTCTTACAGCTGTTAGATCCAGCTATGTGTTATTTCTACGAAATATACTTAAAGGAAGCTGTCACCGGCTGAACATAAAAGTGGGCAAAGATATACCAGCCGAATTTAAATCAAATGGCATGTAAAAAAATTTGTCAAATATATAGATTGTAACACAGAAATCATTAGGATAATGTGAGATATTTTATATTGATTTAAAAATACAATATAAAAAAGATAAAATCACCAAGAACTATTTTATACCAAATAATAGTGAACAAAAATTATATAACCCCCCAAAACTTAGGAATAGAAGGATTGTCAAACCCACAATCCTAATGGGAGACTCATACTTCTCAAAATTTGGCAGGTCAAGCAGTCAAAACCTATAACACTATGGAGAATTTGAATCACAAACAATTAATAGGCTAGCCAAGATACAAAAACTACACATTCTTTTCAAATCCCCATGGAACATTTAAAATTTTTATTATGTAGCAGGCCATGAAGAAAATCTCAATAAAGTTTAAATATTATATACAGCCACATTCTCCGATCATTATGCAAGAAAACTAGATATTAAGAACAAAATATATCCAAAATAAATCTAAATGCTTGGGGGAAAAGACAATTTTAGTCATTCTCAAAAAAAAAAAAAAAACAAACTATTCAGAATGAGGTACGTCAACATGTGTGGCATAAATACATCTCCAATTAAATTAGATTAAAATAACAAAGGTCATAAAACAGTTTATAAAACAATTTAATTTTTATACATTTAAAAAGATATTCACATATATGATATTAAATACATAAATAACTTTACTGGAAGAATGCACAGAAAACTGTTGACATTGGCTATCATAAGAGAGAGGGCATAGGGATCAGGGGCAGAGAGGGGATCATTATAGAGAATTTAAATCACCCACAATTACCAAGCTTTCCAAAATTCAAAATTACACATTCTTTCCAAGTCTATAGTGAATATATTTTAAACTTTTTATGCAGCAAGCTATGAAGAAAACTTCAACAAATTCCAAATACTATATACGGAATACATTCTTTACATGAAGAGAACATAACTTAGGCAAAGGTTAACAAAGATTTTACCTAAAGGAAAATCTATAGACCAAATTTTTTTTACCAATATCAATTAAAATAGAGTAAATAAGATAGTAAAAACAGAATCCAGCAGCCAAAATAATAATACATTATGACTAAATGGAGAAGGAATATTCATTTCAAGAATGTAAGAAAATTCAAATATTTCAAAATCTTTCTCATATTACTACATATAAGGAGAAAAACCATATGATTATTTCTACAGATGCTCAAAAGCATTTGATACAAATGTATTATATTTATTATTATATTGTTATTATTTTTAAAAATATTTTTACTTATTTATTTAAGAGAGAGAGTGAGAGAGAGCATGAGAGGGGAGAGGGTCAGAGGGAGAAGCAGACTTCCTGCTAAGCAGGAAGCATGACGTGGGACTCGATCCCAGGACTCCAGGATCATGACCTGAGCTGAAGGCAGTTGCTTAACCAACTGAGCCACCCAGGTGCCCCTATATTGTTATTATTATATATTAATACATTCAAATACATTATAGGCCAAATTCTTGACAAAATAAAGCTAGATGGATAATTTTTCAACACGATTGTTTATTTGTGTATCTGTAGATATTGATATAAGAATAGATGTCTTTTTTCCAAGAACAAGGACTAGCCTCAATTATTGGAACTGAATTGGGAATGCTAAGGTTTACCAGTTGGCTAGGAGACCACATTAGAAGCACAATCAACCTGTGCCTGCCCCCCACCAGATGTAGGTTTCTCCTGGGGTCCCTGAAAATTGTAAACAAAAATTTCTTTCCAGGGCACCATGTGCATCCCAGGACTATACTTTTTGTGTGGAATCCAGGCATTAAGTTGCCTCTCTACTCAAAATATGGTGACCTGCACTTTGTTGAAGGGAGTGTCACAGGAGACATTTAAGGGTATAAGGAAACACCATGTATAGATAGTGTAGCCTTCAGATGACTGTGGAGACCTCTTCAAAATGAGGCTTTTCCTGGTTACTTGGGATTGTTTTCCACATAGGTATCTTGTTATTTATGCACACTTATCAAGCAATTATCACTATGATAGGAAATGGGGATCATTTAATTAGAAAAAGTAGCATAAAATTCGTCTTTTACTTTAGCTAACATGATCAATGATACCACTGGAGCCCTGGAAGACATTTAGGTCAGCCTCAACTCACTGACCAATCTTGTTACAAATGATAGAATTGCTCTCAACTTCCTCCTTGTGGGCCATGGTGGAATCGGTGCAATCAATACTATATCCTGCTGTACCTGGAGTGATGCCATGGCCAAATGGAAAGATCAAAGCAGAAACTTAAGGAAAAAGCCACCTGGCTTTCTAAAGTAGACCCTGATGGTTTATGAGATTTGTTAGACTTCTTGGTCCAGAACTCGGAGAGGGCATGGTTGTGGTCAGTACTACAGGTTTTCCCCCATCCTGCTGCTTGGAATCTTGTTAATCATAGCCCTAATTGTGGTGGCCTCATGATAGCCTCATAAGTGCTACATGAGACAGATTCAGTGGAGCTGGTCCCAGCCTTCATCATTCAGATTACTCAGAGTAGCCACGAAGTGACATGCTAATGGAAAAATTCTCCAAAAGCCAAGACAGTATAAAACAAGGGGTGGATATTGTTGAGAGGCCATTGTCTATTGATCTGTCACATTCCTGTCTGCCTTGAAAACAAGTACTAACTGCCCTTAATTCCAGACTATCTTTTCAAAGATGTTTGTGTAGTACAAACATAAAGACATGTCTCCTTTCAGAGCAAAGTGTAGGTTTGCTTACAGCTTTGGACAGTAAAGATGATATCTCTCTCTGTAGCAAAGATCAGGCATGCTTACTGCTTAATATAAAAGATTTAAGTTCCATAAGCTCAGGGTTCCTATCTTGTAATGCAACCACTGCATGGGCAAGCATCTATCTGCATCACACTCATAAGACTTGGGAGCAAGGATAATTGGCAAAATATGCTGATGTTCATACTTGTTGCTGTGCTGGAAGTAATAAAGTTCTTTGTCTCTGACCTAGGAGTCTCATGTCTTGGGCCAGCATTCATGCAACTGTGGCAGACCAACTTGTTACCTTGCAAGTAGGGTAAGACCTCATACTGATACTTCTTGACAATAGTAGAAAATAAAGACTGACTTATCTAGGCCAGCTCGCAGAGAAAACTATTTCTTAAATGAAAATATTGTGGCTTCTTGTCACATAAGACTTGAAGTTGTCTTAATAAACCTTGGACCTAGAGGCATTGTGAAAACCTTCCAAAGTACCCTCCAAAAATGACCTCCAGGCCTGCACATTCCGATCTAGAGTCTTCCATTCTAATTTCTAAGACTTCCCTAAGTTCTACCTTTGAACCTACTTGACAAAAGTCTTTCTTTATCTAATACACAAAACTTCTCTCCAGGGATATCAGACCATCTTGCAAAAATGTGATATTTGTGGGGCGCCTGGGTGGCTCAGTGGGTTAAAGCCTCTGCCTTCGGCTCAGGTCATGATCCCAGGGTGCTGGGATCGAGCCCCACATCGGGCTCTCTGCTCAGCAGGGAGCCTGCTTCCTCCTCTCGCTCTCTCTGCCTGCCTCTCTGCCTACTTGTGATCTCTATCTATCAAATAAATAAATAAAATCTTAAAAAAATGTGATATTTGTTTCTTCATTTTTCTTCTGGGGATTTTAATAGTTCTAACTCCCTAGAAATAAAATTCTCACATAATTCACTTATTTACTCATTTATTCATTTATGAAATATTTCTAATACTATGTACACCCGATACATAGCAAGTGCTCAATCACTACTTACTGAGTGAAAAAAATCTTAATCTACTAAGGAAATAGCCCTCAATTAAATCAATACTCGAATGACGTATAATATAAGCTGTGAAAAGTGCTGTGAAGGAAAAGTACTAAGGAAAAGGACAGCATTACCAGTAATATAGGAAGTGACACTGAAACTGTGAATTGAAGGAGGAAGAAGAGGAATTAACTGGACAAAGGATGGTGAAAAGCAGTATATTTCAGGTGGACGGAAGAATGTTGGCCCACTTTTCTTGGTTCTCTTCCTTTTTCCAGAACATATTTGATTGCCAGCTAGAAAGGTTGGCTTTTCCTTTCAAAAGACCCCCTCCCTTCCTCCCTACCTGCCCCCACCATTCTCAAGTGGAATCAGTGTCCAAACTCACCATTATCTAAACAACCTCAATGGCAGGTACCATTTCGTCTGCTTCACCAGTCCCTTTACTGACCTTGAACAGGTTTCCCATCTCAGCAGTCTTCAACCAAGCACTTGCTCACTGAGGGGGCACATCCCACTCTCTGATTTGCATACCCTGAGCCCAAATACTCATGCAACTTTTACTGGTTACCACCTCTGTATACATCCCCAGTTCTCATTGGTCTCTCATTCCCAAGTGATTTTAAGACACAAAAGTTGCATTAAGCTTTATGATACAACATATCTTAAAGAGATGACAGAAATAAAAGAACTAGAAAAATAGAATGCCAACTCCTTCTGGGGTCATTTGTGAGCATAGCAAATTCTTGGACTAACTGACCTGGCATTTTACTGAACAAAGTAAACGGAAAGTTACCAGCCACAAAGAAATACCTAGTGGCCAATGGTAGACTTCATTTATTATAGTGAATACTGCTTCCTTTAATATTAAGGTAGCTGCTGTCTCCCCAGACAAGTGTTGGCATTGCAAAACAGTTCTTACTGACCACTCTATAACAAACAATAGAAATGTCTGTGTTTTAAACATCCTCCTGAATCATTCAGATCAGAGAGGGATGTGTCTTTGAGTGGAGGAAATATGTGATTGACATTGAGTGTGATATTAGCCTATCTCACATTCAAGCTTTGCTATGGGGCTGGGGAAAGCACCAGTTCTGGTCAATGCCAGCCAAATTTGCTGTCAATAATAAGATAAATCCACAACAGGGTAAGAATTGCTGTCTACTACAGAAAACTGCTTCTTGTTAGTGACATTACTTTGCTGTTCTCTGACCTGCTTCTTGGGGTGATGAATAATATGACAGGCTTTTTGTGTGCTTGTCCAATAAAATTTATAGTTCCTTGCGGTGAAATGAAACTAGGTATTGAAGCTGTGTAAAATGTGAAGCTGATATTTTCTTAGATATTAACTTGAGTTAAGCCTGTTATGATGCTATTTTGATTGGGGAAAAAAATAAAATATTTGATGGTTTTCCGGAGATAGAACTTCTGAGTCTCTGAAGTATTTTCACTTCACCCAGGCTTTCTGTTTCCAAATTAAAAGTTTGACACTAAAGACAAGAAGTCATGATTATTTGAGAAACTCTTGTCTGGGAAGTTTTTATTTTAAATTCCATCCATCTTCAGTTTCTAAATTGCAAACAAAATAAGTGCTAATGTGAGTGGTGATTGAAAGATTTCATTGCACATTCTCTTAAGTTTAACACGAAACAAGAGTCCACAGATAAGGAGTGTCTGTGGGTATAATGGGAAATAGCGGCAAAACTCATTTGTTACTGAAAAGACAATCAGTAAAGTCTTTTCCGAAAAACTAAATCAGAGGAACAAAATTTCTTCTTTTCGAGCTGAATAAATAAGGAGAGAATCTTACAGAATTTAAGAGGGATGAATCCAAAGATTGATAGCGGCTGGCTATAGTAGGCACTGGGAGAGCAAATCCAAACACGAGCTCTTCTCGCTCACACCTGGCAGAGCTCTGTGGTCTGTGCGGAGACTGAGGAGCCTGCAGATTGAGTGCTGCGACTCAGAACTCAAACCATCTGTGCCAAGCATGTCTGTGAGGAGCCTTCCATGTGAGAAAACAGTCCCCAAGTTCAGGTTAATTTTTTTAATAAGGGGTGGGAGGGAGGAAGGGAGGGAGAAAAAAGCAATTAGTTCATCATTGTACATAGGATCCAGCCCAGTGAGGAGCTAACCAAGTATCCCACTAAATTGAGTTCCACGGCATTCTCACAATATGACGCTCACCGCTGGCAAATTTATTGGTGGGGTTAGGAGCCACTGTGTTCTTTCGCTCCATAACCCTACTCATACCATACACCAAGAGCATCCACTGTGAGGAAAGCCTTCCATCGATAATCGGAAAAAGGGGAACAGAAAGTATACTAACACTGGCTGCCTTCCAAAGCACCTTCCTCTCCATCGAAACTTTCTAGTTTATCTGCCAACTTGAAATAACTATAAGTTTTCCCCTTAGTTCTTCAAAGTGTTAAAATCAAAAGGGCAAAGTAAACTGTCTGGGGCCTACTGGCTACCCCATGCCCGCCACAACCACAGCTTCTTTGAGAGATCCCTCTGTACAGAGGTCTGCGGGGGTCGCATCCCTGTGACGTCACAGCGACAACCACAGCTGGTAGTCTCGGGATCGGTGTTTGTAAGCCAATGAGAACGTGGCTAGAGGCCTATGAGGGAGTCTAGTACAAGAGTTCAGTCACAAAGGGAGGTTAGGTTAAGAGTTGAGTGCAACCAGAAGCTCTTTGAGACATTGATGTCAAGCATTCTGAGAGAGTCAGCAGGCTGGAGAGGCCAAGACAGACACACACGCACGCACACACACGGAAGTAAGCAAAAAGTGTCTGGTAGTAGAAGCTCTGAGTAAACAACAATTAGGAGATTAAAAAATAGTTCTTCAAGGGGCGCATGGGTGGAACAGTCGGTTAAGCCTGGGACTCTTGGTTTCAGCTCATGTCTGATCTCAGGTTGGTGAGATAGAGCCCCTGGCACTGCCTCCCAGGGCTCTGTGCTGAGCCCAAGTCCGCTTGAGTTTCTCTCCCTCCGCCCCTCCCTACCATGCACTCTCTCTGTTTCTCTCTGTCTCTGTCTCTTTCTCTCTCAGATAAATAAATACGTCTTTCAAAAATAGTTATTCAGTTATTCAATAGTAGTAACGAGCAGAAACAGAAGGCAGGAAAGAGTAGAGAATTAGTTCTAGAACGTTCAAAAAAATAAGTGGAGATAAACAGAGTAGAAGACCTGAATCATGAACATGGCCAGCTGCCAGAGATAACTGTCAAGTCATTAGAGAGACCTACTATGAGAGCTTTCACTGCAGCCTGCAGAGCAGTCATGTTTTATGTTTAGTTCTCTAGGGCTTAGCTTGGGTTATTTTTACTTTTTCTGGGTTTTCTTCTTCTCTTTTGTAATCTTGCAATAAACTCTGTTAACTGAGATAATAGACTGTTCTGTATTCCTTACGTCTTGTAAGAACCTTGAAGCAATTCTTCAGGTCACTTTGTAAATGGCTCAGAGAAACACACTCAAATGTAATAAAATTCAAAGATCCCTAGATTGTACCTGTTTTAATAAGCAGGCAAATGTTCCAACCTGCCATTCCTTTTGAAGAAGGTGTTCCAATATGCTTAGGACTCTAAGACCCCTGGAAACTTCACTGAAGTGGTGGGCCCCTTCCTTTCTTTTTATGGAACATATTTCCTTCTTTCTTGCATACATGTATCTTACCAAGCAAGGCATCCAGGAGTCCCCTTAATTTCAGTTCTTCAACTTTGCTCGGCATGATATCATGGCTGGAGGGCACCACTATGATATTGCATGGGATAATGAGATGTTCGAGGTCCTTGTGTACTGTATTGTGGCATGGAACCTAAAAATTGACATAACCCTGAGGCAAAATAGTGAAGTTGCTCTGCTACTCTCAGCAGATGAAGGCAAACTGGACTGTTTTCTCTGCTTAGTGGCATAGATCAGGGGTCAATAAAGTAGAGTCTGAAGGTAAAATCTGGTTCATTGTCTTTTTTTATGTTATTAACAGAATTTATTTTTTAGAATAATTTTAGATTTACAGAAAAATTGATCAGATAGTACAGAGAGCTCCCATATAACTCTCCTCCAACAGTTTCTTCTATCATTAACATCCTGTATTAGTATGATACACTTGTTATAGTTAATGAGCCAATATTAGCATATAATTACTAAATAAAGCCCATAGTTCCTCCAGACTTCCTGAATTTTTACCTAAAGTTCTTTTTTTCTGTCCCAGGACCCCAGGATACCTCATTACGCTTAGTTGTCCAATGTTCTTGGGTTGCTCATGGCTGTTGACAGTTTCTTAAACTTTCCTTGTTTTTGATGACCTTGACAGTTTAAAGAAATAATGGTCAGGAATGTTATAGAATGTCTTTCTATTGGAATTTGATCAATTTCTTGTGATTAGACTGGGGTTTTGGATTTGGAGGAAGAATATTGCAGAGTTAAAGTGCCATTTTCATCACATTATATCAAGGTACATATTACCATTCTGATTTATGAGTGTTGATGTTACTTCAATCACCTGGTTGAAGCAGTGTTTGTTAGGTTTCTCTGTTGTGAAATTACTTTTTCCTGTCATTCCATACTGTTCTCTTTGGAAAGAAGTAACTATGCTCAGCCCACAATTAAAGAATGGGGAGTTGTGCTCCTCCTCCCTTAGGGAATTTTTCTGCATGAGACATTTGTCTCTTTTTCCCATTTACTAATTTATTCAGTCTTTTATTTGTTATCAGTATGGGCTCATGGATATTTACCTTATACTTTGGATTATAATCCAATAGTACTTTATTTTGTTATTCAAATTGTTTCAACTTTGGCCATTGGGAGCTCTTTTAGTTGGCTCTTTTGACATACCTCCACCAATGTGATTTTTTTTTTTTAACACCTTACTTTTGGTTCATTTTGTATATTTTTTGCTCCAGTCTTAGAATCAGACATTTCTTCAGGAAGAAATGTTCTTTTTCTTGGTGAATATGTTAGAAACCAAGATCTGGGCACTAGATGTGCCTGTTGCTACCAGGAAACTTACTGCCTATTTTTGTAAATAAAATTTTATTGGGACATAGCCATGTCTGTTGTTTATGTTCAGTCTGTGGATGCATTTATGCTTCCGTTACAGAACTGAATAGTTACAACAGAGGCAGTATGGTCTGCAAAGCTTGTATTACATTATTACATATTATATTATGTATGACATATAATATATTTATAACATGGTAGTATGTTAGTTATGATATAATATATTAATTATATATTATCTGGCCCTGTACAGAAAAAACCTGCCAATCCCTAGAACAGGGAAAAAAGAATAAACTTAACTAGTAACTGCACACATAGGCTCTAGTAATTTCCCCACGTAGGGAAGGAGACAACATCTGGAGCAGAAGCTGAGTCATCATCTCACTGAGTTTACAGTAATCCACTGGGCTCTCAGAGATCTATTCATGTTCTACTCCATTCAAACCAGAAAGTTACATGGAGACACTAAACCACTATCTGCTTCCAACATATAATTATGTCATTAGTCTTAGCAGTCTCCTCATAACTGTTAGATTGGCTTGATTAACTCTTTTTGGGTAGCACCTAGAGGAAACCCTAGAATACCACCCCCCACCAAGATAAGGACAAATCCTTCTTTAATTTGAATGTATGTTCTCCCCCTCATTGACTTAGTACTCCAGAATCCATTCCCCAATAATATTCCCAAAATGCTTTTGATAATATAAAGTAAGGGAAGAAATTGACTCTTTTGTTCTATAAAGCCTCTTGCTTTGATATTTGACTTTGTAATTGCTCACCCCTCCCCCCCAAAGGCATGCTGGCATTTTAATTATAGGTGTGTAGACAGTGAAAGATATTTGGAGCTTGGAAATAAAGAATTGACATTTCCTTATAGAGTAAGTCCTCAGAGAGGTTATTACAGCATTTTCTACTAAGGCAAGAACAACTTCAGATAGTTGATGCTCATCAGGACATAGACTGGGGCTTTTTGCTCTTTATGTAGCTAAAATTCAGGACATTTTTCAAAAACTAGTTTCCTTATAATGCTTCATGGACTGCTACGTATGGGCACATGTTCTTCTGTGCTTTTCTCCCCCAGAAACTCAGTGGTAACTGGGGGATCGAAATAGTGTGAGGCTTCTGAATCCTTTCACATATCCCCATTTCTCTTCTCAGGGTTCCACATTTCCTATGTTCAGTGCTCTACCTGTATGCTGAGAACTCATCAGATCACAGCCAAACCATTGCTTTTGGCTTGCAGAGATTTTGACCTTGCTGCAATGGATTATTTTAGGATAGTTATATATGATCCCCTTTTTTCTAATCATGCCTTGAGCTGGGAATTTAGTGACTTGAGGTCATTATTTTCTTTATAAGCTATGCTTGATCACTATTGATAATCACCCCACCGCACAGTCCTTGTGTGTTTCTTCCCATCTCTTCTATTCAATGGCCGTAGCTGCTTGGATTCCCCAAACCTGGTTGTTTCACCCCTGCATGCTATAGGCTAACAGATTCTCATTCTTGAGTACTATTACTACAACTTTCTGCCCTTATCCCCAACTTTCCAGACAATGAATCCCAGAATCCTTCCCTCTACCCTTTCTTGAGATGTGGAATCACTCCAGTTTCTATTTCTGAACTAGTCAGGGTTATTAGACAAAACCAGACTGTTTTCATCAGGTTATACGAAACCTACAACAGGCTTGCTGGATTTCAAAAGAGACCTCAAAATACAGTGGTTCAAACAACATGGCAGTTGAGGAGAATACAGGCAATCCAAGGTAGATTGGTGGCTTGGCTCTATGAAGTCACGCAGGGAGTCTCGTTCTTTCTCTGAATTGTCCTATCATCTCCTCAAATGTTGGTCCTATTCACTAAGTCAAAGCCAGTGTCCCAGTACCATATACACATTCGGCCCATAAGAGGGAAAATAAGGAAGGGAAATTAAAGCAAGTTCCTTTTGAAGAAGTGATATGGCAGTTAGATACATGACTTCTGCTCATGCCTCCCGGATGACTAAATTGTCATCACATGGCCATGCCTGGCTGTGAAGTAGGCTGGAGATTTTAGGTTCCAGTCCAGTGGCCCTTTGCCCCCCTGAAGCTCAGGGGAGGAAGTCCTGTTACTAAAAGGAAAGGGGGAAAATAAGTATTGGGAAACAGCAACCCACCACACAGACTCTGGTTGATTTAAGTAGAAAGGAAAGATGAAGGAGCTCACAGAAACACCAAGAAGTTTTGAGAAGAAGGCTCAAAACAAGTAGAAGGAAAATGGTCCAGAACCAAAGAGAAAATCATAATTTCAGGAATCTAAGTAGAGGGCACTGCTTCTGGTACCACTGATACTGGACCCCAGAGCTTGCACTCTTGCCACCAGCACAGGAAACCAGGCAGACCATGTGACATGCGTGGAGTGACACTTCTCAGATCTTCAAGAGAAGCTCTTACAGGAGCAGAGTTGACCGCAAGCCTCCAGCTGCTGACCTGCCATCACTGAAGCCATGCCTCCCAGAGCTGCTTTCCAAGAAACTGGTGCTGGCCCATTCCTGCCCAAAGCAGGATTCTCCAAAGGGCAACTGTGGTCAGCGGAAAGATGGCTTCCCAAAGATTTCCTAACGCCAGAACCTATGGGTGTCACTGTATAGTCAAAAGGGGAGTGGCTGATGTAATTTTGAGATGGGAGCTTATCCTGGATGATCTAGATGGGCCTGAGGTCATCACAAGGATCTTATAAGAAGGAAACAGGAGACCAGAGAGGGGACTGGAGAGATGTAGCCACATGCCAAAGAACGCTGGCAATCTCCAGAAGCAGGAAGAGGCAAGGAACAGCTTCTTCCCTGGAATCCTCAAGAGGAACCGGCCCTGTTGACATGTGAATTTAATTGATTCATTGTTAGATTCATTGCAGACTTTCGACCTCCAGAACTGTAAAACAATAAATTTGTGTTGCTTTAACTCCTGAGCTTCTCGATCCTTCATTACAGCCATCAGAAATGAATATAACGACTTTTCCCTGGCTATTCTCCATTGGCTGGGCCAAGATCTGAGTTGTGCTGCTGTCTGAGACTTTTTTCTTCCTTCCCTCCTTTCACAGCTGTCAGACCTGCCTTTCTGTCTAATGGCTCTCCACCAAATCCCACTTCCTCTTTATCTTCCAGTGCTGTTTTCCCTGATAAATCTCTTGCAGCTTTAATCTCATCTCAACATCTGCTTCTTGGAGAACCTGCACCAACGAATGCTCCCAGCTCCAGGAAACCGGAGGTTTTAGCTGTCCTCCACTCCACCTATCCCCATTCCCAGAATGGATTACCTACTTCACCACTTTTTTGACTCATTATCTTCCAATTCACAGTACAGGGCCGGTGCCTGATTGATGAACTCCAGTACCATTATCCCACTCCCAGGGTGGAGGTGCTGAGGAAGAAAGTCTCTGATCTGCTTGACTCCATAACAGAGCAGGGCTGTAACTCCCATGACTCATATAGCATCTGAGCCTTCCCTGAGAATGAAAAGTGGGTCTATGTCCTGCTCAGTGCTCCAAATGGCAAATACCTATGACACTATCTCCCCTCCAATCATCTAAACACCACTCTCTGTGACCAAGAGATATCTAAGGTTCTTTCCCAAGAATTTCTAAGGATTTACAAGAGAAGCTCATGGCTTTTGCTTAGTTACCACTACCAGTCAACTCTTGCATATCCTGACCTCATCTCCCTATTACTTGTCTGTCCTGTGTGGACACCTGCTTCTCCCTTTATTCCAACAACACAGCTGACACCAGCCATAGAATGTGACAAAACTTTACTGAGCATCTGGGAACAACTTGAGAAGTCGTACCCCTGAAAAGGGAGATACAAAACCTGCTGCCATGTTCCTATAGCCCACTGACATAGCCTTGTCAGAGAGATCCTTACAACTACACCGTGCTCTACACAACTATGCTGCCCACCACTGTAATACTAAAATCCATTTCTCCTCTCTAGGAGCTCCCTTCATCCCCTCTCTGCCCATCTCCACCCTCCCCTGGCCTGCTCCTCTCCTGAGGAAACCTATTAGAGAGAAGAAATCTATTCACAAATACATCTCTGGAGAACAGCTTAGCTTTTATGTCTTAATCTTTCTCTTTCAGAATGGAAGCATGGCCCTGTCTTTGTTGAACCAATATAAACAAATAAATAAATAAATATAAAAAAATAAACTATCACAGTGTTTTTCCAAGAGGGGATGTGGAGAAAGGGGAACCCTCTTACACTGTTGGTGGGAATGCAAGTTGGTGCAGCCTCTTTGGAGAACAGTGTGGAGATTCCTCAAGAAATTAAAAATAGAACTTCCCTATGACCCTGCAATTGCACTACTGGGTATTTACCCCAAAGATACAGATGTAGTGAAAAGAAGGGTCATCTGTACCCCAATGTTTATAGCAGCAATGGCCACGGTTGCCAAACTGTGGAAAGAACCAAGATGCCCTTCAACGGACGAATGGATAAGGAAGATGTGGTCCATATACACTATGGAGTATTATGCCTCCATCAGAAAGGATGAATACCCAACTTTTGTAGCAACATGGACAGGACTGGAAGAGATTATGCTGAGTGAAATAAGTCAAGCAGAGAGAGTCAATTATCAAATGGTTTCACTTATTTGTGGAGCATAACAAATAGCATGGAGGACATGGGGAGTTAGGAGAAGGGAGTTGGGGGAAATTGGAAGGGGAGGTGAACAATGAGAGACTATGGACTCTGAAAAACAATCTGAAGGGTTTGAAGAGGTGGGGGGGTGGGAGGTTGGGGGAACCAGGTGGTGGGTATTAGAGAGGGCACGGATTGCATGGAGCACTGGGTGTGGTACAAAAACAATGAATACTGTTATGCTGAAAATAAATTTTAAAAAATGATTAAAAAAAAAAGATGGTCTCACTGAAGATGAATTCTGCCTCCACTCTTTGAGTAATAAGGGCAAATTCTAGGTAGGTTTAAAAATAGCAGTGTCCCTAAACTTACCTTACTCCACTCCACCCCACCCCCAAACATACACACACATGTACAAAGGTAGGTGGGTAGATGATACATGATGATGACAGATAGATAGATAGGTAGGTAGATAGATAGATGATAGATAGAGATAGCAGATAGAAGATAGATAAAAAAGATGATAGATAGGATAAATTATAGAAAGGAGACAGATATAAATTGTGAGCTTCACTTCCTCAGGAAAACACTCCATTACCATGTTGCCTTGCCAGAACTCTCCAGTTTTCCCACAACTGCCTCCAAATCAGCATTCCCCCATGGCCTCTGCTATCAGGTCAGGGGCCCCACTATATGGCAGCACCCCTAGCAGAAGCTCACACTTTTGGAGATGCAGTGCCTGCTGGCTGCCCAACCTGCCCCATTCCATGATGGGGTTTTGGTGTTTTGGGAGTCCTCACACTGGTCCTCCAGCTGACCCTCCTTGGTTCCAATCATCCCATCACACAGCCCTGGTTGGGTGTTTGATGATATCGTGAATCAAGCTCCACCGAATAAAAACCACTGAGGGGACATTCAGGTAACTTTTAGGGACAAACCACTCCCAGTAGTTTAGGGGGAAGGCAACTGCACAGGAGCCTTTGACCCTCTCCCTTGAATCTTCCCCCCTTTATTTAGAATACTTTACTTTCTGTCCCTATCATCCCTGATCCATTGCCCCTACCACAGACTTAGACAAAGCACCAACCACAAAGCAGAAGAAAAGATCAATTAAAATTCTTCAGAGGTGATTAGAGAACTTGACCTGAATAGGGCTGTTCTTTTCTTTCACAAAACAAACTAACTAAATAAATAGAAACTTAAATCCCTTTTTCTTTCTTCCTTGGCCCAGGGAACACTGAATTCTTCCAATGAACTTTGGTAAAAACAAAAGAAAACAGTAAAGGATATAACTTTAAAAATATCTAAAGGCCAGTGCCCCTAGGTGTCTTGGTCATTTGAGTGTCTGACTCTTGGTTTTGGCTCGTGTCATGATCTCATGGGTCATGGTATTGAGCCCCTCGTTGGGCTCCCCGTTCGAGAGGGAGTCTGCTTGAGATTCTCTCCCTCTGCCCTGATCATTTCTTCTCCTCTCTCTCCAAAATAAATTTTAAAATATTTTTAAAAATCTCTAAAGACCAAATTTATAATGTGAAGTTTTCTGACAACTGCATTCTGATAACAAATTGGTTGATCCGGGCTGGGATTTTTTCCCTTCTAGTTCTGCTTTTATATTGTTGTTTTGCTTTTATGTTTGCATATGGCCTTGGGCTTTTGCTCATTCTGTCACACTCTATTCCACCAACAGACCAGCACCAATACAATAATATTGCTTGTTACTACAATAGCTGCCATTCATTGATCATCTACCACACCCGGGCACTTTATTTGAGAATTCTAATGAAAATAATAATATACAAAAAATAGATATTTGAGGAACAGTTCCTACACACCAGGTTTTATTTTTCTTGAATACTCACAACTATCCTAAGGGGCAGGCATTATTGTCACCATTTTAGAGATAAGAAAAATGAAGTCAATACCATTAATTTCACTTAGCAGGTGAGTAAATGAGGCTTAGAGAGGTTAAATCACAGAGTTATTAACTGGCAGAAACAGGATTTGAGCCAAAGTATTGATTTTTAAAATCCACTTAAGAAAAAAGGTATCATCTCCCCCAAGAAATGAATACACCTCCTCACAACCAGAGAACTCTTTACCCAAAGAGGCTGCATCTTGGATCATTCACAAGGGAGAGACGTGATAAGGCTAAGAACACTGTTGGGTTAGGACTGCACCATTCAGGACCACGTTCTTTCCCCATCTTTTTATTTTATTTTTTTCTGAGAAGCGAATACGCCTTAGGTTTGCTTCCTTTTCCCCCTTCAATCCTCATTACCTACCAAACCCATCCCCTCACCCCTTCCCCTCTGGCAACCATCAGTTTGTCTCTATAGTTAAGAGTATGTTTCCTGGTTTGCCTCTCTATTTTTCTTCCCTTTTGCTCATTTGCTTTGTTTCTTAAATTCCACACATGAATGAGATCATATGGTATTTGTCTTTCCCCAGCTGACTTATTTTACTCTGCATAATATTCTTTTTTTCTTTTTTTACTCTGCATAATATTCTTTAGCTCCATCCGTGTCATTGCAAATGGAAAGATTTCATTCTTTTTGATGGCTGAGTAATATTCCATATATTTACATACATATATACATTTACACACATATGTACACACATATACATATGTACTTATATACATATATATGATATATATGACATATCACATATATATGATATATATATATCTCACATCTTCTTTACCCATATATCACTCCGTGGACACTTCGGCTATTTCCACAATTTGGCTACTGTAGATAGTGCTGCTATAAACATAGAGGTGTGTGTATCCCTTTGAATTAGTATTCTCGTATTCTTTGGGTAAATAACCAGTAGTGTGATTGCTGGATTATATGATAATTCTATTTTTAACCCTCTGAGGAAACTTCATACTGTTTTCCACAATGGTTGCCCCAGTTTACATTCCCACCAGCAGTGCAAGAGGGTCCCCCCTTCTTCACATCCTCGTCAACACCTGTTGTTTCTTCAGTTGTTGGTGTTAGCCATTCTGACAGGTGCGAGTCAATATCTCATTGTAGTTTTCATTTGCATTTCCCTGATGGTAAGTGATAATGGACATCTTTTCATGTGCAGGACCAAGTTCTTAATTAACTCCACTCATCTCATGAAGCATTCTAATTAGTCTTTCCTCTCCAATTTTGGGTACTCCTTTCTCTTCTCTGGGAAAATGCCGGACTTACAAGCAAAGGCCATGATATTTCATATAACATTGTCAACAACATCAAAGAGGCCCAGCCTTCCTAACCTCCTCAGCAGGGACATGGCCAGTCATTGAGCACACATGGTGGCTCTTCCCTGATCTCAGAGTGAAAGGTGATGAAGACAGCAGCATTGTCATCAGACAGATCTGCCTTCTGCTAGTTTCCCACATGGAGGAAATGTGACCTTTGTCAAGTAACCGATGGTGCCTTGAGTTCTTCATTTGTACACGAGAGCAGACCTTCTTAGAAGTTGCAGTGTGCATTAGAATCAGCATCTGGAGGGTACCCTAATCACAGCAGACCTGTAATAAACAGTAGCTGTTTTTGTAAACTGATTTCCAGGGGCTTGGAAGTTTGGCTACATCTTTATGTTAGGTGAAATTACAGATAGTGTTAATGAAACAGATCAATATTTTGCATTTAACTCTTGTGGATGGTTAAGAAGATGGGTTCCTATGATTGTTCTAAATGTTTTCTTTGGGCTGGATCTTTGCAGTACAATGGAAGGATAATAGAGAGGTGGGTTGCCAAAAGCCTTCCCCCTACCCCTGTGGGCATATCATTAGATGGAATGGGGCTGACTTAGTGGCTCGGGCTAGAATGGACACACAGCCTTAACACTGAGCTGATTGTGCTGCTTTTGGTTTCTTTGACATTATTTCTAACACTAAATTTAACAAGTCACTACTTCCTCTTTTGTTACATTGTAGTGTGAGTAGTTTAATGCCACCTAATATTCAAAATGAGCTTGTGGTGTCAGGCACAAAGCTATGAGCTCCTTATACATCGCTTCCCCAGTATCTAGAACAACCCGATGAGATAGAGAGTTTGTCTCAGAAATGACTCAAGTTCAGGGAGTTTAAGTGACTTGCCTAAAGTCACTAACCTAATAAGTAGCAGAACTAAGTCTGTCAGATTTCAGAATTGATGGAGGGAATTAAAACACTTCATAAGTCTAATTTTCTTGGGGTTTTATTTTGTTTTGCTTAGTTTGGTTTGATTTAGTTTCTTCATCAGCCTAATAAGTTTTCACCTCCTGGCAGTCTTCCCTGTCTATCTGAGCTCCCATAGTGTCCTTCACAGAAGTTGATTATAGCTCTTACCACACTGAGTGAAATCTATGGTTGTTTGCCTTCCAGCGTCTCCTTCTAGACGGAGCGCCATGGACAACATCATCTTAGCTTCCTTAGTGCCTCACACAGCACCACAGCAGGGGCTCAGGGCAAATTCATGGATGTGAGCTGCCACATGGAAGGCTTAGGTCAATATTAGAACTGAACACTTGTGCTAAAGTGGAAACCTTAAGGTACAGTAGACCAGTAATTCCCAAATTGTTGCTAAAGAGAGTGTGTATGTGTATGAGAGAGGGTGTGCATGCGAATGTGTGTGTGAGCGCATGTGTATGTGTGGGCGATGACAGCATGTACCTCAAGTGCTCTCTCCTCCCATCATACTTTCAATCTCAGTATCACTAGGCCCATGGAATTTTCATTTCTCTCCTTGAACACCAGAACTCCTCTGTCTCCTTTAGACAAAACCCCTCATTTGACCTGTTGTTCTCTCTTCCTTATTTCCCTTACTTCACACAAGACATGAGCCCTAATCCCACTTTAATTAAACTCTGAATACACTGTCATTTGTTTCATGTTGGAAACAATAAGGAGGACCAGACAATATTGTTCATTCAAAATGAATAGTCTAGCCCCATTGTTCTTTGAAAATAATAGCAAAACTAAAATTATATAATGTTTACCATGTGCCAGGGACTGTTCTAAGCCCTTTACTTCCTTCACTCATTTATTCTCCACAACAGTCCTGTGAGGTAGGTATTATTAACCCAATTCTACAGATGAGGAAACTGAGGTACAAGCAGGGCAAGTGAGTTACCCTGGGGTCACAGAGTTTGTCAGTGGTGGGGTCAAATGGCAAAACCAGGCAGGCAGGCTGTCTCTAGAGCCCATGGCAGCCCACCACCCAGGACTTAGATCATTATCAAATGAAGTCCATGAGAGTGTTGACCTTATTTCAGTTGTCTAAGTTGGAAATTACAGAATCTTCAAATTAGAAGGGACCTTGTAGTCCAACCTAACTCAATTTTCTACCCACTGCAAAATCCCTTCTGGAACTTTCCAGATGGATGGGTGTTCATTCAACTCTACTTAAGTACTCCCAGTGACAGGGAAGAAATACCGTAATATGAATGGGAAATATAAACTGTCCATGGATTAAATTATTGTATAATAAAAACATGCCTAATGGCTATACTCACCTAATATGTTCATTTGGTTGTTTTTTTTTTATATGAAAACTTGTCTTGATAAAATTGTTTCTTAAAAAAACTTTTAGTATAATTTATCTTGAGATACCTAAGCTTTCCTTTTCTACCTCCTTATTAATGGGCTTATTTTCAAAAAGGAAAGTACAGCAAAGATAATAGACAAAAAAGAAATAGTCATATTTGCTCAAATTGTTGTTTGGGGGTTAAAAATGAATATTAACAGTGAATGAGGGATCTTTTTAATATTTGCAGTTAATTTCCCACATATACTTTTAAAAACTACTATGGTATTGTTTTCTCCCACTATTTAAAAAACCTGTTTGACGGATGCCTGGGTGGCTCAGTCAGTTAAGTGGCTGCCTTTGGCTCAGGTCATGATCCCAGAGTCCTGGGATCAAGTCCCACATCCAGCTCCCTGCTCAGCAGGGAGCCTGCTTCTCCCTCTGCTTGCTGTTCTCCCTGCTTGTGCTCACTTGCTCTTGCTCTTTCTCTCTCTCTCTCTCTCTCTGGCAAATAAATAAATAAAATATTTTTTAAAAATAATAAAAAATCTGTTTGAAATGAACCACTGGAAAAGTTAAAACATCATAAATCATGTTAAATAGAACAATTTCTTTGATATTAATCCCCAGTTAAGATGAAAATATCCATTGCAGCTGTTCATTAGGTATGTTCTTAGTTCATGTTTATGCCACAGCAGGGGAAGAAAACCCAGAATCCCAGAATATTGAAGAAATTTCTAAATGCTAGTGTTACACAAAACTTGCAAGTATAGTACTGTGGGAGACAACGATTCCATCACATCTACAAGTGTGAGCTCTGGAATTAGACTGCCTGCAGTCTCCATCCCCTTATGGGAATGGTCAATGTTCTTAGAATAATGCCTAGCATTTTAGGTGCCCAATAAATGTTAATCAATGTTTTCGTACTCCAGTGGGATCTTCTTAGAAATGTAGGCATAGCTTGGGATTGAGAATGTGGGGGTCAAGCTCAAAATCCTGGAATCCAAAATTTTCTAACCATTTTCTCTGATTTATCCAAAGAACTGATGCTCACTGATAGCCCATGATGGACGTATCAAAGCTCCAACGAGAGACCGGACCATAAGGACATATATGAGTGTTGTAGGGTAAGATGTGACCAAGACCCATGTTAGGTAAGATGCCAGCAGCTGGGGCCCCCCAGAGACCAGAGAGCCACTCCCAGAGTCATCAGGGGAATAGACACACAAATATTTCCCAAGCCTGAGGTAGATTGATACTGAGCAGTCTCTGTGCGCACCTCCTTGTCATGGAGGAACAACCCCAGACCAGGCTTCCAATCACCTGGATTTTCATCCTGGGTCTGCCCCCTGTCAAATTCAGGCAGGTCACTTAGATTTTCTGAGGCTCAGTTTTCCGGTAATAGTATTTGTTTTCTGTCTACCTTAAGGTTATTCAGATACTGTGTAGGAAAGTGCACTGAAACAAAGTTTCAGAGTACTATCTACATGAATGTCACATTTTATCACTATTACGCCTGTCTTCTAACACAATTACTGACTTCCCCTGGCTTAGCAAGCAGGGCTAGGAGGCCTGCTGAGGCAAAGGAAACTGGCTATATGTGATAAATGGACAAAAACTTTCTTTTTGTCTTCTTCCTCTTCTTCTTCTTTTCCACCTCCTCCTCCTTCCCCCTTCCTCCTGCCCCTCCCCCTCCTCCTCCTCCCCATTCCTCTCCTCCCCCTCCTCCCCATCCTCCTCCTCCTCCTCCTCCTCCACCACTGTCGTCGTCGTCGTCGTCGTCTTCTTCTTCTTCTTCTTCTTCTTTTTACCTCACAAGCCTAACTTGAGGCTGGACCCATAGCAAATACTAATGAAGTCTCATGGACTGATTTGAAAGAGTTCACTTTGCCTTGCATTCTTAAGGGAGAACTTAGCAGTTTGTCAGTGGGCAACAATGTTGACATCAAATGCTCAGTTTAAAACATCATTCCAAGCAAAAAGAATTAAGTCCTAGGAACAACTCGAATGGCAGAGTAAAAATAGGGCAGTTTCTACACATGCTTTAGTGCAAGGAAGCAACAAGACAGTTTGCTATGTGTGTTCAGTGCTGTGATCGAAGTGAATGAGCAATAAATATTATGTAATAATAGACTATTTGCCTTTCCGTGTTAGGCAATTCTCTAAAATCCCTCTATATTAAAGATTTAAATATAAAAGTGTCCCTAAATAGAAAGATTTGCCCTGTTATGTCATTTTTAGTGATTAGATGTGGCATTTCCTCCATCTTAATGAAATAATTATTGTCATTCAACTGAGTGATTTTATCCATTTAAAGGAATAACAGGGGTGGGGTGGCATGGTCACAGAGTCCCCCGAAGGTCATAGAATCTTAGAGCCAAGAAGGGCTTCACTAAAACCCTGTCTGGTACCCTTGGTATACATGGAAGTCTCCATCTAGAGAGTCAAAAATCTGGCTTCTGCTGTCATCTGAGGCATTAAATAGCTGTGCAACCCTCGGCAAGTCATTCATATTTTTTTGTCTCCATTTATTGGCTGGTATAAACAAGGGACTTCCAATATTGTGATACTTTGAATTAAGTTTGCTATGCTGGTATCCGTGTATGTGTGTGTGTGTGTGTGTGCACATATGTACATATACTTTTTTTAAAGCTAATAAATATATAATAAATATTTAAAATTATTTTAATTAAATTTTTAAAAGTTAAATAAAAATATACATATGCTTTTCTTTAGCTAATAATAATGTGTTCCAACAGTGTAAGTTTTCTCTCTGTTTTTGATGGCAAAGAGGGGAACTGGCTGTATTTTTGTTCTCTCTGTTATTAGAAAAAATGGTTTTCCTTAATAGGCCCTGAAGGTGGGGTGTGGGGTTGATTATTGTGTGTCTCTCATGGTGCCTCAGACCTACCAGAGACTACAAACAAGTGAAGAGCTGTAGAATTTCATTGTCGCTGTTTTACTACGTTTTGGATAAAAGCGTCCTGCCAGGAAACACCACGGGGAAAAAAATCCTAATATAATGTGTGCTTCTAATAAAGTGACTTTTAATTGTGCTGCCCAATGCCAACTTATTAATGCTTACCAACACATGGCGCGTGCACACACACACACAGACACACACAGTTCATATATAGTTTTTGAAAAAAGTATCTGAGGTTTTCCGCCCCGCCCCCATGCTATGGGGTTGGTACATTCCATTGTTATTTGTATTCAGAGCAATAGTTCCCAAAGTGACTTCTTCAGCAACATGAATGTGGACATGTCAGTTAAAAAGGATGATGTCAACAGCCATTCAAAATATTCTGGACATCTTATTTTATGATGTGAAGCCCACAAAAAATGCTCAAGACATGATAGATGCTATAATTTCTCAAGGGAGTCATAGCTAAACACTATGGCGGGAAGAAGACGCTCTGACTCTCAGCTTCTAGACCAACTGTGCCATATTCTTGAGTTCTGAAGCCCCCTGGGGCCTCTTCTAAAGAGCCAGGGGGAGGGTCCCACTCCCAATTTTCTGATTGCTGTCATGAAGATCCACCCACCCTGCCAGGAGCATGTGGCAACATAAGGAGACCATCATGCTCAAGGTTCACAACACGTGTGATTCATTTCCCTCCTGGAATGACTCGAGAAGAGACTTTTTAGAATTCAGTCTGAGTCTCAGTAATTCAATTTGCAGAAAGGAGGAGGCAATGCTTTAATTCTATCATAATTAGTTTCATGTGTGAATGTATTAACTAATTGTTTCTCTGGGAACTAGATTAGGTAACTAGAGTAAGGGGACATGGTGGATAAGGACAACAGAAGAGTCTCCTTGAAGCCCTGCATAGACCCAGGAGTAGCTTCATGAAGGCAGACAGTTTGGGGCAAGCCCGAATATTGGTCTCCATACTTGAACTTGAAAATACATCTATAGCCAGGATTTCTGTCTGTTCTTAAGGAAGCAAGAACTGGTTCTACATGCCCTACCCACGTGCATCTTTATGAAAATGTAACCTTTTCACTCACTTTCTGGGCTCCCCCACAGGGAAGAAGTCCACTTTTCTGTTAGTAATTCAACCAGCTGTTGTAATACTCAGATTGAGTTGCAGTTGCTTTCATGTAAGCTGCATGGCCGTCCTCTCTTCATGTCAAGCATTTGGCTGGTGCTTTCAGCAACCACCGTGAAGCTGGGAAAATAGCAACACTACTTCTTCAAATTCTGACCCTTGAACAGAGAAGTAGAAGATTTTCTGTGGCCACGGCAAGGTTGTCTGGGTTATGCAATCTCGTCTTTGCCAATACAGTGTATTACCAAGTCCAGGGACAGCTAGAGCTTCTCTAGGTTATGAATAGCATTAGCCATGATTTCCTAAAGAAAAATCCCCCAACCCCTTCCTGAAACATTAGCTCGGTGCTAACTAAAGGATTGGCTAAGAAAAGAGTGTGTGCGTGCAACGGCAGGTGGGGGTTGGGGGCCGGCCCTTAACATTCTGGTGAGCTTGCTTCTGACTGTTTTTCATACTGGCTTTATTCTTTCCTTTGGGCATTCTCCCAGTCACTTTTGGCCTTTGTTTATTTTAAAGGAGGCAAGGAAAGATCTATAAGAGCAGAAGAGAACTATAGTTGCCCACAAATGGAATGAATGTGCTTTCTTCCTCTCTGTTTTATGACAAGGTTGCTTGGTTTTGTTGGCATTTGTTAGTAGAGATGAGAGCCCCTGCATTACCGAAAACAAAAGCAAAAGCAAACCCAAAACCCTGGCACCTTTTAAAAAACAAAGAGCAAACCTGGTGGGAAAACAGCTACGCACGTAGGCAGCCCCCAAGGACGTCTGACCTGACCCGTTTTAATAGGTTATCAGGAAGAAAGTAATGATGAAGGTGGGGAAGGGGACAGCCACCTGCGTTCCGGATCCTGATGGCAGCGCGAAGCCCTGGCTGTCCTAAAGGCAGGTTATTTGATTGTCAGGAATGCCTGGGTAAAGCACGTTGCAGGAAATGCTCTTCTCTTTGAGCAATGCGTATGCCATTGACGCCTTGCAGGCCTAGGCCGGTGAGAAGTCTTGCAGTGAAGGGCTGGGAGGACCAAGCCCCGCAGGAGGCAGCCCCTGGCTTTAGGCATGAGAGAAAGTCCTACCCCACTGCTGGCTTCCCCTGTCCTTGTAGGTGCTATAAATAGGAGCCAAGCCCTGCACTGAATTGTTCACATAGATTATTTTTAATAATTGTTAGACATAAAGTACTATTATTATTCTCATGAGAAAATGGAGACTCAGAGAGCTAAAGTCACTTACATTACATGATGAGAAAGCAGAGTAAAATTCAATCCCATGGTTTTCTGACCAGAACACCCTGCTCTTACTCACAACATTTGACCTTCGTTTACACCATTCGCAGTTGGTGTCTGAGCATCTTATTTACCTCTAATTTCTTTATTTCTCTATCCCTCTATTTGTCTGTTGCCTATTTCTTAAAATTTCTGCCCTGAAGGATGAGGGGTGGAGGAAGGGAAGGAGTTGGTTCCCTCCTCCCCATTTGCATACCTATCTGGCTTTCCCACATATAAGTTCATTTAGGTCTTAATCACCCCCAAGCAAGAATATTTCAATGTCACGGTCTGCCACCGAATAAAGACTTTGTCCACAGCACTAAATCCAGAAGTGATTACCCACATTAATCAAGATGCCTGGAGCCTTGACTGTGTAGAAAAGTTAGGGAGAAAATGCTCTATTTGCCCTCTGCCCCTACCTCTCTTGACACACGATGGGTCCTCATAATGTGTCCTACTCAATTCTTCCCTTGATATCCAAAGGGATGCTTTGGTCCAGATGGAACACAGAAGGAAGAGAGCAGTTTCCAGACAGTTCTTAACTATAGATACAGCAATATATAAAGTGGAAGGATCTCTCCAGCAGTTTGAAGATATGCTTCAAGAATCTGAACAATATTTATGTTTCATCACATACATACTGGCAATGACAAGCAGTTTTGCATTTAGTAATTTACCTTAAATCAATAATCATAGACATGTGTAAATATTTGAATGCACAGAAATGTTCATCAGAGAACTGGATTATAATGGTGAAAACTTGGAATTAATCTAGGGTTCAGTGATAGAGGTTTGGTTAAGCAAATGATGACACATCCATACATTATACTATTATTCAGTCATAACAAGGAATTCTGTAAAGAATATTTAATGATTTGAAGTAATGATCATGAAATATTAAGCAAATAAAAGTATTTCAAGAAAGTTTTGTTCAATGTAATATCTTCTAGTCACACACGGCCATTTAAATTTTAATTAGTTATAATTAAATAAAATTCAAAATCTAGTTCCTCAGTTGCATGAGGCATATTTCAACTATTTAATAGCTATCGTTTTGGACAGCGCAAATATAGAACATTTTCATCATTTGCAGAAAGTGCTGCACAAAATGGAGGGTGCTAATACAGAGTATGATTTTATTTTCTTTCCAATGTATGTGTGTACATAATAAAAGTTAGAAGGAAATAGGCCTAATAATAATTATGATGATCTTCAGTTGATGGAATGAGATAAGAGGTAGGCAAACTTGTTCCGTAAAATGTTGGACAGTAAATATTTGGACTTTGTGCGCCATATAGTCAGTGGTACTGGTACTCAGCTCCGCTGTTATACTCAGAAAGCAACCATTAACAGCACATAAGTGAATGGACGTGATTCTGTTCCCACAAAACCTCATATACAAAAACAGGTCATAGACTGAATTTGGCCCGCAGGCCATAACTGGCTGACTGCTGGACCAGATGATTGGGAAGTTGTTTTTCTATTTTTTTTTAATTTAAAAAAAAATTTATTTATTTATTTTAGAGAGAGAGAGTGCATGCACACAAGAGAGGTGGAGGGGCAGAGGGAGAGGCCCAAGCAGATTTATGCTGAGCCCAGAGCCCACCTCTGGCTCAGTCCTACCCCACAACCTCGAGATCATGACCTGAACTGAAATCAAGAGTCCATCACCTAACTGACTGAGCCACCCAGGAGCCTTGTGAGGTGGGTTTTTTTTTCCTATGCACATATTCATATTTGAATTTTTAAAATAATTTGTATATCTTTTATTTTACAATAAAACTCATTGGAACATTATATATATATGTATGTATGTACGTATATATATGTGTGTGTGTGTGTGTGTGTGTATACATTTATGTTCTCTCTCTCTCTCTCTCTCTATATATATATATATCCAGACCTGAAAGCCTGGATATATAGTCTGGAATTCTTTGCAAAGTAATGATGATGATTAAGTTATTCCAACTCTCCTACACCCATGATTCCACGTACCTCCTTCCCACTCCTGCCACCAAATCTGTCATAGCACTCCCAGTTTCCATTTCCTACTACACAAAGAATACCTGCACTAATGCTCCCCAAGATGTTCCTCCTCTTGATTTGTTAATTTCTCCAGAGGACAGCACGTGGTTGTTTGCCTCTGAACTCACCAAGAAGGAAATGGTCCCTTGGAGAAGGCAATGGTGGCCCCATTCACCTCACCTGTTGCCCACAGAGTGTCCTACACAAGAGTATTTTCAGGGCACATTTCACGATGGTAAGGGTGGTGATGACCTTGCCAACTTAAATAATGTCTAACAAAGACCCCAGGGAATCTCTTAATAAATGGAGAGCTCCAACAGACACTTTCGGTCAGCACATTTGATGAGTACTCTGTACAGGCTGCTGATTCACTCAAAGGGGAACTGGACTAAGAGGCCCCTGACTGGTCCAGGCCCTGGTCTGAAGCCTCACCTGCAGAAGGAGAGGTTTCCACTCATTTCCTGGTTTTCAAACTGGGCTTCTTGGGTCCTGGGAGAAGAATGAAAAGAGCTGTGAATTTTAGGGTCCAGACCCTCACTGTTTCTACTTCTGCAGATACATCTGCTCTACAAATGGGGTTCACTGTTGCTTCTTTGCAGTGGGGATGTGGAAGGGGTGAAAAAACATTGGCTATATAGTTGTCACAAACTGGTAGGCTGAGAGCTCTCACCATGTTTTGTTGGTGCCAAATGATGGTGTAAAATTTTGAAATTTAAAATCAATGTTTCAAAATCATAAAATCTGGGGCACCTGGGTGGCTCAGTGGGTTAAGCCTCTGCCTTGGCTTAGGTCGTGATCCCGGGGTCCTGGGATGGAGCCCCACATCGGGCTCTCTGCTCCACGGGGAGCCTGCTTCTTCCTCTCTCTCTGCCTGCCTCTGCCTATTTGTGATCTCTCTGTCAAATAAATAAATAAAATCTTTAAAATAAATCATAAAATTTCACATTAAAAAATGTGTCTCAATCTCCTCCTAAAACAATCAGAGAATCTGGCAACATTCACCTCCCGGTATTTCCTGACGAAGATGAGCCAGTGCTGAGAAGCAGCTGCTCCCTTCAGACAGAACATGTCCACTCTGTTACCCTGTCCCCATCACGCTCTCTCATATGACTCCCGACCCTCTCTCTTCTTCGCTTTACCCGCCTTGATCCTGTAACCATTTGAGTTCAAGACCCTGAGGCTAGAGAATTGTTGAGGCCCCTGCCTGTTCCCACAGTCTATTGGATTTCCATTACATCTATGACAATTAGCACTAAAATAAAGTTAAAATTGTTTCCTTAAAGTCACCCTGGGTTTATAAACATCCTAGACACAACAGTTCTGCTCATGATAAGGGCTGAGGTCAAGAGCTATTATTCTTATGAATGAAGAAGGTGTGTGAAACTGCCCAGCCAAGCAAACAAGTTTCTCTTGTAATAAGAGCCATGTCCAGCCTCGTGGGAATCACCAGGGTGGTTCTCCAAATCTTTTTGTTCCTTCTTCACTCCTGAGAACAGGGTAAGATTGTACTATCTGATCCCCTAGAAGTAGTCCTAGCCAGGAAGTTGTGAGCACAAGTGACATGAGTCACGTCTGGACCTTAGCGTTTCATATGATCGGAAACTCGGGGTCTTACTTCCTCTAGAACAGAAATCAGCAAAGGTCAAGATAGTATAGTGATAATACTACTGGCAACCTCAAACATCATTCTCTAAGTAACTGGTGAACAGAGATCTTTACCAACTCATGGTAGACCTCTACCATGAGCAAGAAAGAAAGAGGTGTTGTTTTAGCCCTTGAGATGAGGGGTTTTCTGTTACTACCACATAATTGGTTCTGTCCCAACCACCGAGGTGTCCTGACGACAAGTACCATTCTCAAGCCCCTGGATCTACACTCTCAACTCCATTCTGCTCTACCCAGCCATACTCTTCTTTCTGTGAAATCCCTTCCCCCAATCTAAGCGTCAAGTTGGAATATTATTAAGCAGCACCTGCTGTCATTCCCTCATTTCTCTGCTCTGCTCTACACTTGATCTTTACTACCCTCTCCCCCTGTTATATAATAGATTGGAGGTCACATGTGTTTCCTACTTTGAATAATTCATCCCCCACAGAATCTCAGTATTTCAGTGAGAACATTTATTTCCTTCATTTTAATATTTTATCATTTTTGTCCTAAATGTATGACCTTAACTGGTTGCCATGCATTTCATTTCTTCTTGCCTTAAATATTTTAAACGATTCAAAGTACAAACATTACTCATAGAAGGCGTAACAAAAAATGCTCAGTTTTAGTTCTGTATTCTTTAATTGTAACTGGGTGTCATTAAAATGATTATTCTTCCCCTCCTGATATCTTTCCAATCTGTTCATCTGTCTTGGAATATTTCAATGTTTGGCCTATAGTCCCCATAGCAGGAAGGTAGACTGTGTAGCACTAAGACCTCTGGGTGTTTTCCCATGTTGGAATACCAAGGTTTTTTCAGATTTTGTTCTTTTGCTGGGGGCCCGGAATTTGTGGTAGTAAAGCACAGGCTGAAGAAAGTTTAAACACAGGGGATAATACTTCCTTCATCTGTTGTCATTACAAGGTGTATTAGACTAGGTCTTTTTTTATGTAATAGCTTTATTGAAATTAAGTCATACACAAAGAACTGTGCTTAGTTAGTGCCTACAATCTGATGGAATTTGGACATAGCCAAACCCTGTGACACCATCACTATATCAAAGTGACAGACATACCTGATACCTCCCAGAGTTTCAGTGTATGCCGTTTGGGGGGGGTGGAAAATAAGAATACTTCAGGTGAGATCTACCCTCTTAAGAAATTCTGAAGTGCACTGGGGATGCCTGGGTGGCTCAGTCATTAAGCATTTGCCTTTGGCTCAGGTCATGATCACAGTGTCCTGGAATTGAGCCCTGCATCACGTTCCCTGGGAGTCTGTTTCTAACCCTGCCTCTGTCTTTCTGCCTGCCTGTGCTCTCTGTCTCAAACACATAAAATCTTTAAAACAAAAAAAAGTGAGATTTTAAAGTCCACAATACCATATTGTTTACTATAGACACTACGTTGCACAACGGATCTCTAGAACCTATTCCTCTAACATAACTGAAAACTTCCACTCTTTGAATAACAACCCCAATGCCTTTTTTAATGATAATAAGAACTAATATATATATTAGTTCTTATATACATAAGATATATATATATGTCTTATATATATATGTGTGTGTATATATAATATATATATTTCATAGACAACCATATGTCAAGCAAGAGTCTAAGGGCTTTATGTTAATTATTACCACATCTTGGGGTTTGGAGGGGAAGACCTATTTCATCCTCCATCCAGAGATAGGGAAACTGAGGGTATAATTTATCACTGATTCAGTTTACCCAGCTCTTCAAGCTGCAGGGAGTTCCTGGCTGACATACAAGATGCCCCAAGTTAAAGAGGTGTGAACTGTGGTGCAGGGAATACCTCATGAACCTCCGTGTTCCTTACTTTCTCTTTATTTATTTTATTTTATTGTGGAAGGAACATGTGATAGATCTCAACATGACATTTATCCCGTTAACAATTTTTTGAGTATACAATACAGTATTGCTGACCATAGGTACAATATTGTACAACAGATTTCCAGAACTTACTCACTTTATTTAACTGAAACTGTATGCCCATTGGTTAGTAACTCCCCACATCCTTTCTCCCCAGCCCCGACCCACCATCCCACTCTTTGTTTCTATGAACTTTATATTCTTCTACAGACCTCATGTAAGTGGAATCATGCAGTATTCGTCTTTCTGTGATTCGCTTATTTAACTAAGCGTAATATCCTCAAGGGTCCTCCATTTTGCTTGCAGATGGATCTTGTAGAGTTATGACATGTTCTCTCATGTTCACTGCAGCTTGATTGGCCATAGTGAAAATGTGGAAACAACTCAAATGTTCAATGACAGAGGAAAGGATAAAGAAAATGTGGTATATACATACAGTGGAATACTATTCAGTCTTAAAAAACAAGGAACTTCCAAGTTCATTAATTTCATTGTGTAACTGTTGACTTTTATACCCTGTTAAGGTAAGTGTGGCGTGACGGGTCTGCCTCTCTGAACTCAGTGTCAAATCTCAATGACTGCAATAAATAAATATCACAGCTCTCAACATCATACTTTCTCATGGTTCTTGCTTTTATCTTTACCCCATAATTCAAATATGCCAGCCAGACACAAAGCCTAATCCCTTCCAGGTTTTCCCTAAATACTCTGGACCCATTTGCACCAAGCATATGGCATGTTGAATAATAATGTGGATTTGGTGGGCTATAGGAGAAGCTACAGTGAGCACTGTGTCACCTCTTGTCACTTCACCAGCATCTCCTTCTTTCCCCCGTCTTCACCTCACCTCACCTCACCTCCCACCACAGGGAGCCCCCAATGTAAGTGGTCTAGTCCCTGCTCGGTGAAACCCCCTCAAATATTGGATTCCCCTACCAGGTGCAAAAGAAATAACATCCCTCTGTATCATTATACTTAGTAACTGACTTTTTTTTTTTTAAACTGAGTTATCATTGATCCTTGTCTGCTGAGGCAAAACCTAAGAATTATATGTCTGTCCTTGGTGAATTTAAAGAAGATCTCTAAAATAGGGCTTTTACTCAAACTTAACATTTAATAACTTGAAGATTAACATCTAATAATCTGAAGATAACGAAGTACCAATACTCAGTTGCAATGAACTTTTGTAGAGACTGAAAAGATTACAATACTGAAAGCAGTGAGGTTCTAAGGCCCAGACTACTGAGACATTGTATCAGCTAGCATCCTGAGTTAGGACTCAATTGAACAGATGGTCCTCCCAACACACCACAGGCACCTCTTATTGTTTAAGGCTCTAACTTCGGAGGAAAGAATCAGCAGTGAATTTCCTCAAGCCAGGGAAGCCTTTCCCTCTAAGTTCCTTTATATTTCTTCTTCATTTCTTGACTGTGTAAATCTCTTGTCTCCATTTCATCTTTATTCCAAGGCTGTTAGATAGTTTCCTTTTCCCACCATTGCTAATGTTTGAGCATGAGCCACTGACTTCCCTGATCTCCGTCTGAGTCCCCACCAGAAGCCATTAATCTACAGGTTAAGTGCAATCTGCTACTTTCCGGTGTTATGGCATACTTGGAATCTGGCTATAGCTCTGTGTAGTACAATAAATGGATCGCAGCACAGCCATCCAGTCATTCTTGCTCTCCACTGGCTGGTTTAAAAATTGGCAAGGCTGTACTGATTGAGAAGATTGAAGGCAATGAGCTGAATCGACTAGTTTTACTGCACTGTAGTGTGAGTCAAATGTCTAAACATGGCCTGCACCTTGTCTCCTTTCTTTATAGCCTTCCTTAACATCTGTATATAAAACCAACTCCTATCTTGCTTGACTTCATGCCTCACTACTTCACTTACTACCTCCTTAAAAATGCTCTGCTGTATCCCAAACACAATTTTTTCTATCATGGCTTACATCCCTTAAAATATGCCCTTTGCAGAGTGGAAATACGAATCCAAAGTAACACTAGGAAAAAGACCCTGTAATTTCAATTTAGCATTGTTTGTGGGAGCTGGGTAGTAGAACATCAGGTAGAGTGTGGGGACCTCCTGTATAAATAATAATATCAAATCATACTCTTCCAATGCTCTATTTCTCAAGTGTCTACTTGGTTCACAGTTTCATTTTGGTGACACCCACCCCAGCTTTGACAATTTGACCTTGGACCATGGTTGCTCTGTCATCATTTAGTGATCCCAGCTAATGACTTGATCTGACCTTGGTTTGTGTTCCGTGACCTTCCTAAGTGTCTGCTAGTACTGCTGGTCCACTTGCTCTCCAGGTCTCTGTCTTGCCACACCAGCTACTGGAGAGTAAAAAAGAAAAAAACCTGGTGAACATATCCACCCTATTTTCCATTCACTTAACTGCCTTTGCCTGTGCAAAATGTTTGTGTAAGAATAATCTAATTTTAAAATAATGTTTAAAATCACGGTTAACAAAAAGGGGCTTCGTTGCTCTACAGTGCCATCTAGTGACTCTGAATGTTGCACCACCCATGGCCGTTCATCTGTCACCCGTTAGACATTGTTTCCCTCAAGGATTTTAGGCCCTGAATGGCCAGACCTTAGACATTTTCACAAGTTCCCACTATGCTTAATAAATAGAGCACATCTGACTGTAGTCAAAGGAAGTAAACTTAGTCTCATACCAGCAGTACTTTTTATTTCAAAAATTTATTAAAATCCTTCATTCTTGGGACGCCTGGGTGGCTCAGTTGGTTAAGCTTCTGCCTTGGGCTCAGGTCATGATCCCAGGGTGCCAGGATCAGTCCCACATCCAGCTCCTTGCTCAGCAGGGAACCTGGTCCTCCCTCTGCCTGCCACTCCCCCAGCTTGGGCTCTCTTTCTTGCAAATGAATAAAAAAAATCTTTAAAAATAAATAAATAAAATTCTCCATTCATACTGATCTTCTTCTTTCAAAATGAGCATAATTTCAGGCATTTCTTAGTTTTCACATCAAATCATACACATCACCTACAAGTGTTTACTATGTACCAGGCAGTGGCCTAAGTACTTTAACATATGTCAACTGGTTTTCACAATGACTATAGGAAATGACTAGTATTAGTATCCACATTTTGCATTGTGAAAAAAATAAGGCACAAAGAGTACCTAAAGTTACACAGCTAGTAAATACTGATGCATTCCTTTTATTTTATTCATTCTCTTTTGCAAAGCTTCTTTCCAAGAACTAAGAGAGGTTGACAGGAAGGCTACTAAGTTTTTTAGTACTTCTTAAACACTATTGGCCTAGAAAGATTTATGATGTTGTGTTACCCCTCTTGAGTCAGTCTGGAGAGAATGAGAGTTTCTTCTACAGGCATGAGAGATATTTCATAAGTTGGAACTAAAGTCATTTCTGATCAGAGATTCTGGCCTGGATGAGTTATGGATCTGTAGCTGTCATCCGAAGAGAGTAATGTAATTGCTGAAGAAATGAGGGAACACCTGAGATTAACCAAAGTCATGAGATTATACTATGAGGGAGATAGGCCATGAAAGTGATAGGAGCCTGAGAAAATGCAAACCAGTTTGACTGCATCACACCCCGCCCGAACAGCAAGAAGATGGCCATCACAGAACTTGGAAAACAGGACAATGGTTAGATCCTGTTTAATCAGAACTACCTAAGAGTTTTGAATCTGGAACCCACAGACATTTTTCTCAGACAGAAAGGTATGCACTGCTTTGGGACAGGGAGAGTTTACTGGAGTTTTTGTGGCCTGAATGATATATTTTTCAAAACTGTCTACCTTTCTTTGAACTCATTTCGAGCTGGCTGACTCGGTAAGTGTGCCGCTGACCAACTTACTGCCTCTCAGTTCTAAACGCACCCTTACTTACCTACTCTATGAGAACGGAGAGCGACTCTATAAATATCTTTCCTTTTCCATCTGGCATGATGTTATGTAAGTTGTAGAAAGAACAGGAGAAGGCTTTTCTCTTCCAGGTCTGGTCCGCTCTCGGCCCTACGTTCCTTCCCTCTGTGTGGCCTCTCCACTGCCAAGTTTCAGCAGCCGAAAGCACCCAGCTGGCCAACAGCTTCTTCCTGCACCTCCCTGAGTGACTTCATGGTCAGTTCCAAGCTGCGGTGCCTCCCTGTGGATGGCTTCCCTAACACCCCAGAGAGTGTTTCCAGCAATTTCTACTTGCAGGACATCTCAGTGACTTCTCAGCCATCCAGTAAGCCATAGCTGCTCCTTTCCAGGAAGGTCTGTTTCTTCCTGGGTGCTCTATCTCTGCCCCAAGGCTAGAGGCTGCTCCTTACACCTGCTATTCCTCGGATACGCCTTAGAGTTATCTATATTCTTCACGAGCTAATTCCTTATCACTCCAATTCTCTGTTAGAGTTAATAATTCTTTACATTAAATGTTCCCTGTTTGAATTACTGTGGTTTGTTTCTCTCTCTCTCTCTTTCTCTCTCTCAATTGGACCCTGGCTGATAGAGCAAGCATCTTGGTGAAATTCACTTAACATCCCAGAAATGGGAATTTTTTAAAAGGGGGGGTCCCTGAATATAGAATATAAATAACTTCTCTACATTATAGTAATACTTACCATTATAATTAAGAAATTGGAATATTGGTTTTTACATCAATCCTTTGTGAGTTTGTTCATTTGCGGTTGCCCCAGAGCCCATTCAAATCTGGATGTGTCAATAGGCCTGATTCTAGATCTGAAAATCTGAATACAGATTTGGGACACTTCACCATGATACCACCATGATACTGCATTGGTATCTGTCTGGTTTCTTCCTATAACACCTCTACTTCAGCTTTAGAAATTACAATGCTTAATGGCTACTTTGCTATATCTGGGAAGATATAAATTTGCAAAAATGGGAAAATTTAATGATGGAGGAAAGAACCTTATTTTCTGGTTCATTTGTTCTTGGTCACCAGTAGAGGTTAGGATAACATGGTGGTTACTGACAATGAACTTGACCTACTAATGGGTCACAAGCTGGTAGCCATCAATGTGCCATGCAAACAAGCAGTGAACCTCTCTGAGTGCTCATTATTCCATTACATAGACTAGAATAATTTTTCTTCACAAAGCAGTAATATTAGCTTAATACTCAACCTCTAAAGACTTATCAAATTTCAATATTAAAGAGGAAAATATTAAATGTTGGTAAAAAAAAAACATTTCTACTTTCAATTTGTAGTGTAAACTTGTCCTTGATCTGTTGTTGCTACTTTCAAATGAAGGAGTTCAAAATAGACCTTGACCATATTAGGTCAAGAACTTGATCTCCTAATCACATTTTTAAACAACTGCCCTGCATTGCTTACAGATTTGAAGCAAAGCATTTGGATAATATTTTGTTCTACCAAATTAAAGTATTTAATCACACACAAATACAGTGACAATGGAGAAGAACATTCATCCATGAAAAGGAATGGTTTCTTTCTGTTCCTCTTTCTTACGTATCACTCATCATAGCTAAAAGAATCATAGGACCTTAAAGCAAAAAAAAAAAAAAAAAAAAAAAAAAAAAAGAACTCATGAATTCACCTTTGATTTCATGCATAAAGAGGACGCTTGGGGGTTCACCCACTTTACACTTCCAACCAAAGCAAGGAGATTCAAGGCACTCTTCAAAACTGTCCAGTATTTCTTCTCTACCCACTCAGTAAGCTCATTCTCAGAGCGGCAAAAACTGTGAACTGCACTCCTCAGATGTGTCTACTAACGGAAAGATGGGGTTCTTCATGAGACACATGCTTTCATCCCAATACGAACTCCTGTGGCCTTATCTTTATAAATACAGGGAATTGACTGATCCACTTTTAAAATTAGATTTGGCGGTTTATCGCACTATTTGCTACTCAATTTCGATCTTTTGGGGGTTGGTTCTTATTAGTTTCATTCTCCGTATCCCCATGTTCTTGGGAGGTATCCTACTGAAACAATCCCGCATGTGATCTACATTATGGACTTTGATTCTTCAAAGCCAGAGCTGGACTGTGGTGCATTTGTAGGGACTAGGGACTCCCCTGTGCCATTAGGGGTCTCTTCTGTCTCTTACTTTGACATCCACTTTCAGGGTCTGCACGCACACAGGGCTATTCGCATGAATGGCACTCTCCAGGGTTGTGCAGTGACATGATACGTGGCGGGCCTCGGTGGTCTAGCCTCCTTCCCCTGTTCTCTCCACCCCCTTCCTCCTCTATGCACTCAGCTTAGTTAAGAAGCTCTGAGCTTCTGTCTGGAGATACACAATGTAGAACTGAAGGCCACCATTGTGGTCACTTGATTTTCAGCAGACGTTTTACAAGATCCCCAAAGTAACAGGGACCTGCTAATTGTTCCATCACTTCTTTATAACTCGCATTGCTGCTGCTATTTTGACTCCCACATTTTTCTTTAATAAATTCTCTAGCATGAAAAAAAGAAGAACAAAAAGGAGTATGCACTTGAATCTATTATCTTTTCTGCTAGTTCAAATGGCAATTGAAAAAAATTGAAACTATTGATTCAGATAAAGTTTCTGGATTTGCCTGAGCTCTCTGATATATTTCCATAGCAAGGGTAATTGAAAGCTGACCATACAAAACTGTCCTCATTATATTGCTGTGAAAGCCTACATAAAAATGAATGCATATACCATAAGAATTCAACCAGCAAGCACTTTTCTTAACATGAAAAGTTTAACTGATTTCCAGTTTCCCTGTGATATAAGTCTTTGGAGCCCATAAGTCAAGAGATGCTTCATGATTACATGAAATTAAACAGCTTTCCCACCTTCCAAAACTTAGCCTCTACTCTAAAGCACTCATGAAACATTGCTCATGGGTATATGTATGTACCTACACATTTTAACACCGGAGACAAGGCAGGGGGTTCAGAGAAAAGGAAGGCCAGGAGAAGGTAAATAGAAAGAGTATGCTGTCCCTTTGCTTCCCTGTCCCCACCCAGAGCCTTTTTCTAATTTACACAAAAGCATAGAGTTTGAACCGATATATACCAAACAGTACTTTGCAAGAAAGGGACCTAGCATTTATTTGGTATACTGTGTGCCAGGTCCTTTAAATGAACTCCATTAGACTTCACAATATTCCCAAAATGTGGGTGTATATATAGGGGAGGGGAGCAGTTTAGTGAGATTGAATGACCTGCCCACAGACCGACCTAGAGTTAGTGTATAATGGGAAGTAAATTGGAACCTAGATCTCACTAACCCTCAGGCCCATTCTCCCCTTTTAAATATTTGTTTGTGGTTCCATTATGAAAATTATAAACATAAAAATAGAGATAATATATCAAATTAGCATATACCCACTATCCATGTAAGAGATGTTATTATTTTACCATATTTACCTCTGATTCGTTTAAGAATAAAATATTATAGATAAAATTAAGTCACCTATTCAACTCCTGCTTCTTCCTTTCTAAAATCAACCACAAGCCTAAAATTGGGGTGCATCCTTCCTATCCACATGGTCATATTTCTTATATACAGTTAATCTTCTAAATATATCTATAAGAAAATAGGGTATGCTGCTTTTTTACCTTCTTACATTAATGGTATTATGATGTACGTGTATGTCTTGTTGCTTGGCCTTTATACTCACAGTTATATTTATAAAATTTATTTGTGTTGATAGACCCACAACATGTAGTTGTCGTTTATTCTTTTTAACTATTTATTATTTTATTACTTGGTTATTCAACACTTCATTTCTTAATGGTGGCTATTTAGATTTTTCTAAATGTTGCTATTATAAATAATATATAATTATATATATATAATATTTTAAATAATAGCAGTGATTATTCTTTCTACATATTCCCTGTACACATGTGTGAAGGTTTCTCTAGGAAATGTTTCTAGAAGTGAAATTTCTGGGTCTTAAGAAATGTGCATCATCAGATTTTTAATGTTGCCAAGTTGTTTCCCCTATTGGACTGACTTCTGTCTCACCAGCAACAAAGGGAGTTCTCATGACCTCGAAACCTCACCAGCATTTGGCCCACCCATGCCCTTGACATTGTGCCAGGCCAAGGACTCTGATTCCTTGAATGACGTCCCCAAGTCAAGAAACACATGAATTTTCCAACATAAAATTACTCAGCTCACACACCTGTGAGAGGTATTTTGGAGGATTTGTGTGTCCAGCCTTTCAGATAAACTAGTCCTTCACATTGAACTCCTTTAAAATAAAAAATACAAACCACATAACTTGATAGGTACTTGGCTACCAGATGTATCTCTTTATAGAGAGGTGATCATGCATTTGTAACTGGGAATGTTTAAAACTACGCTTATCTCTGTTTGTTATCTAATTAACTTTTCCTGTCAAGCAAGGATTTTTTTTTCCCCCACTCCAGTCTTTCTCAGACAGGGTCTGCAAAAGCAACTTGGACATATTTTCTCTGGAGGAAAAAGGAGGTTCTCCAATACTCGGTCATTAGAACACTCAAAATGACCGAAGAGAAAAACGCCCTAAGCACATCATTACTGGGACGAGAACTTTTCCCGGGGGTCCTCCTGGTTCTTGATCCAATCCAGCACGCACACCAAACAGGGTCCTTTCTGCGCTCCCGTTTCAAGCGAGCTCATGCACAACCTTCATCTCTGCCTTTACAATTGCCCCTTATTTAACTGTACATTAAAAGCCTTTAATCCCGGGGCCAAAACCCACGCAGGCTGGATTTCCGGAGAGGTCTCCCTGATACCACGTCCTGGAATCCGTGATATCTAAACCAGCAATGCTGCAGATCGTTAGAGAAGCTCAAGTCAATTAACCTTGCCTGCCACTCCAGCCGCCCGCCTTAAAATGAGTTTAGTGATACTTGGTGGCACAACCTGCTATAGTCTGAGAGGTCACGGTGGCGAAATAACCAGTTTGGTCACAGGGTGTTAAGGACCCAGATACTCCCGGCTTTTAAAAATCCTATTTGGCCTCGACTTAGAGGACGATAGAAAAGGATCTCGCGGGAAAGCAGGACAGGTTGCTCTCTATTTAGACACAATAACAACAAAAGAGTGTAAACTAAGAAGACAGGTCTTATTTTCACCTGTCTCTGCGATGACAGAGGCTCACAAAGCCTCTCATTTGGTTGGCCTGGGCACTCATTAACGCGCTGGCCCTGCGGTTCTCCCAGGGCGGTCAGTGGAGTCCTGCCCCCTTACCCTCCACTCCCCACCCCCCAACCTCTGCGGAGCCTATGAAATCAGAACTCCTCTTATAGTAGCGGGACGTTATTTACCTTTGTCCCTGGGTTGGCGCCTGCACTGAGGGTGCTCAGGCGACGGAGGGTGGAGCTGCCCCAGGGCCCCCGCACTTCAAGGCTGGGACTCTAGACCGCCCTGGCTGTCACTCATTCTGCACTGGCTCCCCCTCACCCGGGCGGAACACACCAGTTGCCCTTAAGTATGTCCTTGAGGAAACAGCAAAAATGATCGATTTTAGTACATCCAGACCCTTCTTTACAGGTCTTGAAAATATTATTCATGAAGAAGTTGCAAGTTCCCTAAAGCACTTCCGCATTCCAAAGTACCATGATGGTCTCAAAAAAACCAAAAAAACAAAAAACGAAAAAACTATCAAAATGTTCGAACATAGCTGAACGGGCCAATATTTTCATAGAACATCGTTTAATTGAAAAAATTATCCTCGGGGCGCCTGGGTGGCTCAGTTGGTTAAGCCGCTGCCTTGGGCTCAGGTCATGATCCCAGCGTCCTGGGATCGCGTCCTGCGTTGGGCTCCTTGCTCAGCGGGACGCCTGCTCCTCTATCTGCCTCTGCCTGCCACTCTGCCTGCGTTTGCACTCTCTCTCTCTCTCTGACAAATAAATAAAATCTTTAAAAAAAAAAGAAAAAGAAAAAATTATCCTCAAACTATAATTTTTCCTATTAATGTCTTTGGTAGACATCAATAGGAATTTTTCAAAGACATTCCTTTAAAAAAAAAAAGATTTTATTTATTTGAGAGAGAGAGAGCAGGCTCCCCGCTGGGCAAGAAGTCTGATCCAGGGCTCCATTCCAGGACCTGGAGATCATGACTTGAGCCGGAAGCAGACCCTTAACGACTGAGCCACCCAGGCGCCCCTAGACATTCTTTTTTTTTTAAAAAGTGAATGAAATGATCCTGTCACTTGAAGGAAAACAACTGAGAGTTTTTGTTACCAATGATAAAATTTGAGCTTTCAAGTGAAAATTAGAATTTTTGAAAATCTATGTTTGCCACTGTCAGCCCGACACCTTCCTAACACTTTATCTTTTAAATGAGTTTGGTGGCTTCATTAATGAACATGGTTGTGATGCCATATAGTGAGTTGTGTCAACACTTGGAGGAACTTCATACTTCAGTAAACCAGTATTTTCCAAATAACCAAAGCCTGTTGCAAAATCATTTTTAAATCTATTTATTTCGACACAATAGGAAATATTTACTGGTATGATTTAAGATTTCATGATGCAATGAATCTTTAAGAAACTACCACTTGGCAAGTTTGGGTGAGCTCTTGAAGAAGACGATCCACAATTGTTATGTGAAAAGGCCATCCAAATTCTCTTCTCTCTTCCAGTTACATATCTAAGTGAAGCTGGATTTCTTCATATTTTAACCGAAAGAACACATGACAGGGAATGCAGAAGCAATCTGAGAATTCTGTTGTCCTTCATTATGCCAGAGATTTGCGATAATCTAAAAAAAAGGCATTCTTCTCAATAATTCATTTTTGTTTTAGGGGGAAAAGAGTGACTTTTCATTAGAAGTATTATATATGTTAACAAGCAATTAGGCTTATCATTCTATTCTTAACTGAATTAACAATAATTTAAACTCAGTTTTAATTTCCAGTAGGACAAATAGCAATAGACAAACAGAAGCTCTTTGGTGTCCTTAATAATTTTTGAAAGTGGAAAAGGGTCCTAAGAGCACATAATTTGAGAACCATTCTGTTAAGCCCCACAGAGATCCCTACAGTTCATTTCTGATCTGAAGCATCACATACGTCTCACTTCCTATAGTTAGGGCTCCACGCTAGGCTCCAGCTTTGAGGAGTAAGCATCAGAAATTAACTCTGACTAACTTGGAAGAAAAAAGAAACTGTTGGAAGGATACTTACCAGGTCATAGCATGAGACGATGAGCAGAAGCCAGGAATACAAGGCACAGCCAAGATCTAGTCTCAGTTCGAGATGCTGCTGTGCCCCCGTATATTCCCTTCCACCCTTCGGCTTCTTGACTCCACTTGGCTGCCTAACCTCCCATCTTCCGGCACCTCAGCAGCACCTGGGGCAGAACCCATGTTTGGCGGAGCCTCATTTCCATGTCCTTACCCCAGGGGCCTGGGAGCTGGCAAAGGAAACATCTGCTCCCTTCTGGTTACAAAGTGGGAGGAGACGCCCTGCCTTCCACCTTCTCTGGGTTACCCCCACAATAGTTACTATCCAAATCCTAACTTGCAAAGGCCAGCAGAAGCAATAAAATTATTAGAGTATGTGGTTTCTGGGTTGATCACTTCTGTACAAAAGAAAGCAGGAAAACAGATTCATAACATTTTCTGTACTCTCCCATGATGTCATGAGAATTACATATGTGTTTTATATATGATGTGATGGTTAATTTTGTATGTCAACTTGGTCAGCTTATAATTCCCAGATGTTTGGTCAAACACCAGTTTGGATATTGCCATGAAGGTTTTATGCGTTGGTTTTGTTTTTGTTTCTAGATGTGATTAACATTTAAATCAGGAGGCTTTGAGTAAAGCAGATTACCCTCCTTAATGTGAGTGTGATGGGTCCAATTAGTTGAAGACCTTAAGAGAAAAAGACTGAGGTCCCAGAGGAAGAACTATTTCTTGCCTCCAGACTGCTTTTGGACTCCAGGGACAACATCAATCCTCCCCTGTGATCTGGCTTGCCCTGCACACATCAGACTTGCCAGCCTCTGGAATGGTATGAACCGATTCCTTACAAATATATATGCATATGCACATCTATTCATTCTGCTTTTCTGGAGAACCCTAATCAATACAGCTAGGAAGTCCTAACTTGCCATGATTTTTCCAACACGGCAGGCTCATTGTAAAGGGTTGAGACTTACTAGGATTAACTGAAGAAAATGATTTGCCAAGAGAACTATCCTAGCATGGCTTTCTCCGGTATGGTTGTCACTAGCCACACGTGGCTCTGCCACGTGTTGAAATGAAAATATTTTGAATATACTGTGTTAAATAAAATAGATCATTAATATTAGTTTCATGCGTTTCTTTTTTTACTTTTTTGTAGAGTATTACTACTAGAAAATTTTAAATTAGAGAAGAGGCCCTCATATTTCTGTTGGACAGCACTGGTCTAGCATGACTCTCAAGCTACCAATTTCAGGCCTCCACAAAGCCTTCTCAGTTTCCTCCCAAGGATGCTCAAACGGGCACATGGTTGCAAACTGGTCATCTTGGGTGAAAACAATGATTCCTATGCCATCACTGAGGTCCCTCTCTGGGGATTTGATTAGTCTAAAAGCAAGGCTGAGTAGAGCTGGTTGAGGAACAATCCAATGAAACTGCCAAGGAACATGGACGACTGGATGCAGGTGTCCGAGGGATGGCAAATGTGCAGTAGAAGCTGTCCTACTTATGTTGTCCTTTAATCTGTAATCATAAACCAAACTCCAGTCTTGACCACTTGCAAAGGAGCCACGTTTATGTGTTTATTGCCTTCATTTTTTTATCTGTACTGTGACAATTCATCCTCTTTGCCTAAAAATCTCAAATGAATTTGGACTGGTTATTATACCTTATAGATATGGTTTCACTGGCTTAAGGAGTTGAATGAAAGTTTCTGGAACCATGAAGATACAATTCCAGTGGGCGAACTTGAGAATTTTCAAAACGGGTTTTTGCATTCAGTTGTTTCAGCTACATTCTCGTGAGACCTTCTTCAAATGTGGCAACTTCTCTGGATAGAATTAAGAACAAGGAGCTGGTTAGTGAACTCTAAGCATAGCCACTGACTTCTTATGCAGGCTAGAGTGGAGAGGATGATGCTTTCTTCCCAGTTTTGAAATGCCATGGTCCTGTGGCTGAATTGGTTAAGTGTCTGACTCTTGGTTTCAGCTTAGACGCTGGTCTCAGGGTCATGAGATTGAGCCCCTCATCTGGCTCCTCACTCATCAGAGGTCTGCTTCAGATTCTCTCTCTCCCTCTGCCCCTTCCCCACCTCTCTCAAATAAATAAATAAATAAATAAAATCTTTTAAAATAAAATAAAATGCCATAGTCCTACTTCACTAGGGTGCAATTCATAAAGAATTCCAGAACTTTCTAACATATGCTAGATTATTTCCCTTACAGTGCCTATATTTTGTTACTAATGCACCATGGTCTCATTTTACTCATCTTTGGAAAAGCAGTAACATGTTCAAACTAAGGTCAAGCAGAGTGAGAAAGAGATTAGACCAAGACTGGAGTTCTAGTTTAAGATCTAGAAAACTTTCCTAGGTTCTCTGTGACTTAGATTTCTTATTCTGTTAAACGAGAAGGTCAATTACATGTTCTTTGTGGTCCCTCCCTCCTGCCCCTCACAGCTGACAAGACTATAAGGAATTCAGGAGACCATTTTTCGAAGTCTGCATCGTACAGCCTATCCAGTAACTGATAACCTTCGACAGACTGCCTTTCAAAGTTCCTTTTAGTTCAGTGACAGTTTAGGTGTTTTCTGCCCTAGAAAATCAAACAGGGATGCCTGGGTGGCTCAGTCAGTTGGGTGCCTGTCCGGGGACCTAGAGATTGAGCCCAGCATGGGGCTCCTTGTTCAGCAGGGACTCTGCTTCTCCCTTTGTCCCTCCCGCTCCCCCTGCTCAGGCTCTCTCTCTCTCTCTCTCTCTCTCTCTCTCAAATAAATAAAATCTTAAATAAAAAAAAGAAGAAGAAAATCAAACATATACCATAAAATGCTACTGTCTCAGATTCACAGAAGTAGAGGATGTCTGTAAGGTCTTATAATCATTAGAGGCAGCACCACATGGTTCAGCTGTACAGACAAAACTTATTGATTTGAAATAACCACATTTTTCATTTCAGGCCAATTAGGCTGTGATTGCATGGATGCCATCTGGATTTGCCAGAAGGATCCAGGGTAAACACAGCCAGGTGCCAGACCCCAGGTCCTGCTGAGATGAAACGCCTTAGGGGCTGGACCCAGAAATGCAATTACCAGAAGTAGTTGACAAGCCCAGTTGGAGGGAAATTCTAAATCATGAATTTTAGGCCACTGGGAATTAAAAGGTCAAACTTGAGCAAGTGGGAGAGATGAGGCCCTCAGCCTGAAAAGCGGTCACCATGTCAAAGGTCAGTCGGAAGCCAATCCTGTGATCACCAGGAGAGAGCAGTGCGGAAAGAAGTGTACCACAGTGCCAGAGACAGGGGTGGGCTGGATCCTTAGGTTTAAAACCCCTGGGATGCATAAACACTCCTCGTTCGTCTGCTTATTAATACGGAAATCGAGAGTAACCTGCTGCTCCAGTGTTGCCAAGTTTCATGATTCTAGAAAGAGCTGAGATTTGTGACTATGAGGTGTGCACAAGTTCACAGTGTCACTCCCGAGGTTTATCATCTTTACGCAGATATATAATATTCTGACTAAAATTGCCAGAAAGTTCTGAGGTAGCTATATCCTAATCCACTAGTTTATCTTAGCCCACTTCCTTTATGTACCTTCTATATCTGTGATAAGCAGCTCTTTGGGGGAAACTTGCAAACCCTGTATTGACTAGAAGTTAGCTTCCACAGAATGAATTTAGGAGGTGCTGTGAGCCTTACCCATAAATGTCTAGAATTTGTAGTTTTATGTCAAAGGCTTTCTATTATTTTAACATTGCCTTGAATTCTGTTTTTTACCTTAACTAATGGAGGTGAAGAAGGTTGAGAATTTATCTAGTTGATGGACTGAGAAACTATGTAGCTGAAGGAAATGCAGACTCAAAGTGAGCATTTCATGGTGTTATTTCACTGTGTTCGAAAAGCATTTGCCTGTACACAGCACTCGGAGGAAAACCAGAGACACGTGAATCAAGCAACCCTGCCGTAAAATGAATGCCAAATTGGCAAAAAAAATTAAGCATAAGAGTTCATATTAATGGCTTTGCGTCAAGGTAAGACTTTTTCTTTCCAATAAGGTCCTGCGGTGGCATAATATTTTTAAATAGTCTCATAAACATCACATAATAATAATAACTAGCAGCTTAGAAGACAGACTGGAGACCGTATTAATAAAAACGTGAAGATGGTATAATGCTGGAGGGACCACAAATGCAGAAGGAATTGAATTAAAATTCATAAAATCATGACAAATTGGAGCAAAGGATGAGATCAATAAAATGAGTTTAATAATGACAAATATAGAATAGCTATCAGAAGACAGTAATGATTCAATGTACGAATTAAGTAGAGGGAAAGGATTAAAGAGTAATACAACAAAGAAAAATATGATCTTTGGAGCAGTGATTATTTAAAAAGACTCTATTAAAATAAATTGGGTGCTCTGGGCCTGCCTGAGCTCTTTGTTTACTTGAGGCCTATGACTTCTGCACACACCTTCTCAGTTCAGACTTGGGCTCAGTTCACACTGAGAAGTGGGACTAGTCTCTGGGGCCAGAGGGTGGGGCAGGGAGTTAGGGAGTGGGACATGAGGGGTTTGGGGAGAGAGGGTGACAACTAGGGAGGAAAAGCACAACCCAGGGCACCTGTAAGCTCACAGGGAGGGAGCTGAAAGATGGTTGCATCAAAAGAGAGAGGTCTAACACAGCCTTTCTCCTCTGTATTTACAAAAGTTGCCACACTGGCCTTACATGGCAGGGTCAGCAGTCTGTAAAGGAAATCTAATATGCTAAGTTATCTGTCTGACATCCTGAATGAAGAATTTCCAGTGAAATTGGTTTGTCTGGCTTGAGCCTATTAATAACCAGCCAGTTGGTGAGAAGTTCCAGGCTGACTCTCTTTTCATCCTAATGCAGTTATTGAACTCAGTGAGTCCCAAACATGCTTGTGGGGAGATGTTTTTCAAATACTGATTCCTGAGCCATTAACTCAAACCTCTTGAATCCAAAATGTTTGAGGACTGAGTACCTCCCTTTTTTTTAATTTAATTTTTCTTTTTAATTTAGTCTCCCAGATGATTCAGATGTGGCCAGGCTTGGGAGCTCCTGAATGAAGTGATACTCATAGCTTCTATTTAGAGTTCTTAGAAATATAAATTGTGAGACTGCGAACATGGTGAATTGGATTTATATTTATCATTTTTTAAACAAATTTAGTGGCATTTTTAAAAAATCTCCCTCTTGTTTTAGTAAAACTCTATGAAAGTGGTTAAAGAAATGATTTGAATGAACACCAATGTCAATATAGGCACTATCTTCTAATTTGCTGATTAATGAGCATAGGCAATGAGGATAAACAGTTGAAATATGGAGTAGAATTTATCACTTTCATCACCTTTAATGACTGATGACTTCAATCACTTCACTCAGCATGAAATGGACCTCAGAATTTACTGCTCGTTTCTTGAGTACTGAGACGCTGAATACTCAAGGGTCCTAGGAAGCAATAAATATAAAGTATTTTTGCTAGGCTGATTTCTTACAGCGAGTTTCACTTAAAGGCTCTCATGAAACTGCAACCAAATATTGGCTTTAAGGTACCAAGAACTGATGAAAAGAACACCAGTGACAACAACACATAAAAGTTGGGGCAAATCACTATGACTTTCAGGTAACTCCATTTCCCATTCCACAAAATGAGGGTAATAGCAGTTGGTAACTCTCTACTTCATGAGTTGAATTAATGGAGTCATAGCTATAAACTCACCTGAGCCAGGCTGCTCCAAAAGCTCTTAGGAGAAAGATGTTAGATTAAATAAGTAGTGTATTTTGAGGAAGAGAGAATGTGAGAGTGTCTAAACATGGTTATTAAGTACCTACCCTATGCCATGCACTCTATGAAGCGTTGCCTCATAATATTTAATTTGCTGAAATATTTTATTAACACAAACCCTGTAGTTAGGCATTTAGGGTCTTTTAAAATTGGAAGCAAATCCTGCAGGGGAACATATATTATTTTATATAAGTTTCTGTGAAGAAATGTCTGTAGAAATCATGCTAGTTTGGCTGGAGCCAAATGTATTGGGCACCACCTAATCTTGAGGTACTTGGAGATGCCGAGTACTCACCTGAGAGAAACACCTGTCAGCACCTTATTTCTTTGAATGAATTGCATTATCTTGCTGGAAAGGGAGGCCAAGCTAAATTAAATGGTCTTACTCATATTAAGAAAAGTGTGTTAAGAAGGAAGTAGATGTAGGGAACATGAGGCAGGTACACTCAAAGAATTAAAAACAGAAGCAAAAAGATCCCTCAACTTCCCTTGACCCCTCTGGACTACAGTGAGGAAGAAGAGACAGGAAATAAGTAATAAACACAATGTATAAGTTCAATTGCATTAAAATGATAAGTGCTATGGAAAAAATAAAGCAGAGTAAAGGATTTCAGATATGTGGGTGTGTAGAGAGTGAGTGAATCACAAATTTAAATAAAGTGATGAGTTTGAGCTTCACTGAGAAGATGGCACTTGAGTAAAGACTTGAAGGAGGTAAGGGAATTACCCTCATAAACATCTGGGTGAAGAGTCCTCCAGGCAGAGAGAACACCCAGTGCAAAAGTCCTCAGGGGGAACATGCCTCAGGCGAACAATAGTGAGAAGGTCAGTATGGCTAAAAGAGCGTGAATGAAAGAGAAAACAATAGGAGATGATGTCAGAGAAGTAAGAAAGGTGAGATTATGCAGGACCTTGCAGGCCATTGAGAAGAGTTTGGCTTCTATTCTTCATAAGAGTGAGCTATCAGAAGAGGTTGAGCAGAAGACAAACATCTGACTTACATATTAAAGAATCCTTGTAGTCTGTAATGAGAACAGACTGTAGCAGGGAAAAGGGAAAAGAATGGAGATCGGCTAGAAGGCTGATGGAAGTAAGAAACGATGGTGGCTTGAACCAGAATGGTAGTGGAGTGAAGATGGTGAGAAATGGTTGGAATCTGGATACCTTTCATAGGTAGACCCTACAGAGCTTCTTGACTGACTGGATGTGGATTGTAAGAGAAGGAGAAAAAGAAAATGATGGTTCCAAGTGTTTTTCCAGATGAACTATAAGGAAGGCATTGCCAACAAGTGGGATAAGAGAAGGCTAAGGGTAGAGCAGATCTGGAGACAGGGAATATCAAGAATACATTCTGGGTCATGTTGAGTTGGAAATGTCTATTGGCTATCCAAGTGGAGATGTCAAGTAGACAGTTGCCCATTTCTGGAGTTTTGGAGAAAGATCTGGGCTGGAGAGATAATTTTAGAGTTTCTTGGCCCATAGATTACTATTTCCAGATAAAATATAGGCACCTCATGATATTTGAATTTCAGATAAACAACAAATAATTTTTTAGTACAAGTATGTCCTAAATATTACTTGGGATATCCCCTGACATAACTATTATGAGTTATTATAACTATTGTTAACAATATTAACAAAAATTATAATTACTATAATTAACATAATTGATATATAATTAACATAATTAACATAATATATAATAATATTAATATATAATATAACAATATATAATATTATATATAATATATAATATGTAAATATATTATATATAAAATATATAATTAACATAATTAATATAATAAAATTCCATTCCCACACAATATTTGGGACATATTTATGTTAAAAATCATTTGTTGTTTATCTGAAATTCACATTTCCCCATCCATCCTGTATTTCTATTTGCTAGGCTAGGCAATTCTAACAAAGATGGCGTTTGAAGCAATGAGCAGATGTAATTACCAAGGAAGTGAATGAGAAGGAGACTAGAAAAGGATTAGCTACAGAGTAGAGCTCTTGATCACTCCAACATTAAAGAGGAGGTAGTGGGACACCTGGCTGTCTCCATCTGAAGAGCATATGACTTTTGATCTCAGAGTCATGAGTTCGAGCCCCTCCTTGCATATGGAGATTACTAAATAAATAATGGTTAGGTCATAAAAGAGAAGCTAACAACAACAGTGATGTGGAGAACCAGGAAGTAGGAGAAAAGCCTAGAAAATGTGATATTCTAAAAAAAGAAAGTATGTCAAAAAAGAAAGAATGATCAACACCGTCAAATGCTACTGATGGGTCAATTGAGTTGAAAACTGAAAAACGACCATTAAATTTAGCAACATGGAGATCAGAGAGAGCTGACAATTTTAGTGGGTGTGGGTTTGAAGAATCAATGGGATGAGAAGATGTGGAGACCGTGAACAGAGACAACTTTTTTAAGAAGTTTTTTTCTGAAAAGAAAAGGGAAATGGGGTGATAGATGGTGGCAGAATTGAGATCAAAAGAAGATTTTTAAAATAAAAAAAAAAAAGATGAGATTTAAAAAATAAGACCACCTGTTTGAGCTCTGCCTGTTCTCCAGACCAGTGGTTCTCAAATTTATATGTGTCAGAGGGCTTGTGAGAACACAAATTGCTGGGTCCTGTCCCCAGAGTTTCTGATTCAATAAGCTGGGGTGAGACCCAAGAAGACATATTTCAAGCAAATTCCCAAGAGATGATGGATGCTGCTAGTCCAGGGACCACATTCTGTGGAACACCTAGACTGTGCCCTGCACATAATGTAAATACTACTACTCAATATTATTTGGAACATTTAGCTAACTGAACAGAAAAGAAGATAAAACAATTGGTATGCCTATCATGTTAAAAAGAAGTAAAAGACAAAAGCATATTTATTTGCCTGGGATACAATTGTGAGCAAAGAAAACCCAAGATGACAATAAAACTACTAGAGTTATAGTTTGATAAATTATCTCAAATCAAAGTCCTTTCTCAATATGAGCAGTAACTAGTCATGGATAGAAACTGACTTCTAAAATCTCACTTATGGGGGCACCTGGGTGGCTCAGTGGGTTAAAGCCTCTGCCTTCGGCTCAGGTGATGGTCCCAGGGTCCTGGGATCGAGCCCCGCAGCGGGCTCTCTGCTCAGCAGGGAGCCTGCTTCCTCCTCTCTCTCTCTGCCTGCCTCTCTCCTACTTGTGATCTCTGTCTGTCAAATAAATAAATAAAATCTTTAAAAAAATAAAAAAAATAAAATCTCACTTATGGCAACATGCAAAAAGATTGTATTTATTTAGGGATACATGCAGAGGTAACAAAAGTTGACATGCATGGCAATCATGCACACTAACTTCTGAAGTGTGAGTGCATCTCCGGAAAGAGGGTAGATGGAAGAATGTCATCACATTCTCTATTTCTTTATATGTTCAACAAGGAAATCTTAAATAAATATGTCAAAATGTTAGAATCTAAAAAGCATGAGAGGACATTTTTGCTTTGAATATCATTTTCTATACTTCTATACATATTTGAGATTTTTTTCAATGGTACTGCAGACTGACCATCAATCTGGAAGAACACAAATGTAGATCCCCTATCTCACACCATACACAAAAATACGATTCTGATGCTTGGAGATTTAAACGTAAGGAATAAAGAATGTGAACATACCAGTCATAGAAGAGAAATAACTGTATGTTTTCTAATAATTATGAAAATATGCTCAATGTCATTAGAACCCAGAATTAGCAAACTGAATAAATTGTGGTTTTACCTATAATTTGGAAAATGATATAGTTTTTTAAAAAATGAGCCACAGTCTCACTTAGTGAGATAGAGAAATGAGAAAAATAAGTTGCTTAGGTGTGATTGTTTTTTGTTGTTGTTGTTAAACAAAAACAAACCGCACATTATTATACCTGTTTTCACATTTCTGTATAAGCATGAAAAAAGATGTGCACCGAGGTACACCAAACCATTACCATTGCTTACCCCTAGGCGGGGGGGATGGAAAAGGTTGGAAGACTCTATTAATGTTTCCTTTATATATAGTTGGATATATTTCATTTTTTCAATTAGTATATTTTTTTATAATCAAGAAAGAATAATTCTAAATATTTAAGCATATTGGAAAAGAAAAACACACAAAACCAGTTAGGCATAATAGAACAAGCCCCTCTAAAGCTGTCAGTTTTTGTTGTTGTTTTTTTTTTAATAACAGCAGTTTTCTTTTCAATCAAGGGAAATTTAAATTTTTCTTAACTTATTATGGAACAGAAAAATTGACTTGTTTTAAGACAAAGACAAAGAGTGTGGAGTTAACAAAACTTTGATGAGTTCTAAAAGAATAAAGACTGTTTGAAGAGCTTTTGGAAATTTCTCAAGCAGATTCACTAATTTGGGGGTGGTGCTTTGCTAAAATATAAATGGTTATATTTCTTTTTTAAAAAAGCCTTTATCTATTTGACAGAGAGAGAGAGAGGGAGAGTGGCAGAGAGAGAAGCAGGCTCCCCACTGAGCAGGGAGCCAGATGCAGGTCTCGATCCCAGAACCCTGACATCATGACCTAAGCCAAAGTCCAATGGTTAATCAGACTGAGCCACCGAGGTGCCTCAAATGGTTACATTTCTGTAAATGAAGTCTTTCCCTCAATTTTAATAACTAGATGTTCTGGATGCTAAATTGTGGCAAAATATTGATTTTTAATTCATTTTAGTAGCATAAGAAAGAGTAGTTGTCAGTTCCCCGTCTGAGAAACCGATGCCAAGACAACATTAGAAATACAAGAGATTTGGGGTGCCTGGGTGGCTCAGTGGTTTAAAGCCTCTGCCGTCGGCTCAGGTCATAATTCCAGGGTCCTGGGATCGAGTCCGGCATCAGGCTCTCTGTTCAGTGGGGAGACTGCTTCCCTTCCTCTCTCTCTACCTGCCTCTCTGCCTACTTGTGATTTCTGTCTGTCAAATAAATAAATAAAATCTTAGAAAGAAAGAAAAGAAGAAAGAAAGAAAGGCAAGAGATTTGTTGGGAGGGAGTACCACCTTTCTTGTGCTCGGTTGCATTAAGAAGTCCAGCCTCCATGCAGGCATTTGCCCAACAAAGAGACTTCTCTCTCAGTGAGGGTTCAGCTGATGCTACTGCAAGGACAGGGGGAGTAGGTTGTCTGTGAAGGCAGGGAGAGCCTTCAGACGGTGAGGGAGGTCGACCACTCTGAGAGGAATGGGAGAGAGAAGGGGTGCTGGGTGAGAAGAGCCTCCCACTGTAGATCTCTCAGAAAGCCTCCACCCTCCCATCAGGGAAGCACAGAGCAGAGACCACCCTGTGAGAGGAGTCTTACATTGGGCAGAAATGGCCAGGCTGTAGCACCCCTGCCATGCTCAGTCATTCAAGAGAACATGATTTCAATGTGTATAAAACTTGCACAGGATCCAGAAAGTTCTTCAGCTAGAGGCTGCCAAATAACTACCATTCTTGCGGCAAACTCTCTCAGAGGGAGAGCACAGAGCGATGCAAATCCATGACCACCACAGTTCACCCATGTGATCCACTTCTCCACGCAAGGTTGGGGGGTGGGGGTGGGGGCTCTTGTTGTGGGCTATGCTTCCTGAGGAGAAGCTCAGAGGAGGTAGGTTAGCATGATGAGCCTCAACCTCCATCACAGCAGCTGGTTGTGGGGTTGCAACTGGTACTCATTTTGTTCCTTCCTCCATTACCCATTGTAAATTCCCTTCACCCTCAAGCTAGTGCTTCTGCGAGTCTTGGAGATTTACCTGGGGATGGGACCTGGACCACATTACCCTGGTCTGAGCCCTGGGTAAGCCTACATCTCTCTGGCCAGGGCTGCTGTACATCTCCTTTCCCAGTACAAACAAGCAAGGCAGTACTAGGAGATACCCAAGTAGACCTCCTGACTACCACGTGTGTTCTTCCCATGCCCATCATGTCTCCTGGTCTTACCTCCTCTTATTGATCAAGACCATTATCCTCACCAAGAAGGTGACTTCCCTTCTCACTTGCTTTTCCCTAGAGACCAAGAGCCCAAGGTGCCTTGGAAACAGCCTTCTTTTGTGTTCAGTGGAGTGCTGGCTCCCTCCCAGACAAGAATGCACAGACTTTGGGGACAGGGAATTCTAACCCTGTGGAGCCCACAGTGGAGTAGCCAGGAAAGAAAATGTATAAAAGAGTTATTGTATTAGAAAGGATGAAACAATGTTAAAAAAACTGCAGTAGAAATGTAAGTCCTCTTGCTTCCATCCTTTGGTTCTTGGGCCCATCTATGTCTCCTGTTAGGGACACAGCTCCATAAAACGGTCTGTGAGTCAGTGCAGACCCTGCATCCTAGAGGCTGCCAGCTGCTCTGACACTGTTCTATCTGCCCTGGCACTGAGGTTGGACCATTCGAGGCTTGTTCCAATGCTCTTCGGGGTGGCTGCTTCTGGTTGATGTGACAGTGGCACAACCAGGTGACCCATTGCCATGGGCTTCTTTAGCGTGAAGGGAGTCTCCTGTTAGATGTTATGTTGTGACAGATTGTATGCCTGTGAATCAGGCATTCCATAAGCTCCCAAACAGTGGTGCAGGCTGAGGCTCTGGGGACAGGAAATGCAAACTCCCATACATACATATACCAAGGGGATCTCATGGAGTCACTCGCTACCAAGTGGCAATTTGCTCTTCTTAAGAGATGCTCCCTATTGCAGCCTTGGTACCTGTTGCTGGGAGACTGGACATTCAGAGACAGCAACAGTTAAATCACGGGAAATTCATGGCCTTGGGCCCGTATCTGGCTGCCATCTCTACTTCGATGGCCCCTCCATTCATGTGCCAGTCGTGCCAGTTCTGGTCACATCAACTAACCAAGTCCTTGGGTCTATTTGCTTATTCAGAGCAAATTTACCTCTTCCATGGTAAACACTTTCTGGAAGGCTCATGACTTTCTCCATGTTTTGAGGAACCACCTAGTCACAAATTCGCTGTACCTCCCATGGTCCTTGCCAGGATGTTCAAGTGTCTCCAACACCGTGAATTCTTGCTTGTCCTGTCTGACATTCTGGCCTCTTCAGTCACATACCCTTGTCATCAAATGTTGTGAGCATCCCCCTGGCTCCTGCCAGTCCAAGCTAGCTAATGCTTCCGGGCCCTTTGGAATATACTCTCTTTCTTCTCTCCTCAGGTTCAGCACACTCAGCAGGGGAATGCTGGGACCTGACCCTATTTCTCCTCCTGGCACCAGGAGAAGAAGTTTGTCCCCTGAGGGGCCATTTGCTGTATTAAAGGAAAGAGGCCTCTGTAGTGTCTTCCTACCTAGGGAAAGTGCTAGCTCCCAATATGGAGGGATGGGACTCATCGGTAATTCTGAGAGTTAGGGGAATTTGCCAAACCATGATCTTGGAAGACATGCACCAAATGTCCCCATTCCATGATTTAGGGTTCTAAGTTTCTCCACCAGAGCCCTGATCTCAGCATAACAGACTTACTTTGCCTGACCATTCGATTATCTTTGTGGTTCTGCGACCCTGCTAAGTGCTGACTTTACTTTTCAGCTGGGTCCACTTTCTACTTCTGAAGACAAGGGCTGCTTTGTAAGTTACCAAAAAGGGTCTTTGACTTTCATACTTAGGTTTTTGGGTTTTTGTTTTTGTTTTTAGTTTGGGTTTATTGAGGTTAAAATTTACATACAGTAAAAATTAGATGAATGGTTTGATCGGTCTTGACAAATGGATACACTTATGTATCAGCCAACACAATTGAGATACACACCATAATCTTCACCCCCAAAAAGTTTCCCCACCATGTCGTTTTGTATTCAGCTTTCTCTTCAACCCCAGCCCCGGGAAACCACTGTTTTTTTCCATTTCTGGGACTTTTACAAAATGTCATAGACATGGAATTATTCAAGAGGTCTTTTGGATATGGCTTTTTATTTTTCATTTGCCATAACTCATTTGAGATTCATTCATGTTGTTGTACGTATCAGTAGCTTGTTCTTTTTTGTTGTTGTTGAACAGTATTCCATTGTGTGGATATATCACAATGTACTGATCTGTTCCCCAGTACATGAACATTTGTGTTGTTCCAGTTTTGGGTGATTCTGAATAAAGTTACTGCATTCACATATAGGTCTAGAATTGCTGAGTCATACGATAATTTGGTATGTTTAAGTTTATAAAAGAAACTGCCAAACTTTAACAATGTGGCTGTACCACTTTGCATCTGTATCAGTGACTGATAAAAGTTACAGTTGTTGTACATCTTTGCTAGAGATTTAATTCTATGTTTAATTTTAGCCATTCTAATAGGTAAATAGTTATGTTTCGTTCTGGTTTCAATTTGCATTACCCTAATAACCCATGATATGGGGCGTCTTTCTATTGGCCTAGTTGCCATTCATTTCTCTTCTCTGGGAAAGTATCTGTATCTCCTTCCAATTTAAAAATTTTTTGTTTTGTTTTTCACGTACAGTTTCTACCTGTTTATTTTTCATAATTTCTTAGCAGGGCATAGGAAAACTTTGTAAAACCCCACAAGACCATTGTCCTTGTATTCACTATTACCCTCATAACTTTCACAGGTCTGATTTCTCAGGTCACCACCAATGATGGTTTTTTCAACTTGTCTACCATCTTGTGCCTGAGATGACCCAAGCCCCACGTTCCATTCAAGATAGGGTCTCTCTTGCCAGCCAGACAGTGAGCGATCTGGTCCCCAAACCCTTCTTACTGACCTCCGTCTTGGACGAATTCTTATTCCAACTGTATCAGCTCGCTCCTCTGGAAAGCCAGTGCCAAGACGGAATTGGAAACGCAAAAGATTTTGGGGGGAAAAAAACTGTAAACGATACAGGGGGAGGGAGCAGGAGTAGGCAAGAGAAAACCCTCAGATAGAGATGCATGTCTTACTCTGTGAAAGGAAGGGAGCTCGGGTAGAAAGAGGTGTCAGCTGAAGTCTAGCTCTGAGAAAATCTCAGCCAGCCCAAGGGAGAATACTGTGTAAATACTGGCCACTAGAAGGGTCTCACTTTCAGTTATTGGCTGAGAGCAGCCTGTGGAGAGCATGACACCAGCAAGTGCCAGGGGTGGACCCCAAAGGTACTGTTGGCTCGCTCACCTCATGGCAGATTCTCTTTGGGATGGAGATCTGGGTAGCACAATCCCAGGGCTAGCACAACTCTATCTGCAAGGAGAAATGCACAGGTAGGGATGGAAGGGGATGGAATTGAGAGAGAAGGAGAATGACCCAGTGGCTGGGGATCAAAGAAGGGCTTTGGGGAATGCATAGAAATACCTGATAGGAATTTTACTAGATTGTACTCCAATACTTTAGACAATGTAAATCTTCCCCTCCCCCTCCTCACGAAATCACAGTATTGCTGTCAGGAGGTAACAAAGAGATAGATTCTACTGTAGACTCACAGGACAAAAACCTTACTGTTTCATATGAAAATAACTTAGACTTCAGTTTACAATAACACACACACACACACACACACACACACACACACATACATACACAAATCGAATCTTTAAATAAAACAGTATTCTAGTCTTTCCGGGTCTGACTCATCCTTCACCAAGCTACAGAATAAAGCTTCCTAAAATATTGGTCTGCACACGTTGCTCTTGAATAACCTGTTAATGGGGCTTAAGGCCCCATCTAACTGCCCAAACTCTTCTACTATTCTTCTATACAACCATCTGCTCCATGTCTTCTTTTCACAATCACGCCTCCCCCATATTGCCTTTGCTGACAGCATCAGTTTCTCATAGGAGTCCCACAGTCCATCGTCAGCCAACACACGTGTTATGTTGGGCTCACATACTGTTTTAATTTTTAAAAACTGCTGTCAACATTTAAAAGTAATACATTTCACAACAAAATTTAGATCCCTCTCTTTTCCTGAAAAACTGGAAGCTCAGGTAACACGGGGGTGTTACACCATCCCCTCCAACCTGACTCATTTTATACCTGGCCCTGGCGAGCATTTGAGTTTGCAACCCCAGCTCTCACAGCCCCCTGCCCAGAATTTACTTCCCACACTTTTCCTCTTCCTTCCCGAGCTACTTCCTTTCCTGATCTGGTCCTCTGCTCCTGGATTGCTGTACCTTCCTCTGCATGCACCTGTTACCTACACAGATTCTCTTGCTGTTGAGGCTTTGCAGGATTCTATTTGTCTTTGTGTCCTGACTGCATTAATTCCTTGAGTTGGACCTAGTGTCAAGCACGGTGCCCCACAGTTAGCTGGAAAACTATAAATGTTTGTTGGTGGTGTTACCTCTGCCTGAGTAACATGTATATTACTTGTGTGTGCTTTTGGAGGTTGCTATAAACCCAACCTGTAACAGCCCAAGAGCTGAAGGAGGGCTTTCGGGGTGTGAATGAGGAATTCTGGGAAGTAGCTGGGACAACTGGTACCAGGAACTTGAATGCTATTGGGCTTTTATTTCTCTCCCACCCTCTGGCTCTTTCTTCATCTCTTCCCCATATTTCTCTGCATGTCTCAATCATTACCTACTACTTGTGGCAAGACGGGATGTTTTTTAATAGTTTTATGTTTACAGCAAAATCAAGAGCAAGGCACGGACATTTCCCATATCTTCTCTGTCCCTATACACACATAGCATTCCCTACTGTCAGTGTCCCCCAGCAGAGTAGTACATTTTTTTTCAAGTGCTGATGCTCACTAACACACCATAGCCACCCCAAGTCCATAGTTTACATTTGGGTGTTGCACATTCTCTGAGTTTGGACACATATATAATGATACATATCCACCATTATAGTATAAAATAAAGTATTCTCTACCCTAAAAATTTTCTGAGATCTGCCTAGTCATCCCCCGCCTCCAGTCTCCAACCCCCAGCAAACATTGATCTTTCTGCTGTCCCCATAATTTTGCCTTTTTCAGATGTCAGGTAGTTGGAGTCATGTAGTATGTAGCATTTTCCAATGGGCTCCTTTCACTGTACAATATGCATTTAAGGTTCCTCCACGTGTTTTTGTGGCCTGCTGGGCCTCTACTTTCTCGCCCTGAATAGCATTCTGTTGTCTGAATGTACCACAGTTTATTTATTCATTCATCTACTGAAGGACATCTTGGTTGCTTCCAAGTTTGGGCAATCATGAATTAACATTGGTGTGCAGGTTTTTGTGTGGGCATAAATTTTCAGTTCCTTTGTGTAAACATGAAGGAGCCTGGTTGCTAGATGAAATGATAAGAATATGTTTCATTTTGTAAGAAACAACCAAACTGTCTTCCAAACTGACTTTACCATTTGCATTTCCACCAACAGAGAGTGAGAGTTCCTGTTGCTCCACATCCCCATCAGCATTTAGTGTTGTCAGTTTTCTGTGGTCAGTTTTGGCCTTTCTAATAGATGTGTAGTGGTATCTCATTGTTGTTTTAATTTGCATTTCCCTGATGACATATGGTGTAGATCTTCTTTTCATATGCTTATTTGTCTTCTGTTTATCTTTTGGCCAGCTGTTTGTTCAGATCTTTTCTCCATTGTTTACTCAGGTTACTTGTTTTCCTATTGTCAAATTTTAAAAGTTTTTTGTATATTTTAGATAACAGTCCTTTATCAAATGTTTAACATTTCTTGCAAAGCGGGTCTACTGGCAACAAATTTCCTCAAGTTTTGTTTGTCTGGAAGAGTCATTATTACTCCTTCATTTTTGAATAATAATTTCACAGGGTGGAAAATTCTAGGTTGGTACAGTTTTCTTTCAACACTAAATATTTCACTCCACACTCTTCTTGCTTGTATGACTTCTGAGAAGTTGAATGTAATTCTTTGTTTCTCTGTCAGTAAGGTCCCCTCCCCCCAAACTAACTTACCTTTTTTTAAGATTTTATTTTTTATTTGACAGAGAGAGAGCAAGAGAGAAAGCAAGCATGGGCAGGGGAAGGGGCAGGGGCAGTGGGAGAGGGAGAAGCAGACTCCCTACTGAACAAGAAGCCCACTGCAGGACTCAATCCCAGGACTCTGGGATCATGACCTGAAGGGAAGGCAGATGCTTAATGACTAAACCACCCAGGTGCCCCCCAAGATTTTTTTGTTTTGTTTTTTATTTTTCTGTAGCATAGAAATTATATCCCTAGCTGTAGTTTTTGTTTATTTGTTTCTGTGTTTTCCTGTTTGGTAGTCCCTGACTTCCTGGATCTGTGGTTTGGTATCTGACATTAATAGGGGGAAATTCTTAGTGACTTTTGTTTCAGATATTTCTTCTATTTATTTCTCTTTTTATTCTTTTTCTGGTATTCCCATTATGTGTATGTTACACCTTTTGTGGTTGTCCCATAGTCCTTGCATGTTCTGTTCTATTTTTTTTTTGTTCTGTTCTCTTTGCTTTTCAGTTTTGATGTCTCTATTAAGATATCCTCCAGCTCAGAAATTCTTTTCTCAGCCATGTCCAGTCTACTAATAAGCTCATGAAAGGCATTCTTTACTCTGTTGTAGTGTTTCTAATTTCTAGCACTTTTTGATTTCTTTCTTAGAATTTCATTCTCACTGCTTACACTGTCCATCTGTTCTTGCATGCTGTCTACTCTATTGAGAGAGCTTTAGCATATTAATCATAGTAGTTTTATATTCCTTTTTTAATTTTAATCATTTTTTTAATTTATTTCCAGCATAACAGTATTCATTGTTTTTGTACCACACCCAGTGCTCCATGCAATCCATGCCCTCTCTAATACCCACCACCTGGTTCCCCCAACCTCCCACCCCCCCCACCTCTTCAAACCTGATCTGATTATTCCAACATCCCTTTCACGTCCAGTTCTGATGTGTGTTTTTCTTTTCAAATTGTGTTTTTTGCTTCTTAGTATGTCTTGTTACTTTTTCATGATAGTCTAACATGATATAGTAGGTGAAAAGAACTGCTGTAAATAGGCCTTTAACAATGTGGGGAGGGGAAGTGATTTGTATTCCTATGATTAGGTTTCAGTCTTGTAGTGAACCTATGCTCTAGACTGTGAACTTCACAATTTTTTTTTTCAGTTTTTCTCCCCCTTGGGTGGAACAGGATAACTACAGTGGGTAGGAGCTGTGTGTTCCCATTCTTAAAGATCAATTATCTCTGATAATTCCTCTGTGGGATGGCTCTGGCTAACTAGTTTCTCCTGAGGTCAAACCTTGTTAAAAGAATAGAGTTATCCAGCATATTTCAAAATGGTATCTTTTCTCCTCTCTATGCTGATACCATGAAGGGATTGTTCTCCAGTATTTATGATAGGAAGCTGGTTGAAGTCCCAGAGGGAAAACTCACGGAAGTATGGGAGGCCCACTATGACTGGGTACCCTGACATTTTTAATTCTCAGCACTGTCCACACTGAGCCTCCAGAAATTTCATTAATCACAGTTTGGGGTTTCTTTTTTTTTTAAGATTTTATTTATTTATTTGACAGAGATCACAAGTAGGCAGAGAGGCAGGCAGAGAGAGGATGAAGCAGGCTCTCAGCTGAGCAGAGAGCCGGATGCGGGACTCGATCCCAGCACCCCGGGATCATGACCTGAGCTGAAGGCAGAGGCTTAACCCACTGAGCCACCCAGGTGCCCCAGGGGGGTTTCTGATCTTAGCACTGATTCCCATACTGGTTTTCACTCATGAGCCTCTGCTTTGGTAAGGTGTGACTCCCTATAATCTCTTCTCTGACTCTCCAATTTTGAGGGCAATGGTTTGCCCTGTGTCCTGTGTCCTCCCCTCTCTTACAGATCCAGGAAGAGTTGTTGATTTTTCAGTCTATTCAGCTTTTTACCTGTTGTTAGGATGGAGTGGTGACATCCAAACTCCTTACACACAGCACCATAAAGCAGAAAAACTAGACAGGATTGTTCACACAGAAGAAGATGTATCTCTGTCAGCACTGGGGCTGCACTTATGGAGCTCCCTTTCTCCCTTTCCCTATTCAATTCAAAAATTTCCAGGACAGGACTCAGATGGTCTTGACTCAGTCATATGCCTGACCCTGTGTACATGATGTAAGATTCAACAAAAGGTAAATCCACAAGTGGGCATTTGGGTTGGAGATGGGAGAAACTCTCTAAAATAAAGAGGATGCATTTCCCAGAAGAAAGAAATTATATTAGCTGACTAGATATTCACAGGATTATAGTACATGGAGATAATTTCCTGTTTTCTTCTATGAGAAATTTGTACTCCTTACATATCAGGTTTATTAACTATAATTTATATAATTCATGATTTGTGGGAGGGGTGGAGAAGGTTTATTTATTTTACTTAATTTTTATTTTATTTTTATTTTCACAGAAAAATTATTATGCTTATGTATGAATCAGATTTCTCCAGAGAAACAGAACCAACAGGAGATCTATAGAGGCCATATGTGTAGATTTATCATCGGGTATTGGCTCATGCTAGTGTGGAGCCAGAGGAATTCCACAATCTCCTACCTACAAGGGTGAGACCTAGGAAAGCTAGGGGTGTGATTTGGTCCAGGTCTAATGTCCCTGAGAACCAGTTCCTGAGAGTGTAAATCCCAGTCTGAGAGCAGGAGAAGATGAGATATCCCAGCTGAAGTGTTGAAGCAGGAAAAGGGGCAAGATCTACCTTCTGTTCCTATTCAGGCCCTAAATGGATTGGATGACACTCACCCAAATTGGGGAGGGCAATCTATTTGACTAAATCCACTGATTTAAATGCCATTCTCATCCAGAAACACCCATACAGACACATCCAGAAGTAATGTTTAATCCGGGCACCCTGTAACCTGTTAAGTTTACACATAAAATTGACCATCACCACTTAGTTTTAAAAAATATATTATTATAGGTCTTCTAATTTTAGAATGAAAAAACTTCCCCTCTCTATCCTGATTTTTGCTCCCAGAGGGAACCATATTCAAATCTTTCAGCTATCATTTCCAGTATATACCTCCATGTTCTTAAATAACATGACTCCATTGCTCTATCTTAATTTTTAAACTTTCAAACATAATGTATTAGCTTCTAAATCTGGAAGTTGAGGCTCAAGCTCTTTCCACCCCTTCTTTTCCACATAATCTTCTTCCGTCCTCCCAATGTAGTTATTACACAATCTTCGATTAATTCATTCTCATGACTACGAAAATATGGTTAATAGTGGAGACATGTTGAAAACTATGTGTTTTCCTACATAATTCACATGTGTGATCCCTGAACGCCAGAACTGCACCCCTCTCCTTATGATGATCAAATACATCCAGCAGTCTTGCAGTTGGTTCTGTTTTGTCCCCCGCTGGTACTTTCCTGCCAGAACCCTCTCTCCTCTTCCCAGGCTGGCTGCACAGCTAGTGCACAGAACTTCCCATCACCATCACCCTGGGAATTCCCGGTGCCTGTCTCCAGCGTTGGATGCCATTTCCTCTTTCTTGGGTTATTATGTCATGTTGGTGGAGCACATCCTCTAGGAACTTCCTGAAAAAGAAATGGAAGGGAAATTTGTTGAGACTTTGCATGCCTTCAAATATCATTTCTACCCTCAAACTTGATTGGTATTCTAGATATGTAGAGAATTGTAGATTGGGAATCTTTTCCAGTAAAGTTTTTAAAGGCATTGTTATTTTTTTTTCTTCTTGAAGGATAGGAAAAGAGCTCAAGGAAGTAGGGGAATGGGCCACTGAGGAAAAAGTATTAGACAGACACTAGACATCCAGTGTGAAGAATCTTTGTGGTGAGTGGCAGGAACAACAAGGGCCCAGACTGGGGCAGAATTTTCAAGCAAGAGAGCGGTAAGAAGTAGAGAGGTAGTCAGTGGCCAGATCATATCAGGCTTTGGAGGTTTTTAATAAGGATTTGGCTTTTATGCTGAATAACCTAGGAAGACAATGAAGGGTTTTGAGCAGAGAAATGTCATGATCTGAATTATATGTTTAAAGGATCATCCTGGCTGCTGTGTTGAGAATAGACTGAGTGGGCTAAGGGCAGAAGTGGGGAGACCAGAAGGGAGGTGACTGCAGTAAACCAGGCAAGTACTAATGAGCTTGTACCCAGCTGGGGTGTTCCATTAGCAGTGTGAAGTGCTGAAAAGTGTTCAGTTTCTGGTTATATGTTGAGTACACAGTCAACAAGATATGCTAATGATTATATGTGGAATAAAGGAAGATTAGAGTCAAATATGACACCAATGTTTTTATCCTGAACAAATGGAAGGAGGGAATTGCTGTTTATTAAAATGGAGAAGTCTCCAGGAAGAGCAAGAGCTCAGCTTTGGATATCTCTGCTTGAGATATCTAGTAGACAACTGAATGGAGATCTCAAGTGGAGACCAAGATGGCTGGGAATAGGAACCCGGAGTTAAGGGAAGAGGTCTAGGCTAGATATATAAGCTTTGAAGGTATGTAAAGGTAATGAGCTTACTATGAATAATGACAATACCAGTGAGATCAGCAAAGGCACAAGGGAATTCAGAAAAGAGAAGTGTTCTGAGGAGTGAGATTTGGGGCATGTCAATATATTAAAGACCAAGTTTCAAAGGAAGAACCCAGGAAGGAGACTGAGAAGGAGTAGCCAGGGAGGTAGAAAGAAAACCAGGAAATAGTTTCAAGAAGAAAGAATGGCCATTGGCTAGCTGGTAATGATAAATACTGAGAATTAATCTTTGGATTTAGCAACACAGAGGTCATCAGTAATTTTGATTAGATTTGCCTGCAAGAGTTAAAACACGATTGGGGTGGGTTCAAGAGGAAGGGAAAAACAGGAAATAGAGACAGTGAACATAGACAACTCTTTAAATTTTGTCCTGAAGGAAAACAGAGATATGATATAAGGAAGAGATTTTGATTTTTTTAAAGGAAGATATTATAGTGCATTTGTTGGCTGGTGAGAACAATATGGTGGAGGAAGGATTGATGATACAGAAGTGAGAAGAGGCAATTGCTAGAACATGCAAGCGAGTGAATGGAATCTAGAATGCACATAGAGGGATTATCTTGGATAGTATATGGATAGTCCATATACAGAGTATACCAACAGACTCAAGTCAATGTGGCAGTGGGAATGAGCAGAGATACTTGAAAAGTACTAAAAGATAGCTTTCATTTTTTTCATCAATTAGGAAGTAAGCTCATTACCTTTACATAATGGTAGGATAGATGTTAACAGTCATTTAGGAGAGTGAGAGAGAAATAAACGAGGAGCATGGGCAATGAACAGAGTAGGAAACTATGGTAGGATTTCTGAGAAGCACAAAAGCTCACTAGAGGTAAATGATAATGAATGGGACCACAGAGGTGTGGATTTTCCTCCACTCATGTTAATTAAGCCACATGCATATGTGAGAACATAAGAGGTAGAAGGTAGGATTAAACTTTTAAACTAGGATTGGGTCTTTATCAAGAAAACACAATGGGGGGGGTGCCTGGCTGGCTCAGTCTATAGAGCATGTAACCCTTGATCTCAGGGTTAAGTTTGAGCCCACTTTGGGTATAGAGATTACTTAAAAATAAATTCTTTTTTAAAACAGAAAGGAAACACAATGAAAGGAGACAGGAGCAAGAGTGTTGAAAATAGACAAAGGAATATTTATAATGATGGAGCCCAGATTCTACACTGAGTGAGGAGATGAGGTGGATGAGAGATGGTGAAAAGATGATAGAATTAAATTCACTGAATTTAGGTCCCAAAGGACTTAAAATATATTTGAACGTGGGATGCTAGTGAGAGTGAACTGGAAAAACAGACTGGTGGTCAGAACATTGAAAGTTTGTAGTTAGGATTAAGTTGATATCAATGCAGTAATTGGTATTGATAAATCTAGACTCTGATGAGAGAGAAGAAGATGGCTAAAGAATGGTGGAAATTAATTAAATAAGTGAAGGAAAGGAGGTGAAGGAGTTGAGAGGCCAGGGTTGTAGAAGAAATGTCTATGTAGATACTGAGTTGCTAAGAATTCTATGAGGATATTATACCGGAAAGAGCAACTATAAGCCAGAAGTTGATCTTTCTTTATTTTTAAAGATTTTATTTATTTATTTGACAGACAGAGATCACAAGTAGGCAGAGAGGCAGGCAGAGAGAGAAGGGGGGAAGCAGGCTCCCTGCTGAGCAGAGAGCCCTATGCAGGGCTCAATCCCAGGACCCTGGGATCATGACCTGAACTGAAGGCAGAGGCTTTAACCCACTGAGCCACCCAGGTGCCCCAGAAGTTGATCTTTCATTCCTTGCACTCATATCATGAGTCTGTCAATCTGGAGACTCATATCCTTCAGTTCTGAGAAAGTTTCTTGAGTCATTTCTTTGATAATATCTTCCCTATTTTCTACATTTTGTCTTTCTTAAACTCCTATTGTAAATGATGGATCTGCTGGTTTGACCCTTAATTTACTTGACCCCCTACTTTTCCATCTCTTAGTCCTTTTGCTTAGTTTCCTAAAGATTTTATCTTACAGCCCTGTTACTAAATCTAGTTTTTTTTTTGAAATTCTATTTTTGTTTTCCAAGAGCTATTTCTTATTCTCTAACTGTACCTTTTTTTCATTTATCATGTTCTTATTTCATCAATACAATTATTTTATCTTACATTTCTAAGGTCATTATGAACAAGATTTTAAACATTCTTTTTACTGCATTGTTTTTATTTATTCGGTTACCTTTGCTCATTTGTTTGTTTGCTTGTTGGTTTTATTCTTTAGAATTAGTGTTAGAGACTTTCCTCGCAGGTCAGGTGATACTTGACCGACTTCATATTTAAGAATGACACACTAAAACTAGTGGACTGAAAACTTTGTGTGTATTCATAGTGCTTGTCAATTACTACTATTTACTGTAGAATTACCAGTCAGGTAACTATTGGTCATTTCACTGGGGGACTTCCAAAAGTATATAAAGTATTTTTACTAACCAGCTGGTTTCATCAGAGATGAATCTTCCAATCTTCTATCTAGTGAATAGAGATCTACCTGCTGGGGTGCCTGGGTGGCTCAGAGAGTTAAGTGTCTGCCTTCACTTCAGGCTGTGATCCCAGGGTCTTGCAATCCAGCTCTGAATTGGGCTCTCTGATTAGAGGGGAGCCTGCTTCTCCCTCTCCTCCCTGCTCTTGCTCTCTCTCTTGCTATCTCTATCACTATCTCTGTCCCTTTCTCTCAAATAAATATAAATTTAAAAAACTGAAAGAAACAAAGAGAGAGAATAAGGGAGGAAGGAAAGAAGGAAGGAAAGAAGGAAGGAAGGAAATAAAGGAAGGAAGGAAGGAAGGAAAGGAGGGAGGAAGGAAGGGAGGACGGAAGGAGGGAAGGAAGGAAAGGAGGGAGGAAGGAAGGAAGGAAAGAAGGGAGGAAGGGAGGAGGAAAGTGGGGAGGAGGGAAGGAGGCAATGAAGGAAAGGAAGGAGGAAGGAAAGAAGGAAGGGAAGGAGGGAGGAAGGGAGGAGGGAAGGAGGGAAAGAAGGAGAGGAGGAAGGAAGAAAGGGAGGAAGGAGGAAAGGGAGGCAGGAATCTAGCTGCCAGTGTCCAGCGCTATGAAGGAAAGAGAACTGGAGGGGAGGGGGTCTCACTACTCAGTATATGGTATGTTGACCTTACCGAATCCTCCTTTTCAGTCCCTCCTTATTCCCACCCTCCACCAAACTTGGTATCATTCAGTCTGAAGACTCTCTGCCTCAGTTTCTCTAGAAATTAAACATTCTGTTGCCAGTTTGGTTGGTGGTGGTGTTGGCCCTTGCCTGAACAAGAGAGGAAAGGAATTCTGAGGGTCCAACTATGGTCTTTTTTTTTCTCCCTATACCCCTGCCTACAGAGCTAACACCTATTTCTGAGCCTTTAAAGGGTTTTATAGTAGGATGCATTTGCTTTTTGATGGTTTCTACGGCAAAGCAAATTTTTCTTGCTACTCTGTTAACTTTGTTACCACTCATCCATCTGCCTTCTGTCTTCCAACATTTTGTTGCTAGTTCTTGTCTCTGTTGCTTCTTCTGTCCTGTTTATCATCAGTCATTTTAGAGAGACTTTAGGACAGAGGTGTGATGAATGTATGCATTCAACAGAGACCTCCTGATTTTCTCATCTGAATTACTGAAAAGTAAGTATAGCCGATACTCTTGACACCCTGTGCCATCTGCCCTTGACTCACTTCTGCAGCTGCAGGAAACAGCATCTTCTAAGCATGCTAACAGCTTCCCACTCAAGCTCTTGCATCATTCCATTTGTCTGACTGAGGATTTTCTCCAGAACCACAAAAGTTTGCTCAGGCCTCACCTAAGATATCCTAGGATTGCTGGGGATTTAACACCCCAAACAACGAAGAATAGAAATCAGTGGGTTTATAGCCAACTTTCCCATACCTTGGTGAGGCTTTTCTGAGGCATTCTCCCTGATTCCTTAGAAGCCCCCAAAGGCACTGAGCCTAAATTCCCCGTAGGAGTAACCTAATCACTAATTGGATTTTTTTCCTTTTCCTCCACCCTCTCTCAGTTATGCTTCCTGGGATCCTTTCCAAAATAAATTCCTTGTATCTAAGCCTTATCTCAAGGTCTGATTTTGCAAGAACTGAAATGAAGACAACTGGTATTGGAAGTGCCCCCAGAAGGCATATTCTCAATGGTATAGAGACAACAAAGCCCCCATTGGTAGTGGTAAGTTAGATAGTGACAAACCCTAGTGCTTCATAAAGCAACAATTACCAAAGTTTTCACCTGCTGTGTCCCAGGATGAGATAAAGGAGAAGCTGGGATTGCATAGTAGTGCTATGCCTAAAAGATATGGGCTTGTGGTAATCATATAGGTTGTCTGGCTTTTTGTTCATGGGCCAGAAGCATTGAGGAAAGAGAATGATAGGTTTACATCATCCAACTATCAACTCAGAACATAGGAATGAAAGCCCATAAAAGCTTCCTTGGAGATCCCCATTTCCCACAGAGGGCAGACTGTTCTGAAAACCCGGCTCTGATTGTAAGGACAACCAAACTGCAAAGGAGATTGAAGCTACAGGACAGGCAGGCCTCTCGGATAAAAGTCAGAGCCCAGGGAGGGAGGAAATGAACCCTCAGACCTGAGATGAAGGCATGTGGGTAGATGCACTAGAGAGGCTTAAACCCCGAGGTGTCTGTGAACCAGCCAGGCTAGTATCCTTTTCCTTGGTAGCTGAAGAAAGCAATTTCCCATTGCCAAAAGACCCTAGAAAGTCCTTCTCTGAAGCAGATGAAGCAGAGGCCTCGCTGATTATGCTTGTCTACCTCAACGTGTACCCTTCCCTCCCCTCACTGCCTCTACACCAAAAACGAAGGACAGGTCTCACCACAGCCTGAGTCACACTGTGAGAGATGTGATAGACTTTATTTTCTAAGGAGGGCTGCAATAAAATCCGTCGTCCCAATGGTTCTTCTAACATGCCAATTTTCTCTTCCCCTATCGAGAGATGGAGTCTAATTCCCCTCCCCTTGAATCTGAACCTGACTTAACTTGCTTTAACCCACAGTGTGCAGTGGAAGTCATGCTGTGCGATTTCCAAGGTTGAGTCATAAAAGGGATGCGGCTTCGGCCTTGTTCATGGAGACATTTGCCTTTGTGAGCTGGCACCATCAGCTAAGAAGACCAACTGCCCTGAGGCCACCAGGCTCTAAGAAAGCCAAGGCACATGAAGAACAAGTACATGGGTTGCTTCGGTGGGAGTCTCGTGCTGACAGTGAACGAGTACCGCTGTCTTTCTTTTGTGGAATGCACACGGCTTTAGCAATAGCCTTCTGCTAAATGCCAAAGGCTGTTGTTTATGGATGCATCTTATTTGTCATTTGCTTCCTGGTCCTAGGGATAGGCTAACTTTCCTCCTTCCTCTTATGATATTGTCTACAGGGACCTCGATGATCTTCACATTCTGTACAACATCATACTGTCCCATTATATATGAATGATGGCATGAGAACTGGACTTAGTTTTTAGGAAGGAGCAAGTATGCTGGTTGCTTTAGTAAAATACTTCATGCCAGAGGTTGAGAGAGAAACCCTACAAAGCTTCTAAGTCCTGTCACAGCAGGGAAGGCTTCAGGGGTCCAAAGGTCTAGGACATCTCATCTAAAAGGATACATGGCATTTATTACCACCAAGAAAGAGGCAAGGCACTTGGAGAGCTACTTTGGATATCTGAGGCAAAAATGACTACCCTAGAAAATACTACTCTGACCCATTTATGAAAACACTGTTGGTTTTGAGGGGACCTGAGAAAGGATTTAAATAGCTTCTTACAGACTCAGCATAACCATCAGCCTAGGGATGACTCCTCCAATGATTGGGTCATTCTCAAGGAGGTGGCACATGTTAAACCAATGACCTAGTTGGTTTATATATATAGATATATATAGAAATATAGAGTTAGTTTACATAGGTAGATAGATAGATGAGAGATATAGTAGTCACTATATGTTTTGTGTGCCCAGTACCTAGAATACACAGGAATGGTAACTAAAGGATCCAAGTAGGAGTGGCCCCATTCACCATACTCCCAATGTGGTACCATTAGTGAAAATTTATGGTTCTAATCCTTATAACTTCAGGCTCTTCCTGATCAGAGACCTTGATCTCAAGAAATGTGTGTAGAGGGGAACACTTCCCATAGGGATCTATTATTGGCTTCACTGCATCTAAACTATTCTCTAAAGATTCCATTCACTCATCTGAGAAAGAGAGCAAAAGAGAGAACACAAGCGGGGGAAGAGCAGAGGGAGAGAAGCAGACTCCCCACTGAGCATGGAGTCAAATGCAGGGCTCAATCCCAGAACCCTGGGGCCATGACCTGAGCTGAAGGCAGACGCTCAACCACCTGAGCCACCCAGGTGCCCACTGCGTCTAAGCAACTGACTGCCACTAGCTGATTTGGGGATTCTCATGTTGATAGATCAGCAGGCAAAACTGGAATTACCCTAATGTGGGGATACCTGACTCAATCATGATTATCTTGGAGAGTTGGAACTGCTGCAATACAAAGTGGCCAGGAAGATGTCTGGAACTTGGGGGATTCCCTGTGGTACCACTTAGGGCTTCAATGCCCAGTGATAAGAGTAGAATGGTGATGGAGGCAACGAGAGCCTGACAACAACAAGGACACCAGGCCTCAATGGCTCAGAAATAAAGGTCATCCTACAGAACAAGCAACTTAACCTAGTGACTGCTAGCTCAAGGTCAGGGAAATCTAGAACAGGTGGGAGAAGAGAGAGATGATGAGTATGGAACATGGCCATGGGACCAAGTACAGCAGTGAAGATGGTTGAGCATCCCACTAATTCTGCTCTTTTCAGTATTATTTGGAAATCACAGCCAGGTACAACTGCAAAATGTCAGTTACAGAGTAAACTTGAGGTGGGTGTAGGGGCTCTGATCAGAGCAAGGAGTGAACATGGTAATCACTACTGACATGCTCATGTCGCTGGTCCACCTCTTTGTTCCCCTGCAAACTGGAGTAAACATTTCCATGCACTGGACAGCCTCCTACCTGCTTCTCTGCCAGAGACTCCTCTCAGCCCATACTTTGGGCAACCTGGAAGTGCCAGGACGTAATGCCTTCAAAGTCAACTTTTAACCATTGAGTTTCCAGAAATAGAAGGTAAAAGCTCCAACTTCCCCACCTCTTCAGTAGGATTGGTTCAGAGACATGTTCTACATAGTTTTGCAGAGGACCCACAGTGGAGAGAAGCCCCAGTTGCCCAGAGTGGTAGCTTGCTCATTAACACATGCATTTTTGGCTTTTCACTTTGCCTTCTCTTTTTTAGCCCACTCCATCCCATGAGCTCCTGAGATCACCAAGTAAATCACATGCAGACCAGTCCTTATTTTGGAGTCTGCTCTTTGGGGAGCCCAAACAAAGATGGTAAGTTTTCATTATAAGTTTGTCTATCAGGGCACCTGGGTGGCTCAGTCAGTTAAGCATCTGCCTTCGGTTCAGGTCATGATCCCAGGGCCCTGGGATTGAGCCCCACATTGGGCTCCCTACTCAGCGGGGAGCCTGCTTCTCCCTCTCTCTCTCTCTGCCCCCTGCCCATCCCCTACCCCCCACTTGTGCTCTCTCTCTCTCTGCAATCTCTCCCAAATAAGATAAATAAAATCTTTAAAAAAAAAAAAAAACAAGTTTGTCTACCTATACTTATTTGTCACTTGTTACAAAAATAAATTTGTGGAGAAAAATAACAAAATTTTAGTTGATAGGCCTAAGCAATACATATTGGTAATAATGGTAAAAATGGGAAAAACAGTAAAAAGAAAGTTATTTTCACTAGTTTATAAAGAACGTGAAAATTGAACTTTGAAAAAAATGCAGTAATACATACTTACACTGTAAGAAGAGGAATACTTTAATAACTATAGAAATAGTTGGCAGGGCTGCCAGCTATCAAGGGATTATTTTGAAATTGCTATCATTGGCCAACGACTATGATTAATGAAATCAACATTTTCATGATGCAGGAGAAATAAATGTTATAAGTCAACTTAATAGGTATTCTTTTTTCCTTTAAAAGTTGTTGAGCTATTAGGTTTCTAAACCCCCTTTACCTTTCACCATACAGAAGAGTTTTCACATACATGAGTACAAATACACACACACACACACACACACACACACACACTCACTTTTCTTGGGATTTTAAACATTTTTCAAGGTGTAGCTCTACAGATTCGTACGTTTTCCTTTGGTAATACATGCAGTAGTCCCTCTAGAATGGAATTTACAAAGAAATCCACACTGGGGGCAATCGTGCAGTGGCTTTTCCTCTCTCTCCTGCACATAATACAAAACCCTCCAGAAGTGATCTTGCTAAGCCAAATTTAGAAGGGGCTCCATATTCAGTGCAGAGGAAGAAAACATCAGCATCTCCCTGAGAACACCAGTCAGTGATCAAAACTCAGGAATAAACAATCTTTGCTCATTTTAAACTATATAAATACTTGTTGAATAAATACTATTTTGTCTTCTCTTTTGAGGGAATGTCTGTTTCTGAAACCAAATGATACATAGCTTCTTTCTTTCCGCAGGCCTGTTGAACACTAAGCTGTACTTCTAAACCCCATAGACAGGTTTAGTTGACTCTCTACCTACCCAGTCCTGCTTCTTGCTCTTCCTGGTAACAACTCCCTCGCTTTTCAGAGGGAACTGCTCTTTCTTCACTGCAACCGCGGGGTTCTGGGGTAAACTGCTAATTATAGAGCTGTGACTTCTCTGTTCCTGTCACCAGAGCAGGAATGTGGTTAATCATCATGTATTATGCACTGGCTTTCGTGATGGCTCCAAGAGGCTATGGAAGCTAAACCAGTTAGAAGCCCTCCCCAGGGTTTTCAAAGGGGAGCTAGGAGTGGAGGCAGAGCCCTTTCTTTGCTAGGGATGATGCCTGAAACAGATGTGTAGCTCCAGCACACAGAAGAGAGCTGGTCAGAAGGGACAAAGCCAACTTGCAGAAGCAGGTGATACAAAGGGTGGTGTCCTGAGGTCCCCAAAGCCCTCTTTGGCCTCCCCTGCCTCTGGGGGGTTGGTCCGCCCCTTGTTTTCTCTATTCTGTGAGCTCTAATATCTTTCTTACTATCCCTCTTTTCTGCTCAGGGTAAGTCAAGTGGGGTTTCCAGTATTTACAACCAAGAGTTCTGGTGACCATAATGCATTCATTTACTCTGTGTTATTTTATCAACTAGCTCTAAAACCACTGCTTCATTAGGCAAAGCATTCTGCTGCTTTTCCTTTTTGGTTTCTCAGTCACTGATTCCTAAGGAATATATGCTCCCTTCTGGGGGTTCTGCTCACCTGTTGTCCGCCCCCCACCTACCCCAGCTCAGATACTGACTACCTCTGAAATGCTGCTGGTCTGGCCACAGAATACAGGAGCAGGTGGGCACCGCCCTTCAGGTGCAGTAGGGAACATACTTCCCTAAATTATAATATCAGGTTACCAAAGCTAAGGCACTCAGTGTTCTCGGGAGGACCTAAGCAATTCCGAGGACTACCCTGACCTTTTACCCCAATGATAAAAACAAGAGATCTCAGCAAATGGCTCTTGTCCGCCACACGGCAGAAGTGACAATTCCTGACATCATCCTTTGCTACAATTCTGGAGACCTGATGCAATGTTGTTTTTAGAAAGGTTTTGTCTTCTGTTTCACTGAGTACTCCCCCTGTTTTTCATCTTTTCACAGTCTCTGCATGATGCATGAATGTCAACCATTTTCAGTTTAATTGCCATTCTCTGTCCTCGTCTGCTTGGGCTGCCACAACAAAATACTGTAGACCGGGTAGCTAATATAACAGAGAGTTATTTCTCACACTTCTGCAGACTGGAAAGCCCAAGATCAAGGCACTGGCAGATTTGGTTCCTGGGGAGAACTTTCTTCCCGCTTCTTGCTGGACCCTCACTAGCCTTTCTTTGGTACGTGGACGTGGGGGAGGGGGTTCTCTCTCTCTTTTTCTTTCTATAAGTGCCACTAATACCACTGTGAGGACCCCACCCTCATTACCTCATCTAAACCTAATCACCTCCCCAAAAGGCCCCAAATGCCATTACATTGGGGGTTAGGGCTTCAACAAATGAATTTAGTATGTAATGCTCTGATCAAAGTTTAGATTTTGAAGTGGGTGCATTTGACTGGCTTGGTTGTGGTCATGGGGCCACCATTGGCTAAGAGATGGTCAGGGTGCCTATTTTAATGCCAATAAATTTTGTCCACTGGGAAATGGTAACTCTGCAAGGGAATTCAGAAGCCTTTGGTAAGAAGAAAGAGTGTAAGCAATAAAATATCCACAGCAGACAACTTCCGGTGTTTTCAACAAAGCTAAGCTGAACAAAATTGGGTATCAACTGCCTCCTGAAATATCACACTCACCAGCAATATATAAATAGATGAGAAGGCTTCTCTTGAAATTCCTACTTTCGTTGTTTTTTAAGTGCTCCCTGTCCCCAATGTGGGGCTCGAACTCATGACCCTGAGATAAAGAGTCGCATGCTCTACGGACCAAGCCAGCCAGGTGTCCCCTCCGCCCCCCACATTCATTTTTCCCTTCACATAGCCTTAGGAAAGATTTCTAGAATTTTCTTTTTTCCTTCTTTTTATTTTTTCAACAGAAAAACACATGTTTTCTCAAACTTTCAAAAGGAAGCTTTCCTTTAATAAAAAACAACGCCTTATTGGATCTATGGATTCTGATGTGGAAAGTTGCACTTGATATGTTTTTAAGAGAAAACAAGCAGTTTACAGAATAGTAAGAAGTCTCGTTTTGACAAAATAGGTTAAAATACAAGCGTAATTGAATACATTCCCTGAAAGTGTTCATGGAGATGCACCAAACCTGTAATAGTGGGGGGATAGGCAGAATAATGGCCCTCAAATACGCCCACATTTTAATCCCAGAACCCCATGACACAAGGAATTTTGCAGGCATGATTAAATTAAGGATTTGAGGTGAGGCGGTGGTCCTGGCTTATCCAGGTGGTCCCAGTGGAATCACAGGTGTCTTTATAAGTGACAGAGAAAAGCAGAAGAGTCAGTGTCCTGGTGATGTGATGTGAGAAGGACTCAGCCAGCCCCTGCTGGCTCTGAGGATGGGAGGGACCCAGGAGCCAAGGGATGCAGGCAGCTTCTAGGACCTGGAAAAGCCAAGGAAACTTATTCTTCCCTGGAACCTCCAGAAAGAAACTCAGCCATGGCAGAACATTGATGTTAGCCCAGTGAAACCCATTTTGGATTTCCAACCTTCCAGAAATGTAAGATAACAAATTTGTGGGGTTCTTTTTTAAAGCCACTGAGTTTGTGGTAGTTCATTAGAGAGCAGCAGTAAGAAAGTGATATGAGTGGTTATTCTTGGGAAGTAGATTTGGGGGAGGAAGGAAGTGGGAGGAGATATCAAGAGACATTAATGCTTCTAAACTAGGAATTTTTGAAGAAATATATTATTTGTATGCTGTACACCACTATGTATATTTTTGGTGATGCTTTGCAAGTAGGTTGTTTGATAACTCATTTTGAGAAGATTTTGCTAAATTTGCTGAAATTATCAGTTTCCTATGAGGGATAATCTTCTACTTAACACTCATAAAAGTGAAAAAAAAATCTTTAAGAGACTGTATTAGTTAAGAAACGTGTAAGCTGCATGGATGCATGTATGTGTGCATATGTATGTGTTTGTGTATGTATTCAAACATAGCTATTTATTTATTTACTTGTTTGGCCAGAGTCAGGATTCTTTTCTCTCATGTAACTTGAAGACCAGAAATCCAAAGCAAGGAAGCCTGAGGCTAGTTAGAGGCTTCAAGGTTATACATTTCTCAGTCCCCTAACTCTGTGTTCTGCTACATGCAGAGGGTATGGCTTTCGTTCCCAAGGTTGCCTCGTGGCCTTAAGATGGCTGCAGGAACTCCAGCCATGACATCTGTATTCTGGGCAAGAAAAAGAAAGAATAGGGTGGGGAAGGGGAGCCAAAAAAGCAATTCCATCTGAGTTGGCCTTTTTAAGGAGGATTCCTTAGATAGGCATTGGCAGTAATCTAGCCACATGGCCGTCTCTGTCCACAAGGGAGGCTAGAAAACATAGATTTTCAGCTGGGCACATTGCCACCCTCAATATAATCAGCGTTCTCTTGGTGAGGAAGAAGGATAGAGATGGATTTTGGGTAAACAGCTAGCAGCCTGTGTACAGGCTTCAGTGACAAGCAAATTATAAAGCCAGGCCCTTTGTAACTATGTCTTTAAGGATAAACAGTATGCCATAATGAACAGTCCTTAACTGTTTAAGGCCATATAAATAGGCATGCCATAAACATTTTATTATTGTTCAAAGCAAACCCATTGAAAAAATACGCACTGAAAACGTAAAAACTAAAACAATCAGTTCCCCTATGAACTGGCTGATAACAGGTCAGTAAAAATTTAGTTCTCTAAAAATTTCTAGCTTAAGATGAACTTCAGAAGGGATATAAGCTAACCTTCCCTTTGAAATTCTATCCATCATTTATGTGTGTGAGTATTTTTCTGATTAAACATTCCATAGATCTTCAAACAGGTTGATGCCCTCTTCCCCCCCCAAAAAAGTTAATAACCATGGTGCTAGGTATTGAGCCCATTCCGAAGATGCCAGGCAAACAATCCAACAGAACTCCGAGCTGAATTGGGGGTTTCGGCGTCCTACAACTATGTTCAGGCCGGGAGAAATTCTGGACGTGAGACACTACCCAGTGGAGTCAAGAGAGCTGGGGGACATGGCTGGAGTCCAGACACTGGTCCAAGGCAAGCAGGAAATAATGAAAGGCAGTAGCTCTCTGGCCTCTGGAGGAACAGAATGGACATGGTGCGTCAGCAAGCCCCCCAGGGACTGAGCCACAGGGGCTGTCCGTGGAAGAAGGGAGATCCTAGAGAGGGCACTGTTTCATTTGGAGTCTGAGAAGTAAGAAAAGAACAACACTGGACCATCTGTTTTGACACATCTACAAACACAATTATTTGGCATTTAGTATTAAAACTGTTTATCAAGCTCCCAGTGCTGATGATTTACAAACAGGATCCTCATGTTCTGTGTTGTACTATTGATATAGGGGTGGGGGAGGAGGGCTCTCATCCATCAACGTAATAAATCTACCAGCAAGGGTTGCAGAAGACTTTCGAGAGCATTAGAAAATAGGACAGAGTAAATGCTTATTTTGTCAAAAGGGGCCCAAAAGAAAAAAAAAGTGGTCCACTTGCAACATAATGGTTCTCTCTCTCTGTAAACAGGTGGGATTCTGTTTGTCAGGACAAATGCATATTATCCTAAAAACAGGGATATATACATTTCTAATATTCAATATATGGATTCACAGAAATACCAGCACTACTAGGTAGCTATGTCAGATGGCCAGGCCTCACTTACCCGTCAGGGACATTTCTATGAGAAGACAAGGGCTTCTGGCTTGGGGGTGGGTGGTGGCAGGAATCAGCTCTGGCATCCCACCCCGCCCGCTATTCCAGCATCTGGCAACACATGGCCATTTCTTTATGCCAGGTTTACTGGATTTATATCTCATGCTGTCTAATTTTACGTGGTATCTAATTATCTAATTTAGTTTATCTAATAAACTAGCCCTTACAAAATATACGGATGACTTTAAAAGGATTCCAAAATAAATACATAAATAAGGTCTTCTAATTGCAGATCTTCCCAAGGTAAGAAAATCAAATAGATCATGGCAGAGCTGACATTGGTGTCACTGGGACTTGGTGTCTCTGGGACAGGACTCCTGCAGCCGTATCACGTAGTCAAAACAAGAATGGTCTGATCGGATCTCATAAGGCGTCGTTCCCACCAAACGGAAACTATCAAGACTACCGGCTATACAGCAGCATATCTCCTATCACACATGCCACTCACACCAGATGTATCTCTCCTGCTTACGCTGTGTCTGCCAAATGCCTTTTTCAACCATGATAGCCATTCAAACCAGTGACAAAGCAAACCGAACTTAGAAGCAGACCTTCCACTTGCTGTATCACAAAACGTTAAACTACAATTTTCAAAAATAAAGAAGCATGTCTAACCACATTGTACTGATTAAAAATAGAATGGGGGGGAATTTTATGCCATGAATAAAAATAAGTATGTTTTAAATATTGTGTGTTTCAAATTTAGCTCATCCTTTAAACGTGTATGTTTTGTGTTAATATAGTAATCTAGCAGTTCACATACGGAACGAAATATAAATTTATGTGCTTGGGAGTTGCTACTCAAAATGTTATTTGTTATTGGCCCGAAGAATCAAAAATGTTTAGAAATTTTTGCTGAGGATAAAGGGAAGTGGGAGGGATTGACTCAAAAATGATCTAGTCCCTGTCAACCTGGTAAGTCCTGGATGACTTAATTAATGCTTTAACCCAATTAAATTATGAGCTCTCCTTCCAAACTCCCACAGCAGTGAAACTTAAAGATAACTGTTCTAGAACTTCTACAGTTACACTTAGCCCTCTCTTCTTGAATTATAATTACTTGAGTAGAAGTGTGGCCCTCCTATTAACTTGAGAGAAAGTTCACTCGGGACAGGATTAGGGTTTGAGTCATTGTCCATTTAACTATCTCCCATAGACTTAGCACCTACGAGATGCTCAACAAAAATTTATTTGGAGATTAAGAGAAAATGAGTAAATGTCTAACAGGCCTTTAGGACTGATAACCCGCAGCAGTTTCATTATTTGGCCAGTCATTGAGGTAAACCACTCAGCACTAAGGCTTGCCCAGAGTGAGTGCTCTTTCCACAAGAGGTGATTCTTCTCATCCTCTGATCTTACAGGTCATTGTTTATGCAAAAGAATGCTCATTTCTGCTCAGAAATAAATGGGTAGTATCTTCAGCTACTGTTTGCGGCTTGGAGGTACCTAACTCATCCCCGTGTGTTTCTGTGTTAAATGAGTCAGGCACTATGTTCCATGTCATTCTCAGCTTGACTCATGCATTTTGTTCCTAGAAACCAAATTTAATATCATATTTAGTTCATTTGTATGTAGATATAGATTTTTTTAATAAGCAATGGCAGATAACCTCACTGTTCAAAATAATCCTAATAGCTCAATCGCTTATAAAATATGCAGTAAGTTCTAATGGACTCCTTGAGAGTAGGAACTAGGAGGAATAATCTTGCTTTATGTGCTGACATGGGATGTCTTATTCGATTTTAGCCACATATCTGATTTAGCCATGTAACTGATTCTCTCTCTCACCTTTTTTAAGATCTTTATTTATTTGAGAGAGAGGGTACAATCAAGGAGGAGAGGCAGATGGAGAAGGAGAAGCAGACTCCCCACTGAGCAGGGAGCCCGACATGGGCTCGATCCCAGGACCCCGTGATCATGACCTGAGCTAAAGCCAGACGCTTAACTGATGGAACCACACAGGTCCCCCTGATTCTCTCTTTTTTAATGTCAAAATTATTTTAATATAATCTCTCGGCTTGAAACAGGTACCTAGGTTCCCCTTGGTTCCTCAGTAATTTCTCAATTTGTAACCCCATATCTAGTAAAAATTAAAAAATTTTCCTTTTGCCTTTGCAAGAAAGCCAGTGATTATTTGATAGTAATTTGGGGGCAATTTCTGCCCTACTAAATTATGAAAGATCATGAAAAATTACTAAATTATAAAAAATAAGTGGGAGACGAGTCTCACTAAAGAATTATGTTCTTTTATAACTTTCCGTACCAATTTGTCCATGCTCGTTAATGATGCATAGCTCCTTATTTTTTGGCTTTGTAAAGAAATGATAACAGAGAAGGAAATTGGGCTGCCCCTGTATGAATATAACCCAATGGCCTTCCAGCTATAGGCTTTGAGCTTAGAATCATTCTTCAGAGACAAGAAATGGGTTGAGCTGAACCAGCCATAACCCTACTTTGCAAGCTCCCACTGTGACCCCCACCACAGGTAAGTAAAGTGACTTGGTTAATGGATGATGCCAACAAGACTGAGACCAAAAGGTCTCTTCCCAGGCAAGCCGGCTGCTTTATATAGACTCCATGACATGCACACAGCCCTAACTCTGTTCACGTGGAAAAGCCACAAGGCTCAGGCATGTCTAAAATTCACGAAGCAAAACAAAAATCTTTAATGCGCATGTTAGGTAGGCATGTGTATATAGACGTGGGCCTCTATGTGTATACAAATACATACCTCATATGTACCCTTCCATGTGCATGTGAGAGCAAAAGAGGGCTGAAGATTGCCTCTGAGATCTTTCTGCAGAAAATGTGATCAGAAAAATGCAAATGGTTGCTTTTTCTTTCATTTTTTAATTTTTGTCGTTTAAGGCTCGTAAATTTGACGGGCCCTGTATTTTTAAGACTAGCTGAATACATGGTGTATTTATTCTGATTTGCATAAACAACCTCAGTTTGTCAGCAAATTGTGCTTCTACACCCATAGGTAAGTATAGCACAGATGTGAGCACAGAGTCCATAATATGGAACAGACACGAGCTTATGATCTAGGGGAGACAAGACATGCAAACATGTAATTATCTAAATGTGTACATAAAAACAGTTCTGTAATTAAAGAGCGAATGGGGAAGGGGGGGCTTACTGGTGGGTTGGTGATGTGTACTTTCTTCCTGCTCAATGCTCTCCTGACAATCCTGCACCCCGCCCCGTACCCTGGGACTGGAATTGTATAATGCACAAGCAGCCCTTGAGCTCCTACATCACAGGAGCATAAAGAGTCATTAATATAGACACGATTTAAAAACTGCCCAGAGATATCTCTTCGCAAAAGGGACCAGGCCGTTCACTCTGCAAAAAGGAAATGGTAGCAAATATGAACAAACGAAAAAAAGGAAATGAGCAAACACTTCTGGACTCGGCTCAGTTTCCATGAAAAGAACAGATTCGGGTTGAAATGGATGGGTGTTCTAGGAACAGAAACACAAATGCAGCCAAACCCCCGTCCTCAATCAGACGAGCAGGGTGTGGAATATGACCCACGTCCTATGGCTCATTTTCACGTTCTTATTCGTTCTTACCCACCTGTGATGTATTTGGGGTTTTCTCTTTCCCCTCGACAAACACTGTTATATGTGACAAGTAATATTTCTAAGCCTTGAACCTGTGTTAACTCTTTTGATTCCCATAATAATCATATAAGCAAAGTACTATTCGAATCACCCCCATTTTACAGATGCAGAAACATAGGTGCCAAAGGGTGAAATGAGTCTCCCAGGCAGCTGGGAGCCAGTCCCAGGAAGTCTGAGCTCTGGGCTAGGAAAATCTCACCCACTCCTTCGACTCCTTCCCTGAGGCTGAACTCGGAGCCTTTGAGCAGCCATGGGGGTGGGGAGGGAGTGAGGAAAGAAAGAAAAGGTTTTGAAAGTTATCCTGTCATTTGAGAACCTAGAAGAGAAGACAAAAGGAAGGGGAAAGCCTAGACTGATTGTGGGAAGGCCACGGAAGCATTGGAAGGACAGGAAGTGGAAGAAAGAGGCTTAAGAACTCTGCATTTTGGCCCACTGGGCTGGGCTCTGTGACAGATCTGGGGGTTCCGGGCTGGAGTGGGTGGACCTGAACTGGGCCCCTATGTTCTCTAGCAGCGGCATCTAACTGAGTTTCGCAGGCTGTCTCTGTAGCAATCCCACCAGAGCATTTCACAGTGACAAAGAGAGTGAGAATGGAAGTATTGCTTCCTTACTTAAACAAAGGAGCCACCCCCCCAAAAAGCATTCGATCAGCAGCAAGATTAAACTCCGGGCCCCAAAGGAAGATTTTCAGAAGGTGCGCTTTACCATGTGTAAATTGGAAGGAGTTTTCTCTCTTGAGTGAGATGACCGGGTGGGAGGTGGAAACACGTATAGAATTTGAGGAAGACTTGCATTTCTCTGCTAAGTTCTCTTGGAACACGAAAGCCTAACAGGGGTGTTTCAAACAGTACACCGAGGAAATTCTTCTCTCTTTGACCTTGGTTCTCAACTTTGACTCTGCTCTCCAGTGACCGGAGAATGGAATGAAAGGGCAAGCACTTGACATCTACAGGGAAGTGTTCCCCTCAAGAACTTGCTATCGGCAACAAAGGGAAAGGAGATTGTCCTCCAGGAATGAAACAACAAAATCGATATAGATAGTATGGGGCAGAGACATGCAAAGTCATCAAGTCGAACATACTAATCTGACTGACGATATTAACACAGCTAGAGAACTAATGGCCAGTCTGGAGTGGGCTTGGATTCTACGGGAGAAGGGAAAGGAGAGAGCAGAAAGAGCAAACCATGCACTCCATCCACATTTGGGGTCTGCTAAGCACTGAGCAAGAGAACAAATCTCATTTGCACTGCCTTTGTGGGGTTCCAAGGCAAATGCACAGAGTCACCTATGAAGAACTCAGGGACAAAAACCAGCTTGGCCAAGGACACCCAGGATTCCACGCCAAAGGCAGTGCTCGCCAGTTTGTGGCCATGAATATTAATTCCCTTCCCATATTGCCCTCTCAGGCTCATAGATGAGGGGACCTTCCCCCACCCAACTTGCAGACCCTACGGTAGAAAACAGTCGCCATCTTTCCCTTCCCCCTTTTATCCTTTTTTCTCCAAAGGAGGAGGAGCTCATCAGACTGGGGACAGCCTGTCAACTGCTGGATCTCCTGTTGCAGGAGATGGGGCCACGGAGTCAAGGCCACTGCTCCCACGGCATGCTTTTTGCCTTCTTCCATCAACCCGCCTAGCACTGGGGGCCCTTGAGCTCCCATCTTTAGGAAGCTGACTTTTGCCTTCTCTCTGCTCCAGCCTCTCAGGGTGCATTGGGGTGACTCCGCCCATCTTCAGTCTGGGTGGGTTGGCAAAGATGTGCACTTTGGCTTCAAGCCCAAGCTGAGGTCTCTTGCTCAGGTCATGGGAGCTTCAGGGTCCCAGGTTACTACTCCAATGCCTAAATAGTTTCTCGGGTGTGTTTTCCTCCACACTGAGAGCTCCACCTGGGCAAAGGGGAGGATTGGCAACCCTCACCTCTGATGCTCATCTCCATAGGCTGCAGGACTTCCTGACCTGAAAACATTAAATCCTGCTAGCCACCTCTCACCGCCTCCTCTAATGCCATGGTCGCTAAGCACATTTCTAATGAGTTTTCAGCTCCCGTGGGCCACTCAGGCTTAGGCATTCCAGGTGTCCACACCTCCACTGCCAGCTTAGATGGCATGACTCATGTCTCGGAGACCTACTCAGTTTGCTGGCAGAAGCAGGCATCTGAGCACACAGAGCTGAGGCCTGGGCTAAATAAAGCCACCAAATTAATGGCATCCTGGGAGATCTGCACTTGGGCAACCAGCTTCTATTAACAACTGGGAGCCACAGATAGCTGCTGTCTTTTTATATGTAATGCTTCTTTAGGAAGGCCTCGTAAGGTCTTTGTGAGGATTAAAGACAATGCAAGCAGAGCACCCACGGGTGCCTGGCACCTAGTAGACAGCAAACATGGGAGTTATTGCTGATGTTGTTACTATTTGTATTTTGGAGATAATTATACATGTCTCGAAGAAGTCATAAATGACCACCACCATCTATAATAAATGGGAGAAATTCTTGCCCAATCGACCTAAAGGCAATGAGGTAGCAGTTAGGCCCCAATACTTCTAAGGGCTTGCAATTCTCTACCGTCTTGTAACTCATGCAATTACTTGGTCCAAATGACCATGTCCAGCCCAACTTTCTAGCTGACCATTCAAGCTCCAAATTATACCCGGGTGCCATCTTGAAAACGGCACACATTTGTGATTTGCTTCAATATCTAACTCTAACCCTGTGAAGCACCAGTCATGGATTTAAATCTTGTGTATGAGCACGCCTGTGTTCCCAGTGTGCACACAGATCAGGGTCCGTTCTTAGCCGCCTTTGCATTAATACCTTGAGATGCCCATCAACACTCTGGTCATAGAGAAGGGCCATCAAGCTTTTTAACCACTACCCACAGGAAGAGGTCTGCAACTCAGTGCACATGGTTGCACACATGCCCACATAAGCAAACATATATATACACCTGTGTAATTGAAACAAAGCCTCATAAAACAATACTCACCCTTACTTTATAGATGAACTGTATTTTCTATTATTATTTTTTTAAATAGTGGCTGAGACCTACCAAATCAATTCAAGATGCAGAAATGGCTCAAGACTGGCTATTTTATTTCATTTATTATTTTTTTTAAGATTTTATTTATTTATTTGACAGACAGAGATTACAAGTAGGCAGAGAGGCAGGCAGAGAGAGAGGAGGAAGCAGGCTCCCTGCTGAGCAGAGAGCCCGATGTGGGGCTCGATCCCAGGACTCTGAGATCATGACCTGAGCTGAAGGCAGAGGCTTTAACCCACTGAGCCACCCAGGCGCCCCAAGACTGGCTATTTTAAAGGACAGTATTGTGAGTCCTACGTAGAGAAGTCACATGACCTTGGGTCATGTCCCCAGCCCTGTTTGTCACCGTATTTTCTTCCTGCAAGTCCTGAAAGTGCCCTATGCCTACTGTGGGACTTCGCTGTTATTTTTGTTGACATTTTGGTTGACAGAGGATCATCTAGCATGGTTTTTTTTTTTTTTTAAAGATTTTATTTATTTATTTGACAGACAGAGATCACAAGTAGGCAGAGAGAGAGGAGGAAGCAGGCTCCCTGCTGAGCAGAGAGCCCGATACGGGGCTCGATCCCAGGACCCTGAGATCATGACCTGAGCTGAAGGCAGAGGCTTTAACCCACTGAGCCACCCAGGCGCCCCTAGCATGGTTTTAATATTGCTTAGTATTGGAAACTTATGAAACATGGTTTGTAGGAAAAGCATTTTTATTACTCAAAACAAGATTTCTGAGAAGTGTGCATTGAGCCTCTCTGTGGGTTGGAGAGGGATCACCCTTGTAACTGTGATTCATCCTATTAACGCACTTTTATAAAAGCACTTTTATATAGATATATTTATTTATATATATTTATATATATACATTTATATATAAATATATATATATTTATATATATATTTTATATAACGCACTTTTATAAAAGCAGAGTGGGACCTGCGAGAGAGGAGTGATCACCCTCCAGCTCACCCAGCTCTTACTCTCCACAGGCCCACTGGTCAGCTGCATGGTACTGCACAGACATAGCTCGGACTTTGGGGGCAATGCCCAGATTACAAACTTGATGATGCCATTTTCTAACTCCGTGACCTTGAGCACACCATCTAATCTCTTTGAGCTTCCATTCTCTCCTCTGTGAAGTGGGCGTTAATACCACATCCATGGACTCTACAAGGATTGAATGAGATCTAGAAAATCTGCTATCTTGGATGGAGCAGAGTTCAGGTCCGTGCTAAGATGAGCTTGGGGCTGGCCCTGGATCACTCATTCCTAAATCAGGTAGACACATGGGGGTAGAAGCAGTGAGTATGTTGCAGGGAATGGGGTTCTGAGTGACCCTGCAACCTGGGATTTTTATCATTGTTCTTCCTGTGAGGTAATGGAATGGTCTTCCTTTCCTTCTCCCTCCAGCTATGAGTTGATTCCATGCCATCCTCATATGGGAGAAAGTAAGAAGAAAGTCTAGCACACAATAACTAAGTCTCTGCTTAATTTCCAGATGCTAGGTAGGAACTATTCCAAGGAATACTGGTGTTGGCTGACATGGGTTATGTGTATCTAGACTGTACTAGCAGCTTCTCGACCCATGGTTTCAGCAGAATGAACTAAGAGTATCACAAACTGGCATGGAAAGTCTATGTGACTCGTACTTAAAGGGACAGGAAGGACCCTCAGCAGAGATGATAGAAAATGTTGGTACCGTGAGCATTGAAGAGAACGAGTGGTGAGCTCATCCCCGATGCTTTCTCACTCAACTTTCCTTCCCTCATCCCATTTCTGTCTTTCCTGGGGCTGCAGAATTATTACAGAGTAGCTCTTCATGGATAAGTAGCTCTTCAATGCCCACTTCATGACATTTGTTTAAATCCTAGGTTAAGTGACCTGACATCCAACACATTGCCATGGCACCATCTCCTTTTGTGACTCAGCTAGTGTGTTCTCAAGAGGCGAACCGCAAACTCATTATAGATTAGCTAAGTCAGGTGTGCAGACATGTACATTTCAATGCTGCTCATAAATTTGGGATTATCAGAGCTACCACTCTCTTCCCTCAAGATACTAATAAAATTTTTATTTGAAGACTATTAAATTGTTTCTTAGCTTACTCTTTTCTAGGATAAATCATCTCATTTTTTTCCCCATCTGCAGCAAGAGTAAGAACCACTCCACCTCCATTCCACCCCTAGTCCACAGATTATAGGGTGCCGTAAACCCTGCGTCAGAAATTGATGCCGCAGCCGTAGAAGAAAAATGAATAGCAAACCTTCTGCCAAGTGTCATCGGAGATAGATCATGCTTTTCTTTAGCACGATATCATTGATCTTCAAAAGTAAGTGTCTGCTCAGTTTGGAAAACCCTTGAGAGTTAAATTGGTTAACGTGTTTGTGTAATGAGGTCAGGAAATACAGGTAAGCAAGCTCTGGAATGGGGCAAAGAGGGCAGAAAAAGGAAAGGTTTCAGGATAAATAAAGAGAGCAAGCAAAATGCTGGCATGCAGGGCCACGGAACAAAGGCAACCAGTGTGAGATTCTCCCCAGATTCTCCACAGTACGTGGTACTAACGAACTTCAGGCAGTAATGTCCAATATTAAACTTCATTTTAAGTTGGCTCCTGTCCTGGGCTGTGCTAAAATTTTTATCCATTACCCTCAAACTTTCACTGTAAGTAGCTGTTCCCAACCGCCTGATGGTGGCCATGATTCTGGGAGCGAAGGAGCAGGGAGAGTGGCCGCAGCGGGCAGTCAGCAGCCTGGAAAGAACATTGCAGCTGCAGGACGACTTGGGAGTTGAGGAGGCAATCCTCACCACCTGCGGCGGACAGGACACTCTGACTTTCCTTTCAACAACCGTCTTCTGGGACCCGAGACCCGAGCTGGAATGGGGCTAAAAATTTAACATGAATAGCACAAAGGCCTCCCCCTCACAGGCTTATAGCCTACAGGAGAGGAGAGAAAGTGGCTCTTCTAGCACTGTGGGATAAATGCAATAAAGTAATCTCCAAATACACATTATACATTAGTAGCATGGCGGAGTGGAGGGAAGATCCCAAAATGGTGATCCTCTAGTCGTGTTTCAATGAAGACTGCTTTGGCTGAAGATAATAATAAATAGTAGATAAATAAATAAATAAAAATTAAAAAAATAAAAAATAAATAATTAAAAACAGGTAACCAATTCCAGGGCTATAATTTGCTAGTCTCTGGTTTAAACAAAGAGAAATCCATTTTTCCTACATATAACAAGGAACTCAGAGATGCATAGTTACTGATTCTGGTTACGGAGCTCCTAACTACCTACCAATAGGCCCTTTCCATCTGTCTGCTTCGCCTTCCTTCATGCCTGCTTTCCCATGGCACAAAATGACTTGAATAGCTCCAGCTTTGGATCCATTCATGTTCAAGAAAGGAAGAATGGGGAAGAGGCAATCCCAGCTGCTATCCTCTTGTGCTTGTCCTTTTTATTAAAAAGCAAATACTTCCCACAAGCCCCAAGCAGATAGATATCCCCTTTGCTTTGTTGGCTAGAACTGAGTACATGGTCAACCATGGCAGCAGAGGAGACTGCAAAAGTGATCATCTCTCTCATAGGAGACATGAACAAGGAAGGGGACATGAACAAGGAAGAAGGAGCTGGAAACATGGTTAGGTTCATTGTGCAGCATCTGCCACAAGCTGGATCCTGGTGAACAGGCAGCAAACAGCCAAAGAAACGAGGAAGGGCATGCATGCAAGCTAAAGAGACAACGTTCGAGAAGACAGGAGGAGAGGAAGAGAAACACAGATTCTAATTGTTGACAAATGTTCTACATGGCTGCAGCCCCAGGGGTGAACAGGGAAATGGGAAACAGTGGAGAAGAAGGCAGGGTTGGAGGAGGATGATCTCTGTGGCCTCACTGATGACTTTGGGCTCTACATCTCTTCATATGCCTACACCTAACAGTGCCTTCATAAAAGCAGAAACCCAATCAGCGTTAATGATAACTGGGACCAAAACAGAAAGGCAGACAAGCCATCATTGTTAAGAAAATCCTAACTAATCATAAAGTGAAGATTCAGTCAAATCTCTGGTAGTGGATGGCAAGTATTGTCCCTTTGACGTCAATTTTGTTTTTCTGATTAACCCTAAATTGCACCAGGATAAGAGGAAACCAGCTGTACCAGAGGATTACCAGTGCTCTAGAATCTCAGCCCTGGGCTAGCCACAAGCCTGGTGTACCCCTGAAGACTGTTCAGACTGCCTTGGCTCCTTTCCTATTTTTGTGCCCCCTTCTCATATTTGATGGGCTGTCACTTCCAACAGCCAGCATGGTAGTTCTTCTTTGCAGGACCAACATTGCCAACAGAACCATGCTGCTCATGAGTGTTGAGAGCTGGAAGCACCTGTAGACTCCCACCCCCAGGACAGACCTCAACCAATGACTGACCCAAGGGAGAATAGAAGCCCCAGGTCCCTTGCCTTAGATCAGGACAAATCTGAGGTGTCACTGACCCTACACTTACCATCACTTCCCTAGTAGGATTGGCTGGAAACTATTCTCTACAGGGTTTTCCTGAGATCCCCTCCTCTCTTGGCCTTTTCTCTTCCCCCATCTGCTTCTCCTGTACCCTTACTAGTGTTTCCTGGAAGAACTTTCTCAATAAATCACTTGCTCAGGAATTCTTATCTCATGAAAAATTTGTTCCTGGGGAATTGGAATTAAACACCTTATCTTGTATATCAAGTAATATTTTAGAGACTTGGGAACTAGTAGAATTTGGTTGCTAGAAACAGAAACTACCCTAGTTGTGTCAAACAGAAGGAATTCAATACAGGAATGAGGGCTTTACAAATCATTCAGAAGTTGGTTCTTAGCTGGGTCTACAGGACTGACTCCCTGCACATCACTAGACTAGCCCATAGGAAGGGGCACCTCCTATAATCCTGAAGATGGAACTGGATAGAACTGCTGACTACAAGAACACCCTGCCTGTATTTGGAGGGCCAGAAAGCCACCATTCCTGTTGCCCTCTTCCACATTTGTATAACTGGAGCCTGGACACAGGAACATTGCTATAGAAAGATACAGTGTGATCTATGCTCATTGGGAAAAATAACCAAATAACCAGAATAAGGCCCTGCCATGTTTCTACTCTCCAAGTCTCAGGATCTAATCAGAAGTCCCAAACTCACAACCAGAAACGCAACACTCAGGGGGTCTGGGACATATTTTTGTGTTCTGGCCTGTGTGGTTCATGAAGGCATGAGAAGCAGGCATCAGAATGCTGTGAGGCAGTCACCATATCTACTCATTTGGTTAAAGGCCAGCTTTGAATATTCACTTTGGGGAAAAGAGATTTATAACAAGTCACATGTGGCAACATACATTTCCTAAGGAAATCAGCATCCTTTCATGCCTAATTTTATCTGCCTTGTTCTCATTAACTTTTCTTCATATGCACTAGATTAGGTAGAAATGGATCTATTTTTACCAGATTTCTTGGTTTATCATACACTTACATTGCAAAGTCAAATAAGTAACTGAGACTCAACAATTCCACTCCTAGGTATCTACCCAAAGGAATTGAGAGTTTATATGCACACAAAGACTTGGTTGCAAATGTTTTTAGCAGCCTCATAACAGCCTATTATTGTTCATAATGGCCAAAATATCGAAACACCTCAAATGTCCATGAACCGATGGATGGATAAACAAAATACGGTATAGTCATACAGTAGAATACTGTTTAGCAACAAAAAGAAACAAGCTATTGATACTATTGATACTATTGATGCGATAGAAAGAATGAACCTAAAAAATGTTGGCTTTAATTGAAAGAAGGTGGACACAAAGGCCACATATTGTATGACTCCATCTATACGAAATGTCCATAAAAGGCAAATCTATGGAGACAGGAAGTCGATGAGTAGTTGCCCAGGGCTGGAGGGGACCCAGGAACTGAATGGGCATCTAGACAGACTCAAGAGACCCTACTGCAGTGTACTTGAAATGGGTGAATTTTATGATGTGTAAACTCAAAGTTTTTAAAAACAGAAGTAATTGAAATGGTGTTTGGAGAATCATGTACACTTAAGGTCACAGAGGCCGTGCATGACTGATTATAAGGAGATTGTTGTCCCAATAAAATATTTATAAGGACTTATATTTGGTTCTAAATGTAGAGCCTCTTGTAGAACTATGAAATAATTTAAAACAACATTAAAATTTTTGTCCCCTCTTACTAACACTAGCCCTATGTGATGGTCCCTACCCACCTGAACGTGCTGATGTGTACATGCAGGCACCTATGCTGGCTCATTTGTGGGTAAACTGTTTTGATTTCATCCCCACAGTCTTCCTTAAAGATGAGAACTGCATCACAGGAAGCACTACAGCAGCTTATGTTGTAGTCAGAGCACTTGAAATTAATCTTAAGTGATGCACGCTGGGTGTAGAAGTCAAGAGTACTGACCAACATCACAGTGTTGGGGCTGTGCTTCCCAGAAAGGTTTTCTGCAACATTTGTCCTGGGAAACATTCCTTGAAGGAGGTTTTCTTGTCCAGTTTGAGGGGGACTCTTCTTAGAGATTCAATAAGCCTATTGGTCCGTCAACAGGTTCTGAGAATTCTTGCAAGGCACAAACCAGAGTTTCCCAAACTTATCCCATACAACATACCAGGCATGGTGTTAAGCATCACACACACACACACACACACACACACACACACACACATTTGTTACCTCCTTTAGTCCCCATGACAATGGAAGAGCTAAGTCGATTATTCTCACTTGAAGGATGTGGACATTGAAGCTCGTGAGAGGCAAAGCAAGTGTGCAGACCAGGGAAGTCTGGCTCCAATGCTTGTGAGAGACCTACCACAACACGGGCCAATGACTTTGGAGCCTCGTTGCTTGTTAAAAAAAAAAAAAGGGGATTCAGTGAACACACTTCAGGAAACACTGGTTCAGGGAATTTCTATTACAAATGTGTCAATAAAAAGACACAGCAAATGAAGATGGAGGAGGCTGTTCCCCATGTTGCTTTTTGAAACTGCTCTAAGGGGAAAAAAAAAACAAATAACAACCAACCGTTTGTGACCCCATACCAGCGAACCAGAGTCCAATGACCAGGGCCCAATTAATGTTCTATCAATAAGTAAACCATGTTGAGTAGGATACAATGATTAGTCTAGGAAATGATATAGTTTTCAATCACAAAAAAACAGATGTGGGGCCTTTGAGTTCCAAAGACTATAAAATAAAAATAATAAATTTAAGAAAATATTCTGCCACATTTCTTGGAAACTTGAACTGATACATCACAAATTATTCCAAAACACAATTTAAATGTCACTTTAAAAATAGGACGTGTCAGATTAGTCACATGGGAGTCCATTAAGGGATGATGATGGTGATGAAGATGATGAAGAAGATGATGATGATGATGAAAGTTCCCAGATTTGAAATGAAGCAAAGCAATGAAAGGAAATTTTTAAATTTGATGACCATTGATTGTGAACTGTACCCATAACTGATGCATTTCTCTGAATTCATGTATGATCCCTGGACCCACCCTACCCAATCCAGCTGCAGAACGGTGGTAATGAGAAGGCATTGAATGCCATGCCTAAGGTTTAAGTGTGAACATCTGTTTGATCTGTCTCCCAATTCGTTTTCTTATGGCTTCTATGTTCATTAGAGATGGAGGGGAATGGGCCTATATGCTACGTGTACCCAGCTCCAGAATTTGTCATCAGCATGGACCGGCATGAGCACAAGTGCTCAGGATTTTCTGAGTTGACTAGAGTTTCAGAAAATTGAAAACACAGAGGATATTCATCATAGCAATAGTTATTTCTGCAAAGAATCCATATTGACCTAAATGTCAACAATAGGGAAGTGCTAGGGGCGCCTGGGTGGCTCAGTGGGTTAAAGCCTCTGCCTTCAGCTCAGGTCATGATCTCAGAGTCCTGGGATTGAGCCCCACTTCGGGTTCTCTGCTCAGCTGGGAGCCTGCTTCCTCCTCTCTCTCTGCCTGCCTCTCTGCCTACTTGTAATCTCTGTCTGTCAAATAAATAAATAAAATCTAAAAAAAAAAAAGGGAAATGCTAAATAAATGATAGAATACCCAAGTCCGTGGGATCATAAGTAGTCATTAAAAATCAAGTTTTGAACATTATTTAAAAATATAGTAAAAATTTTATAATAAAATAAAAGCTTATAATTAAAATTGCACAATAGATGACATAAAACAGTACGTGCAGTATGTCCTAACTCTATGAAATAAATAATTCTATTTCTAGTATAAATACAAACAAGAATTTCATCAAAATGTTGAAGATGGTTATCTTGGAACAATGGGATTACTGTGACATATTTTTCTTCCTTTTCTTTCCTGTTAGTACTTGCCTGTGATTTTTTTTACAGTTTTTTAAAATAATGACATTGTTCTATCTTTATAACAACTGCTGTGTCTTCATTGAAAAACCAAAACAGATAACAATACTGGATGTCTGAGAGATATAAAATGGATAAAATAGATCCTAAAATGCTAAACTAAAGCTATCTGTTTTATACCACTTGTTCCTGAGGGCTGTGGAACAAGACAGTTCTGGGTTCAACTCTGAGCTCTACTATTTCCTACCTAGGGAACCCTGGGAAAGTTATTTCATTTCTCTTAGCTCCATTTCTCATATGTAAATGAGGGCTGATACCAGACTCTTCCTCAGAAGGCAGATGTGACAGATACAGCAACTAAAGGAAACTGTGTCGTAAATAGTGAGTCCTTGATAAATGTTCTTGTGGCCCTTACTTGTCTGCCACAGTTCCACAAAGGCCTCACAACTGGGATAGGACATGGGAGTCTGTGACGATCAGATAGATACCTGTTAACAGCCAGACAAAAAGCAGAATTTTGACTGCTAAGCCAGGGCAATCTTGCAACCTGAGTCCTCTGTGGTCCACCTCTTTTCACAAGAAATAGCAAAACATTTGCCATCATCCAGTAGGGTACAGGCTACTTGCCTACAGCTAGTAGGAATATTCTTTGTAAGCCAAGGAGAAAGTACAGTTACCATTTTGGTTTATAGTAAGTGCATTTCTGAAAATCCACTGTGGCTTAAATCAGGGGGATATTTTAAATGACCTAAGTTAGTTGAGAACTGAAAGAACATTGTAGGACACCTATTAAAACATAATTCCTTGTAGTGCAAAATAGGGAAAAAAAAAAGTCCACATATCCATCAACAGCTATGTAAATGAGAGCAGAGCTGTCACTCAATGAGCTTTGTCCATCAAAAGCTGAGAACCGGTGCAGATGAGTTGAGACTTGTTACTTCAGCTGACAGGACAGCTAGCAGGGGTCTAGGGTTTATCCAAGTAAGCCATAAAAGTTTACTTTTCATATAAATTTTTGTGTGGGCCATGACATGAAAAGGTGGGAGCACAGGTTAAGCTTCTCAGGTAGAAAGAACAGAAATCAGGTCTGGCCAACTTCTTAGAGGCTCTTGGAGACTTAAAGATCAACAGGGGCCTGAAAAATCTGCTTGAAAACCCAGGTGATTCTGAGGCCCTTGGAAGCAGGGACCACAGCCAATAATGAATAGCGGGAATGGTTTAATCAGGACATTCTTGCCTGGATGAAGATCTCCAGCTTATTCTAATGTATTTCCTCAGGTCAAAGTCCCAGCAGAGAGCATCTGATTGGGTGAACTCTTTGTCTGTATCTAGAGCAAAGAGAGGAAAGACTGGCCCCTTTGACTTCCTTAGTGAGAGGCAGACACAGGATTTAAGACCCACCAAGACAAGGAAACCAAGGTGCCATAGAAGCTGGGTAGCCAAAAAAAAATGACAAGTGTCCACAATAACAGATGGCTGGTTAAAGTACAGTACAACCATAAGCGAGATTCTGCGAAGCTATTTTAAAAAGGATAAGGTAGAAATGTCTGGTTTCTCAACCTGCAACTGGGAAGACTAGAAGTTGCCACTCCAGCCTAACAACAAGTAAAAAGCTGAAGAAACTGAAAAATCAACAACTCTTCTTTGGTCCGTTGAACAATGGAGGTCACAGGGCAAACAGCTGCCCCAAAAGCTGGAGAGACAGATATGAGAATGTAGGGAATTGCAACTTAACAGAGCAGAGCTATCTTAACAGAGCCTCACTTACCTGGGAAGGTAGTAGGGGAGCTAGGGGTAGTAGGAGAGGGGAAATACCCAACTCCATCCCCTTTGCCACTTTTGTTCCACCTAAGAGAAAATGGGAGAATGAGAAGCTCTGGGAACATTTAAAATCCATGACACAATCTCACCAAAGGATTGAATGCTTCCCTCCCCCGCCACCCACCTTACCACTACATTACTACATGCCTACCTAGCACAGTTCCTTTGAACCAGTACCTCATGTCCACCTCCACACAAAAAAATTGAGCATCATACTAAAAGTCAAAAAGCCCAGTTTGAAGAGACTGGACAATCATCACAACCAGAGTCAGATATGGCAGAAACGTGGAATTATTTGAAGCAATAACATTTGAAGCAATAATGACTGAGAATTTCCCCCCAATTAATGTCAGACACCAAACCACAGATTCAGGAAGCTTAGAGAACCAAGAAGGATATACAAACAAACAAAAACAAACAGATAAACAACTTTGAAAAGGCACACCAACACATACCATATTCAAAACTCCAGAAGTTCAAAGGTAAAAGAAAAATCTTGAAAGAAGTCAGAGGAAAAAAAAAGTACCTTACCTAAAACAAAGCAAAAATAAGCGTTGTATACAACTTTTCCTCAGAAGCCATGGGGCAGTTGAGTGAAATATTTTAAATGCTAAGAGAAAAAAAAAAATACCAAACTAGAATTCTGTACCCTAAAAAATTATCCTTAACAAGTGAGGGAGAAATAAACACTTTCTCAAACAGACAAAAATTGAAAGAATTTGCTGCAAGTAGATGTGCTTGCAAAAAATGTTAAAGTTCTTCGGACAAAAGGGAAATAACATAGGTCAGAAATTTGGGTCTACAGAAAGAAAGGATGAACATAGGAAAATAAATCAGTAAAGGTACAATAAGTCTTTTATTTTTCTTATTCTTAATTGATCTAACAGATCATTTGATCAAAATAATAGCAGCAACAATGTATTTGATTATGTAGGCTTACGTGTATGTCAGGTATATAAATGTGCGTATATATGTTTATAAGTAGGATGAATGATACAAATGATATAAGGCACAATGGAGGAACTCACATTATTGTACTACAGGGTACTCAAACTACTTGTGAGTGGTGTAATTTTATTCCAAAGTGGACTTAGGTTAGTTGTACATGTGTACTGCAGTCTCTAGGACAATGGCTAAAAAAACTTTTTTATAAAAGTATAATTAATATGCTAAGAAGAGAGAGAAATGGGATCATAAAATGCTCCATAAAAACCACGAAAGACAGAAAAAGTGTGGAAAACAAAAATAAGAACAAAGGAAAGGGGCAAAAAATAGAAAACAGTAACAACATGGTGGATAGTAGTCCAACTTTATAAATAATCACTTAAAATGTCAGTGGTTTAAATGCACCAGTTAAAAGACAGACATTGTTAATGCAGATGAAAAAACAAGACCCAAGTGTATATTATCTACAAGAAATACACTTGAAATGTAAAGATACTGAAGTGTTCTAAAAACCTATAATTAGGTCTCAGTCTTTTCATGAGCCTGTGTCTTTGGGCAGGGAACATCAGGAGTGTTCCTCCTTTTTCTTTTTTTTTTGCCCCCTTGCTTAGGTGCATCAGGATAGCCACAGTGGGCTGGATTAGGGCATTTCCCTTCCTCGGGTCCGTTTGGCTCTGATAATACCCCAGCAGCTGTGGTTAACCAGTTTCTCCTGAGGGCAGATATGGCTAAGAAGAACAAGATGTTCTGGCATTATTTCAAAATCATTGTTTTTACCTCTCCTCTGCAGGAAGGGTGAGGGAATTCCCTCCACCCCCGTTCCTTTCTTTTTTTCTTTCTTTTTTTTTTTTTTTTTTTAAAGATTTTATTTATTTGAGAGAGAGAGAGCGCAAAAGAGAGCACAAGCAAGGGGAGGGGCAGAGACAGAGGGAGAAGCAGGCTTCCCACTGAGCAGGGAGCCCGACGTGGGGCTGGTGGGGCTCGATCTCATGACCTGAGCCCAGAGCAGACATCTAACTGACTGAGCCACCCAGGCACCCCTTCCCCCAATACTCTCTATGAGAATTTGGTCAGCCTCTTGGAGGTAAAACTCACAGTATCGGGGAGGCCTCCTTAAGACTGGGTATCCCTGGAGGATTTTAACTCCGGTACTTCCAACAGTTGGCAGTTACACCTTGGGTTTTATGACCATGGCACTGGTTACCGTTGAGGTTCCCACTCACTGGTGAATCGCTACACTGGTGAGCTGTATTCGCTCGTCTGACTCTCTAATTGTAAGGGTTTGGATGTAGGCATCCAAGAGGAGTTGTTGGTATTTTAGTCTATTCAGCTTTTTACTTGTTGGGTTGGACTGGCAGCTTCCAAGCTCCTTGTATGTGGAAACCAGAAGTCTCCCCAGCTTTATTCATACTTGCCAAAACTTGGAAGCAACCTGAGAAGGTGAATGGCTAAATCAACCGTGGTACATCCGGACAATGGAATATTCTTCTGCGCTAAAAAGAAATGAGCTATCAAGCCATGAAAAGACATGAGGAACCCTAAATACATATTACTAAGTGAAAGAAGACAATCTTGAAAAGGCTATTTACACTGTGTGATTCCAACTATATGACACTCTGGAAAAGCAAAACTATGGAGACAGTAAAAAGATCAGTGCTTGCCAGGAGCTGGGGGAATGAGTAGGCAGAGCTCAGAGGATTTTTTAGAGCAGTGAATCTATTCTGCATGATATAGAGTGGTGGAGACACATCATTAGACATTTGTCTAAACCCACAGAATGTACCACACCAAGAGTGAACCCTAATGGAATCTGCAGACCGTAGGTGATAATGATGTGTCAATGTGGGTTCATCGATTACGGCAATGACCCACTGTGCTTCACAATGTCTGTGGTGAGGGTAATTGTACCTGTGTGGGGACTGGGGCTGTAGGGAACTCTCTGTACTTTCTGCTCGATTTTGCTGTGAAACAAAACTCCTCTGAAAAATGAAGTTTAGTAGTCAAAAAAAAAAAAAAAAAGTTCTAGAAGGTCATAACTAAACGGTTAACAGAGGTTTTCTCTAAGGAGCAGAATTCGATGACGGGGAAGCAGGGAAGTTGTTGGATGGTGGATTTCCACTTTCTATTTTAAATACCTCTTCATTATTTGAATGACTTTTTTTTTAAAGGAGCATGCATTGCTTTTATAATTAAAATTCTCATTTTACAAAAAGCAAAAGAATAAAAACCAATTGAGGAAGAAGTAAGCTTTCTGTGCAAGCCTCTTTGGGGTCTCCACTGTTTTGTTTTTATATTCTCTTGTCAGGAAGAAATAAGGTCTTGCAGGTAGTAAAAGTTAAGTGACATGATCGATGTAAGTGAATTCCCCCAGCGCCTTGAATGAGCCACTTGTAATTCCTTCTTGTCCCTTTCCAGTTGTTTCCTAGGGCCCATCTTCACCTTCCCTCCACTTCCTCCTCCTCGCTGAGCAGAAACCTGAGCAGGTTTAGGAAGCCCTGTGGTCCTCTTGCCCTCTTTCCAATATCTTGTCTGCCCTCCATTCTGACACCACCGGCCTCACTCCACCCCATCCCCACTGTGCGTTTCATGCGAAGAATGTATTCCTGGAGACCTCCTATAATTCAAAACTTCCATAATTCAATCCTGCTTTCCCCACAGGACTGAATATAAAGTATGCAGAAGGGGGAACGCGATCCTGGAGTGCATAAATCTGCAGACGTCATGATGTAGATTTGCTTTAAGACAGCTTTTTATTTTCCCTGTATTTTCTCTAATATTTTGAAGTGCTCTCTCTTAAATTAACACGACACAGCATCGCGGTGGTTGCTTGGTCTTCTCAGCGGAGATTTAGCACATCTAAGTTCTGTTCCAAAGTCCCAGACTTGCCTGAGTGTTTTACAGCTCTCTCGCTTAATGAACTCTTGGGTGACCTTGTTATGGGATTGTAGGTAAGGTATAAAGATTTTAAATTATCATGGCAGCAAACGTTCAAAGAACAGAGGAGAAGCCATCAGATCTCTCCTAGGGGTTCCCACGCAGGTAACAGCTGTGGTTCGACAGGCATTTATTTACAAAGGATGGCGGTGGCCAGGGTGGTGTGGCCGTGTGGCCACGGAGCAAACATGGTTCCTGACTACTCAGCCCACCCGCAAGGACAGTGTGTGATTTTTGAGGAAGGTTTTTAATGGGGGTAGAGGAGGGGGAGAATATAAGTTACTTTCAATTTGGAACATAAAGTGAGACCGTTAATATTTTATACTGCACTAGTTCCATTTTACATAAGTTCAATAAAATGCCCCACATGTGGAGAAAATGTCTTGTTTCGTAGCCCAGCATTCCTCTTCTGGCTTCTGTAACTACATCTCCAACTTTCTCTCCTTGCCACTCCCATCCCCAGCCACGCTGACACTCGTTTTCACTCTCTACCTCTGCACTAGTTTCAAACGGTTCTGTTTAGAAATGAAGATAATACAAATAAGCAAAAATAAAAGAAAAATCACACAGAGGTAATCATCATTCATATTTGGATGTATTTCTGTGCAGTCTTGTGCTATCTACAGGTACACAGAAATGAGAGCATGTGTGTACGTGTATCGTGTGCATAATTTTTTGGCCAAAACAGGATAATTGGGTAAATATTATTCTGGAGCATATTTCTTTCATCTTATGATGTAATTCACTATTCTTCATTATTTTGTTTAAAACTTGATAGCCTTGCATGATATAAGTAAGTGTTCCGTAATAGATTGAAATAATGCTGTGTTTTTGAACACTTAGACTGTTTACAAATGTGAGGTTTCGTGACCAGTGCCGAAATGAATATTCTTGTTGCTAAATCTTTGCAATCCCCATGACTATTTTTTAAAGAACGAATCCTTGGACCAAAAAGAGTGAAAAATTTCAAGGCTTTAAATACCCACTGCCAAATTTCCCTAGGAAGTTGGAAACAATCTGTACTCCCCTCAGTGATGGCTGTGAGTCCCTGCACACTTATCTGATGGGAGCCTTCTTATTCATCTACCTGCCTATTTCCGAGTGAGATAGGAAAACCCATAAAAGAGACCCATATTCACTTTTTATGTTTAAAAACCACTTCTTATTGGTATAGTATGCCTCAATGGACTCTGCTCAGTTGTCTCTCTTAGACCAGAAGCTCTGAGAATGCACAGATTACGTATGCATAAATCTTTCTTGGTACAGGACCACATAGAAACAGGCGCTTAAATGTCAAAAAGCATTTATTAAGTGGGCTGATAAATGTATTTCACTTGCAGGCCTGATGTAAGTTATTTGTCTTTCCTCGGTCTCCTGTTGATGGCTTATTTATAGAAATGGGTAGCATGATTGAATTTGTGTGTGTGTGTGTGTGTGTGTGTGTGTGTGTGTTGTGTGTGTGTATTGTTTTGCCTTGATTGTTTAATTTTTAATTGATGGATATATGCTCCTAGCCTTTTGATGGGTGTATTTTATAAAATATTTAAAATCAATGAATTAATCTATGGTGCCTCAGGGACTGGATATATCACTCCCTTTGTAAGAACTAAGTCTATTCTGGTGAAATGTAAAAAAAAAAAAAAAAAAAAGGGCACTCAATTATTTCTCCTATCATTCAGTACTAAGTGACAGTGGCAAGGTCATGGTAAATACACACACAACCAGACCCAAGTTCATGTGGAAGATAATTGTCTCTTTTGATAGCCTGTTGCTATGTCTTCTAGTTAAGGTTGTTCACATTTTGTAATGAGTCTCACTCCAAATTTGTTTCCCTTTCAGTCATATTACTCATGTGTATTTTGCCCTGTGACTTCCAGGCAAGGAACTAGAATTAGCAAGACAACAACAGTTCTTCTCTCCCTGTACCTCTCTCTCCTGGGATATCTGGCATTCTGTTAAGAGATAGTCAATCCATTAAGGGATAGATCCATCTGTGCATCTAAGTCATCCACTTAGAAAATGGCCAATTATTTAATGAATACCTCCTACCAAGAGTCTAGGAAAAAGTCTTGCGGCAAAGAGTCACAACAATTCCTATAAAATCACATTAGCAAGTATATATGCTGCTCCCTTTGGACATGTCCAAATGCTTCCTTCAAGCACCGAAGGAAAACCCCTATGGGATGCCATTCTCTACACCGGGGCTATTTTCTCAAGGTGTTGGCTGCTGCCTAGGCTCTTGGGAGGTGATTATTGCTTTCTCCTGGGTGGGAGGGACAGAGGGGCTGAGAACTTCACAGCTGTGAGAGGAAAGGAAAAGAATTTAAGTGAATAAACCCCATTCTCAGTCTTGTTCAAATGGAAGAGGCGGATACCTAGAAGGTATTACCCCCTCCTCACTCACACCATAGTTGATGGAAATCTTCCCACCAATCGTGGCTTCTAGCCAGTTTGCCTCTGAGTTATTATAAATATTCTGCTCCTTTCCTCGGACTTTTTGCAGGTCAAGCCTAGTAGCTGCAAAGAGTGACAGTGAACAAGAAATTTAATTTCTGTACAGTGAAAGCAATAATGTGATTAGGGTTTTGTCATAAAAATCCCAACAATGGTCATGGCATGAGCCATGGTCCTTCCTGCATATAAACATGTCAACACACCCACATGTGTTCTGAACACCTTGAACACCTTGCAGGTCCAAGGTTATTAATCAGTAATAATTCCTGAATTCCTAATCAATTATCCCACATCAATTATAGAGCGATTGAAGTTGATGATAGACAAACCACTAAAATAAAAATCCCCCTTCATCTGAAAGTGCACTAAGCATGGGCTGAAGTACTCCATATTTGCTCTGCTCTGGGCTCCATTGCTCTGGCCATTAGCCAGAACTAACATATGCCCATCCTAGATGAAGTGTACCGCTTCCTCTCCTTACATTTTTTTTTTTCTATTTTGGTTTTTCTGGAAGGATCGAGCATCTCTAGATCTTGTTCTCCTTACCTATAAATCAAATGTTGGATTTAAAAAGCACCTGTCCCAGGTCAACGGACTTGATAAAGTGTTGAGGGACAATGACTCTTGCAGTGAGGTGGCAGGGAAAGCAAATACAGCTGCCATTCTGAGCCAGCAAGAGACGCACTTGCCGCCCTGACCAGTGAGACTTAGATTTGCACTCCCGGATGAATTTGACTTTCCAGAAATAAAGCAGCATGGGACAACTCATTGCCTGCAAAGATCCTCTCCCATAAACTTTCACTCAACTCTGTTTCTTTTTCAGAAACGAGATTCACCATACCCAAGGATTTTTCTGAAGCTCAATGCTACAGTCGAAAGAGGAATACACATTGCACTCGGGGTCACAACCTACAGCTAGAGCCAAAGGTTAGGTGCCATTGAGTATGTGCCATGGGCTTACCTTTGGTATCATTGAACGGACTTTGCCTCTGGATCTGCTCTGTCCAAGGTGGAGCCATCTTTTGTGAAATACATCACCATCAGAGTGCTTTGTTCTGATAATGTATTACTCTAATACATCTGTTGCTTTAATGATATATTAATGTAATACATTATCAGAGCAAGGACAACTGATGATATATTATGGGAAGTAATGGTGCCATTCAGAAAATGAAGGATTCAAGAAAAGATTCATTAGAATTACAGGATAATAGCCAACATATGGGACTCTGGAAACTGCAATCTTGGTCTGTTTTCTACTGGTTAGATAAACAGCTCCCTTGTTCCAGAGGCTCCCCCGCCCCTTCCATTTAGGCACCAAATTCCATAAAACATTGGTTGCTACATATTTTATAAACTCTTTATACATACTAACAATGTCTCCCATGAACCTGGGGTCACTGCAGGCTCATTGTATCCAGTTACAATGTTTTTACTAGGAAGTCCTCCTTATTTACCCCTAACCATAGGAAACCAAGTAACATTGACCTCTGGACAGTTAGAACAGCATATCATCTCTCATTACAATAATCTGAACTCCAGTCATTGTTCAACATTAATTATTGCCAAGGCTATAGCATTTTCTTGCTACTTGACAGTTGATCTTCATCCTATCATTAACCTTAGGTCAATTTAATCCCAACCTCCATTTTCAGCACTATACAAACAATTTATTTTTGCATTTTTTTTCAACCACACAAAGACAAACAATGTCAGACTGCTCCATGTTGTTTTATGCATTATGATGATTAAACATTTTTAAAGACATCCAGACATCAAAGTTTGGAAAGCACCAGTCAACAAGAGTTCTGAAAATGAGATGTCGTGGTGGTTAGTTTTCCTGGAGAAAAATTATATAAGGAAGGACTCAAGAGTATGTAAGTTCAGGACTTAAAACATATTTTCCTTGAAGATTATTCCTAATATGAACCAAGAAGATTTATAATCAACATCTACTATCCACTATAGTATAGAATACTATACATTTAGTGTTTCTTAAGCCATGAGCAGGAATAATAGCTAAATTCAGACAATTTTATCTGCCTAAGGTTTCTTTTTTTTTTTCTCCTGGAAATCAAAAGTATGAATATAGGAGAAAGGAAGCTGGAATTCCTGCTGAGAAATTTATTTGGTGTTCTCCATTCTTCTTGACCTGATGCTTATATTGAAATGCCAGAAATAACAGTTTGACACAGCAAGGGCCATTGAAACAATAGTATTTAATGCATTTAACTGAAAAATAAGTAAGCTTTGAATTATCACAGCCAATTGCAAGTTAAAGGATGCTTTGCAGAAATTTGGTGAGCTCTCCTCTGCAAAATAAAATATAAAGCTAAAAAAGCCATTGAAATATGTAATACTCAGAAAAGCATTGATTTAAAATTCTTTTAGGGGATAAACACTTTCATTTATAGAAGGGCTGTTTTATTTCCACATATAAGCTGTTATATAAGATAAGGGTTAAAATCAAACAAGCAAACAAATAAACATAACACTGTATACATCAATATATCTTTATATGAATTTTAATTATTCCTGTAGCTTATCAAGAAGTTAAGATAAAAAGTCCAATGTTCTCTGTTATGACTTCACAAGATGACAGGGTAAAGGCTTTAAGTATAGATGTGTTACCAACTCTCCAAGCTGAACCCTGGCCCTTCCTTTGTTTCTTGCTGCACTTATCACAAAGGAAAAACTGAAACACCTTGCCCTTGGCAGAAAGAGTGAGAACATTTACCTTTTCCAAAAGCACTTCTTTCTTCCTTTTTTTTTTTTTTTTTTTTTACTGAGACTTTAAATGTGGCATATGAAATTTGAGATTGCTATTTGTTTCTGCACAACTCTTAATGCAGAATGCAGGGTGACAGTACTTACATGTGCAGCTGAGCATTAGCGTCCGAGATCTCTCATTATCCTGACCTTGAACAAGAAGGGTCTAATTCCAAATCTGCCTCAGTGCCCCAGAGTGATTCCCAGGGAAAGTTCTGTGACTGCCTTCTAGACCTTCGATTATCACAAGACTCAAGGAAAGCGCGCTGCCCTTGTTCTGAGTGTGTGTACTATTGCCAAGAGCTTTCTCACTTCCAGGAAGGAATGAGGTCCAGGGACAGAGCGGAAAGGTCCCCTTTGTTGTTGAACTTAGGAATTGACAACAAAAGCAGGTAGGTAATAGGAAGTCTCCCTGCCATCCTGGCAGGCCAGAATTCTGCATCATGACCCAGTGGCCAGATTCGTCCGCAGTTCTGTGGGAGCTCATGGACAAAGGGACACAAGGCCAAGGCTTCCCGGAACCCTAAAGAGTCTGGAATGGGGAGATAAGCCTGCAATTCCCCCTTAGCCTTGGGAGAAAAGGCCTTTGCACACTAAGGTCTAGAACTAACTGGATACTGGAAGACTCATCCTGTGAATCTATCATTAATTCTTAGAAAACACAAATTTTAGGGGTGCCTGGCTGGCTTAGTGTAGCATGCAACTCTTGATCTTGGGGCTGTGAGTTCAAGCCCCATGTTGAGTCTAGAGATAACTTAAAAACAAAAATCTTGAAAAAAAGAAAAAAATAATATACAAATTTTAGCAGGAAATCCTGGGAAATGAATTAGAAATACAATTTAAGGACTGATAATAAACTAATCTACAGCTCAACCTTTACGCTGATTATTGGCACAGGTTTCCTCAAAACTTCTACTTCACAACAAAATCATTGTCTGCTTTTCCCCACTCCTCACAAATTCTACCGTACCCTCAAAATTCAGCCTAACCCGCTTTTTTGTTACATCCTGGTATGGGAATCTTGATGAGTAAGATGTACACATATGAAATCTGCAGCAGCTTTTAGTAAAATAGTCTTTTGTATAGATCATGCAAACCTGCCAGAAGCAGCTGGCACTTCTCATGACAGATATTGTTAACAATTTCACTGGAATCTCAGAAACCTAATAGGAAAAACTCTGAGTTCTGTTAATGCTGAATTTTTAAGTTATTTAAGTAATTTCACAGTCAAATGATGAGTTCTTCTATTCAGTGATGAATTTCTACATGGCATTAAAAATATCTAAGTTCCACATGTCAAATAAAAAATGCTATTACCAGGCATATGTCTGTATCTGCACATCCTTGAAGTACAGGGATTTCAAGTGAGATTTGCCATCTAACAGGGAAAGATTGCAGTCTACTTGAGCTTGCCTACAAGGAGGAAGCAGAATCTTGGCACTCACCACTCCCCACTGCTGTCTTGGAAACAACAGTCTGAAAGCAAACAAGGAATGAGCTATACCTTGCTGCGTGCCACCAGAATGTGTTATGATGAATTCTCTCCAAGATCAGGGACCACCTTCATGCAGTCCTGAAAAATGACACCCAGAACCAGGTGAGAAGACCTTCTGCTGACAGATCAGTGGTTGCTAGATGCAGGAGGTGGGGGAGAGGGCTGGGTAAAAAGGGTGCAGCTAGTCAAAGGTAAAAACTTCCAGTTACAAAATAAATAAGTTCTGGGGATATGATGTACAAGATGGCGACTGCCGTTAACGATCCTGTGTTGTGTACTTGGAAGTTGCTAAGAGAGTAACTCTCAGAAGTTCTCATGGCAAGAAAACAAATCAATTATGTGAGGTGATAGATGTCAACTAAATTTATGGTGATGATCATTTTGCAATGTATACGTATGTCAAACCTTCACGTGATATTTTACACCTAAGACTGATACAGTGTTATATATTAATTCTATCTCAGTAAAAAATGGAGGGGAGAAAAGATCTCCTGGTGTACCAGCCCTGGAAGGACCAACCTGTGATCTCACTCCTGGATGACTCTGCAAAGAAAAATTCCATAGGCACAGCTTGGTTTAAGTAGATACCATAAGATATATGGGAGTGGGAATGGGAAAAGGGGAGGAGTTCTCAAACCTATAGCTTTAAGGCTCTATCACCCTACACAGCCTTCTCTCCAACTGCTGACAAAGAGCTAGTGTTGAAGGAAAGACATGGGCCTCTCGCACGTTGGGGAAGGTGATGAGTTTTGGCTGCCAATGAAATGGAAAATTCTGACCAAGAAAATTCTGGGATGGTGAAATTTCACTCAAGAGTGGACATAATAAAACCTCAACCTCTCATCAGTGCCCTTTCCCCACGTTTACCCTCAGTCATCACATCCTAAAGCTCACATTATAAACCTGTATTCACAGGCCAACTTAGACACAAAGCTCCACTTTCATGCAGTCTATGTTCCATTGTACAAATTGTGGGCACACATTTTAGCCTGCTTTCACGAATGTTGTTCTATTCGTTCAAACATAAGCTTGATCTGCCATACACAGTAAAGCAAGTTCAACAGAAAATCATGAAAGGACATGACGTAAAAAGCAAATTAAATGTAAGCTAATCTCTCAACAAGCTTTCACTGAGCACCAGCTATGCAACCAGTTCAAATAAGCCTCAAATCAAATTCAAAATGAAGTGATGGACACTTAGGGGTCTTGATACACATGTCCAAACTGCCTTCTAAAAGGGTTCTGACACTTGGCACTCCCACAAGCAATGTAAGAAAGTCCCTGTTTCACTGTATGTGTTGCATTAGATTAAAACCTTAAGTAAGAAGGATGTCACACAAACTGTGTATTGCATAAACCCAATGTTCTGCAGCTTTAAATCCCTAATATTTTAGGTGGTAGAGAATCTAGTTTAGAGCCTAGAGGACAGACCCTCTCAACTTTAAACAATAGGAAGAAGTTAGGTGAACAGTAAACCTATTTTGGTTATCTTCACATATACACCAAGGTTCTTATGACCACCTTTCATTTAACTCCAATATCTACAGATTCGAAAAATTCCCTGCACATCCATGATTTTCATACAATGACAAGTACTATCTCCGGCCCCATCCCCCCATATTCAGAGACCACAGCTTCATCCGTACCCTGGTGAAGTGAGTCTGTGTGTTCACATTTTATTTAGGCATCCCAAACAATGGGCAAATCAGATGGGACAGAGAGGAAATGCCTAAGCCCAGCTGAGCCAATCAGATTTCTCCTACCGAAGTTGGTAATTGGAATTTTTTTCCAACTTTAAGAATAAGTCTGAGCAACGGGTAACAGCCAAACTGAGTTCAAATTTGGCTCCCTGAAAAGTCAAAGCTGAAACTATGGGGGAGCAGAAGTTGAGGGTCAAGTGGGAAAACCTCCAATTAGAGGAAGTGGAGAGACATGTAGAGAGAAGACAATGCTCGCCCTGGAGTTCCTGGTTCCTGATGACTGCCTGGTTCTCACGAGGTCTTCCTGGGCTTCCTGCACCCTGCATCTAGAGATCTTTCTGTATCCTTAAAATAAATGCTTTTTTTTTTTTTAGGTGAACTAACTTGGCAAGAACAAATTCTCTTCAAGTTCTCACCTTTCTACCCCAATTTTAAGATACACATCTCCCTCTTCCCCCGCACCACTTGAAAAAATTTCTAAAACCCGAATTTATCATACAATCAGTATGTACATTATATATCATGAGAGTTTCCCCCCTTGAAAAGGTATTAGATTGATGGCGTATCTTGCATATGACAACTTCTCAGAACCCAAGCTTATAGAACATAAAGGAAGTAAGACAGGTTGTTCAGCTGCGTGCTATTTACCCCCGTGCTCCCCAGCTAAAGGAATCCCAATAGCTTCCAGGCAGAGATATCTAAAATATATATCTAAATATATATCACAAATGGCCAAGTGATTTTAAAGATTTATTTATTTATTTGAGAGACACAGACTGCACATTCTCCATGGGGTGGGGGGGAGGCTCTTAAGCAGATTTCCCTATAGACGCAATCTCACCACCCTGAGATCACCACTTGAGCCAAAAACAAGAGTTGGAAGCCCAGCTGACTGTACCACCCGGGTGCCCCCTACCTTTTCTCTAAAGATTTATTTATTTTAGAAAGAGAGAGAGCCCAGGGAATTTTAAAGAACCAAGGGGAGAGACAAGGCTTATTATATTTATTTGAGCTCAGCCTTTTTGAGCTGAACCCACTTATTATGAAAAGTTCTTTACAGATTGCCTCACCTTATACATAGTTACCTATTACCATACCGTTCCTTATTATATCATGAATTTTTTAAAGTTCTTTTTTTTATTTTGAGAAATTGAAACTTTTTTTTAAAAGATTTTATTTGTTTATTTGACAGAGAGAGACACAGCAAGAGAGAGAACACAAGCAATGGGAGTGAGAGAGGGAAAAGCAGGCTTCCCGCTGAGCAGGGAGCCTGATGTGGGACTCAATCCCAGGACCCTGGAATTACTACCTGAGCTGAAGGCACACTGAGAAATTGAAACTTTCTACTTCTACCAACTGTATCCCATAGAAAACAGTAAAATGAAGAAATAAAGTTTGCTAGATTTGACTGTCACCAGAATTTGCCTTAGAAATGTGTTGCTTGGGGCACCTGGGTGGCTCAGTGGGTTAAAGCCTCTGCCTTCAGCTCAGGTCATGATCCCAGGGTCCTGGAATCGAGCCCCGTATCAGGCTCTCTGCTCAGCGGGGAGCCTGCTTCCTCCTCTCTCTCTGTCTGCTTCTCTGCCTACTTATGATCTCTGTCTGTCAAATAAATAAATTTTAAAAAAAATTAAAAAAAAAATGTGTTGCTTTCCTGGTAGATAGACAAGGCATCTGATTTAGGAATTGAGTGCCACTCCATAATTAGTACAAAAGCCACATCGTCAGACACCCCTTCCTCTTTTAACCCGTCTCCCTCTTTCCCACTACATCAAGGAGTCAAGGAGCCAGCTTTAATCTAAGGATCCAAGAGTTGGACAGAGAGGACCGTCAAAAGCATGGAGAACACCCCATAGAAGACCATTCTTGAAGGAAACCACATGTGTCCGGCATCTGTTTGCCATCTCTGTGGTGACTGGCTTTAATGAGTTCTAATTTCTGATGGGAACAAACAGAACTATGAATGCAACCAAGGAATCCACCTGGCGAGTACTTTTGTCATTTCTTCATTTCTGTTTGCCTACTTGTTGTGCTTCTTAATTTGTCAAACCCTCTAAAGATGTGTGGTGAAAGAACATAATTACAATTTTTTAATTACCAAAAAAGCGCATTCATACAATATTGGCAGAATCATGCGAATCCTTCTGCTCATTTCTATTTGAGCTAAAGTTTGATGTTTACTCACCCAAAAAGCTTTCTAATTATTGTACTAGAACTATGTTTGCTACCCTGATGGATTGGGATAATCATATATAGTGATAATACTTCTTCATTTGCTTGCTCTCCGTCCCAAAGCCTGCAGAACTGAAACAAATGGAATCAGCCAGCACCAAAGTTAGAAAAAGCTCACCTTCTATTTCACAAACGACCAAAAAGCATAATTAAACAGAATATGCAGTCAAGTCCGAACATTTAAGATCACCACTTTCCCGAGAAGATGAAAGAAACTTTCAAGAAAGTCATTTTCCTCTGGAACTTGGCTCTACAAGACAGATGACCTGGGATCATATGAAAAATGAGTGTTCCAGATTATACTGTTTAAGCTCGGAAACATTCCAAGGAAGGAGCGAATCTGTTCTGAACTCCTGACCGTGCTTTCCAGTGTCTGTCTGCAGTTCCTTCGGTAGAATTTAGGTTGGTGCCACAGTTCCTGCTGAAAGCTCAGAGTGTTGAGCAATCTGCAACAGAGACCTCAAGATAATGGGGTAGGTGCTATTTTAGGGTTATGAATAGAGCCTTGATGAGGGAAAAGTCACAAAAGGCTTCAAGAGAGATGGGTGTTGAAAGATCCAACGGAAATGAATGTGTGAAGTTGCCAGATGTGGAGGGGTCCATGATGAGCTGCAGGGAAGGCTCCCCTTGAAGGATACATACACACCCTTCTAGAAACCTCTGTCTTGGCCAGACAAAATATTCTGGAGGCCAGATTTAGTGTGTGGGGCTTCCAATTTATGTCCCCTACTTTAAAGATGTTTTAGGCAGTGGGGACAAAAGGCACAGAAACAGGAAATTGGGGGAGGGGGTTGAGAAGTCTGGGCAGCTGGCTGTACTGTTTCAGGAGGGGCAGGAGGTAAGATGACTAGGGGTTGGTTAGGAGGGAGGAGGGCTTGGAAAACTACTCAACTGACACTAGACTTTATCCCAAGCACCCTGGTGAGCCAGAGGCTCACTCTAAGCAGAAGGATGATGTGAAGATTCACTTTTACTAAGAGAATTGCCAGCAGGCCTGTAGAGGAGACAGGCCAGATGCAGGAAGGCTGGTTGGTGATGTGAGAGACCAAGAAAAAGGCCAAGATGGTGGCAATGAAGGTGGTGAAGATGAATTACAACTGGGAGATATTTCTGAGGCGGAAGAGAAAAGGCTCAGCTATGGGAGCAAGAGAGGGGAGAGGTTAAGAATGATCCCAAGGCTCTGGCTTTAGTAAGAGTTTATGTAAAAAATACATTGGTCAGAATTGAGAATCAGGAAAGGAGCAGTTGGAAGAGCGATCATTTCTGCTTAACATATACTAAATTTTAAATACCTGTGGTTTTAACCAGCTGGCGATATTTTTTTTTTCCTTTCTCTTTGTGTTCTTTTGAATTTTGGAACATTCCAAACTTCTGGAAGAGGTAGAAATAGAATAAGAAAGAAAAAAAAACTACACTTTATACCACTGAGCCCTACTATGTCCAGATAAGTTGCTGACCTGATGCCCCATTACCTCCGAATTCTTCAGTGTGTATTTCCTACAAACCAGAAAATTCTCCCACACAATGGGAAGATAAGCACAGAATCAGGAAAATTAACTTGATACACCATTACCACCTAAATCCTCAAACCTCAGTCAAGTTCTGCCAAATGTCTCATCAATCTTTCTTAGCACAAGAATCCATGCAGAATCTTGGTTGCCAGGTCGTCTGCATCCCCTTCAGTCTGGAACAGGGCCCCTGTCTTTGCTCGCCTTTCCTGTCCTTGACTCCTTTGAAAATTACAGGTCATTTTGTTACACGTCCCTCAATTTGGGTTTGTCTGGTGTTTCCTCATGATTAGATTCAGGTTAAGCATCTTTGGCAGGGAAATCAATGAAACGATGCTACCTTCTTATTGCATCTTTTCAGGTGGTGCACGATTTCAATTTATCCTCTTACTGATGATGTCTGCTTTGATTGCTTGATTAAAGTGCTATCTGCCAGTTTTCTTCCCTTTAATGTTACTTTTCTGCTTATGTAATTAATAAGTGAATTTGCTACTGCTCATCAAACTTGCAATGTACTCATTCATTAGTTTATATCAGAATGGATTTGGGATTTCTTTATTCGATTGGTTATAATCCATTACTATCATTATTTATTTAAGTGCTTAAACTGTTCTAGATCTGGACACTGGGATCCCCTTCAGGCTGGTTTCTGTGTCCTTTTGACATGTTCTTATCACTCTTTGAACACTTCCTTGTTTTCTGGCATAAATAAGATGCTCCAGACTCATCTTGTACTTTTCCTACCAGCCTTGAAATCAGTCATTTCTCTAAGGAGCCTTGTTTCCTTTTAGTGGAGAAGAATATTTAGAAGCTGCATTCTGGGAGCTGGATGTGCTCATATTATTGCAATGTCACTGTTGCCGGCGCTCTAGGAGGACAGAGCTCAGGAATGTATTTGTGTACACACATCTACACACACATACTAACATACAGAGATTCACACACACATTTATTTCTTCTTTATAAATCTATCTACATGTATTGAAAACCACAGGTTCATACTGCCAACCTAACATCATAGGGTTTGTTCTAATTTTCTGTCTCTCTATACCTCTAAATTCAATTTCTAATAGTGAAAAAGCTGGCTTTCTGCTTACTTTTGACTGAACCACCATATATAGCCACACCCCGGCTCTCCTGTTGTTCCATCCCTGGCACAGATGCCCTCCCCAGGCCACTCAGCATTCGATACTTCCCTCAGGACTGCCCCCCATACAGGTGCCCTCCTCACCCTGCTTAGGCTCTGTGAGCCCTTTCTGGAACACAGTAAATCCTTCCCCCACCCCTTACCCCAACTTAGGTTCAGATACCGACCTTGTTCTGCCCCACATAACAGCTTTAGGACCAAATTATTCAGGAAAGGAAGAGAATGGGGAAAAAAGGAACGGGAAACTGGAAAAGAGAGGAAGAGAGGAATGTTAAATAGATATATTGAGAAGCACTATGGCATAGGGGATAAGATAAAAAGCTGGGTTCCAACAGGCTCTGCCACTTGTTTCCTGTGGCCTCGAGCAAGCTACTGTATTTTATCAGATAGAAGATGTATATTTTGTAATTAAATTTTTTTGGTTAATTGTAGATTCTCATGTGGTTTTAAGAAATAATACAGAAAAATCCCACATACCCTTTACCCAGTTTCCCCTAATGATAACACCTTCTAAAAATCACGACCAGGATGTTGACATTTGGTACAGTCAAGATACAGGACATTTCCATCACCACGGAAGTCTTCCATGTCGCCCATTCGTAGCCATACCTAGTTCTCTCCTGTTCCCATCCCCTCCTTCATCTCTAGCAACTACCAATCTGTTCTCCATTTCTATATTTTTGTCATGTTCAAGAATGTTACATAGATGGATTCGTACATTATGTAACCCTGGGGTCAGCCTTTTTTACCAGCATGATCCATCTGAGATTTGTCTACGTTATTGCATGTATCAACATTTTATTCCTTTCTATTCTGTGGCACAGAGTAAATTCCATGATATGGATATACCACTGATTGTTTAACCATTCACCCAGTTAAGGACATCTGGGTTGGTCCCAGTTTGGGTCTGTTACCATAAAAGCTGCTCTAAACATTAATGTAGAATTTTTTGTGTGTGAACGTTAAGTGTTCGTCTCTCTGGGACTAATGCCTAGGAACACAATTGCTAGCTCCTATCGTAATGCATGTAGTATTTTAAGAAACTGCCAGACTGTTGGCATTCTCATGAGCAGCATATGAGTTATTCTGTTTCTCTGCTTCCTCAGTAGCATTGGATGTTGTCATCATTCTTTATATTAGCCATACTGTTAAGTTTGGGGTGGTATTGCAATGTGACGAAAATTTTCATTTCCTTAGCAGCTAAAGATGTTGAGCATATTTTCATGTACTTATTGCCATCTGTATATCTTCTTTAATGAAATATCTCTTCATATCTTTGCTCATGTTAAATTGGATAGTTTGGTTTTTACTGTTGAGTTTTGAGAGCTCTTTATATATTCTAGATACTAATCCTTTGTTGGAGATATGGTTTGTAAATATTTTCTTCCAATTTGTAGCTTGTCTTTCATCCATTTGACACAGCCTTTTGTAGCACAAAAGTTTTCAATTTGATGAAGACCAGTTTATCAAATTTTACTCTTATGATTCTTTTGGGGTCAAGTCTAAAACTTTTTGCCTAGCTCTAAATCTTGAAGATGTTGTCTATGTTTCTTCCTAAAAGTTTTGTCATTTCACATCATACATTTAAGTCTTGATCCATTTTGAGTTAATTTTTATAGCAGATTTGAAATCAAGTTTGAGATTCAGTTTTTTACCTATCAATGCCTTGTTGCTCCAGAACTATTTATTGTAAAGATTATCATTCCTCCTCTGAATTACTTTTAACCTTTGTCAAAAATCACTTGAGCATATTTTTGTGGATCTATTTCTGGGATCTCTATTCTCTTCCATTCATCTATGTGTCTCTCCCTGTATCAACAATGCAATCTTTTTTCCTTGTACCTATGTAGAAATTCTTGAAATTGAGTAGACTGATTCCTCCTACTTTATTTCCTTTTTCAAAATTGTCTGAGCTATTCTACTTTCTCTGCTTTCCCATATAAAATTTTTTAATAATCTTACCTTTACAAAAAAAATCTTGTGAAGATTTTCTTTCAAAGATTTTATTTATTTGAAAAAGAGAGAGAGAGAGAAATCATGAGGAGGTGGCCAGGGTAGAGGGAGAAGCAGACTTCCCACTGAGCAGGGAGCCCCATGCAGGACTTGATCCCAGGACCCTGAGATCATGACCTGAGCTGAAGGCAGATGCTTAACCAAATGCGCACCCTGCTTGTGGAGATTTTGATAGAAATTGAGTTAAACCTGTATGTCAGTTTGGGGGATATTTGCATCTTTACTATGTGGAAGTCTTTCAGTCCATAAATATTCCCTTTCCCTCTATTATTTCAGGTATTTCCCCGTCATCAGCATTGTGTGCCTGTTGTCATGTAAGTTCTGTTGGTGTTTGTTAGATTTATGCGTATTTATTTTTAAGCAATTTTATATGGTATTGTATTCTAATTTTAGTGTCCATGTGTTCATTGCTTGTATAAAGAAGCATAATTAATTTTTAAGCATTTGTGTTGTATCCTAATTCACTTATTCTTGTACCCTGAATCGAAATTCACTTATTCCAGGACGGTTTTTTTGTAAACTCTTGGGATTTTTCTGCGTAGACATTAATGTCATTTGTCAGTCAAGTAGTTTTACTTCTTCCTTCCTGCTCACTATGCCTTTTGTTACCTTTTCTTCCCTTATTCCACTGACTAGAAATTCCAGCACTGTGTTGATAAGAGTGGTTAAAGAGACATCTTTGGCTTATTCTCAACCCAAGGGGGAAGAATTCAGTCTTTCATTATTAAATATAATGTTAGTTATTTTTTGTTTTAGATAAGTTTAGGGTTTTTTGTTGTAAGTGTTTCCTGTTAAGTTGAGGCATTTTCCCCTATTCTATTTTTTTCAGAGTTTTTATCATGAGCAGGTGTTGGATTTTGTCAAAGGTTTTTCCTGATATGCCATGTAACTTTTCTTCTTTAGTCTTGGAATATGGTGAATCACACTGATTTATTTTCGAATACTGAATCAACCTCACCCCTAGAATAAACCACATTTAGTCATGGTGTATAATTCTTCTTATGTATGACTAAATCCTATTTGCTAATGTTTTGTTATGGATTTTTGCATCTGCGTTCATGAGAGGTATTTGCCTGTATTTTTATTTTTGTATTATTTTTTGTCTGGTTTTGGTATCAGGATAATAATTAGCATCATAAAATTAAGTAATCATCCCTTCTCTTCTATTTTCTGGAAAAGATTGTATAAAATAGGTGTTAATACTTCTTTAAGCTTTCGGTAGGCTTCTATGGTGAAACCTTTCTTTTTTGGGAATTTGAGAATTATTAATTACAGTTTCTTAGTAATTACAGGGCTATTCAAATTATCTTTTTCTGTTGCATAAGTGTAGTAGTTTGTGCTTTTTTTGTGGAAATGGTCTATGTCACCTAAGTTATCAAATTTATGTATGTGGAGTTGTTTGTAACATTCCCTTATTCTCCTTTTGATGTCTGTAGGGTCCGTAATGATACTCCATTTTAATCACATATTGGTGATTTTTGTCATTTCTCTTTTTTTCATTGTCACTCTTGATGGACATTTGTTATTTTATGGATTTTTTAAAACCATCAGTTTATTTCTTTAATTTTTCTCCATTGCTTTTCTTTTCAATTTCTTTCATTTGTTCTCTGTTACTTCCTTCCTTCTGCTTGCTTTAGGTTACTTTTGCTCTTTTTCTAGTCCTTGAAGTAGGAGCTTGAATTATTGATTTGAAACTTTTCCTCTCTTTTAAGTGTGCACTTAGTGCTATATATACATTTCCCTCCCAGTATGTGCTATGTCCCTCAAATTTTAACATGTTTTATTTTATATCAGTTAAACATATTTTTTTAGATTTTTATTTATTTATTAGAGAGAGAGAGAATGCGAGAGAGAGAGAGCATGAGAAGAGGGAGAGCCAGAAGGAGAAGCAGACTCCCTGCCAAGCCGGGAGCCCAAAGCAGGACTCAATCCCAGAAATCCAGGATCATGATCTGAGCTGATAGCCATAGCTTAACCAACTGAGCCACCCAGGCGCCCCAGTTAAACATATTTTTTTAAATTTCCCTTGAGACTTCCCCTTTGATCCACAGGTTATTTAGTAGCATGTTGCTTAGTTTCCAAATGTTCAAAGATTTTTTTTGTCATTCTGTTATTGGTTTCTAATTTGACTCCACTGTGGTTGAAAGACCACACTATATGATTTCAATTTTTAAAAATTTGTTGAGGTTTGTTTTAGAACCCAACACATGGTCTCCCTTGGTATCTAATTTATGGGCATATGAAAAGAAGGTATATTCCACTATTGTTGGGGGATGTCTTCTATAAGTTTTCATTAGAGCTTGGTTGTGACATTGTTGAGCTCTGCCAAATCTTTGCTAACTTCTGTCTAATTGTTCTAGCAAGTGTTGAGAGAGAGGTGTTAAACTCTTCAACTACAATTGAGGATTTGTCTATTTTTCCTTTTAGTTCTATCAGTTTTTGCTTCGTATACTTTGCAACTCTTTTGTTTGGTGCGTATGCATTAAAGATCACTGTGTCTTCTTAGTGGATTGACTCTTTATCATTATATAATGTCCTTCTCTGGTTTTGGAAATTTTCTTTTGTTAAAATCTACTTTATTTTATACAAATATAGCCACTTATGCTTTCCTTTGATTAATGTTTACACTGTATATATGTATATTTTGTGTCCCTTTAGTTCCAACCTGCCTACGATATTATACTTGAAGTAAGTGTCTTATGGACAGCATATAGCTGGGTCATGTTTTTTAATCCACTCTGCCATCTGCTGTTTTTTAATTGGTATATTTCGACCATGAGCACTAATATGGCAATTGATATGTTCGGGCTTACATCTGCCGTTTCATTTTTTGCTTTCTGTTTGTTCATTCTCTTTTATTTCTTTTTCCTTTTTTGAGCCTTCTGTGGATTACTTAAACACGTTATTAGAATTCCACTTTGGTTTATCTAAAATGTTCAGAGTGCATCGTTTTGTATAGTCTTTTCAGTGGTTGCTCAAGATACTACACCATATATACATAACTTACGACAGTCATCATTGGTATCATCGTTGTACCAGCTCAAGTGAAGTATAAACACTTTAAACCTCTTTATTCTCTCTTCCCTGTTTATAATTGTCTTAAATCTTCTGCATACATTCAGAGTTAGATTAGAGAGTGTTAAAATTCTTGCTTTAACCATCAAACACAATTTAGAAAATTCAGGAAGAGAAGGAAAGCCCATTAGATTTACCCATATTTTTTTGCTTATGATGCTCTTTCTTACCTCCTAATGCCCCAAGCTTCCTTCTTTCATTGTTGTCTTTCTGTTTAGAGAAATTCCCCATTCTTTTAGGGTAGGTCAGCTGTGTTTGCTTTATAGTGTCTGGGATTTTTAGCTATACTAAGCAGGAGGAATAGGAAAAATTACGTCTAATCTACTCCACGTCCCTAGAAGCAGAAGTCTTAAGAGACACATTTTAACCTAAGTGAGGAGCTGTCTTTCGATTGCTGTTGGTCAGGCTGCAGTCACAATTAGTTGTTTCAGTCTCTGTGTGAGCAAATGTGATCAGTGCTATTTATATTGTTTCACTTTAATTGAGCTGGGTACATTGCTTAAACACAGGCTTAGCCTTTGAAAGAAAGGAATTCACAGACATAAGAGTTCCTCTCAAAGAAGGTTGCAGAGAAGAGGATTTCTCCTGGTCCAAAGATCCCTTAGAGCAGAGGAAAGGAAAGGAGTACCATCACCAAATGTCATCTGGAATAGCCCTCCATGAACTCCATACCACCCAACCAGTATACTCTTGATGAACTTTATGGACCTGTATAATAAAGAGGAGCTTGCTAGAAAATATGGTGATATGGTTGTTATTTTGGGAGTCATCACTGAACGACAACATCCTCTTGACATTTCCATCAACAAATCATTTAAAGATCATCTGAGGAAGAAATCTGAACCCTTATAGTTGTCAGAAACCTTCCATTGAGACTTTCTGGTCCGATCAATAAAGTGTCAGCATCAAAACTTGCAGAATGGGTGTCATTATCTTGGCAGAAAATACAGAGACAATAGTGGTGTTCTCTCCTAAAAACTGCTACATCACCAGTGCTGTGGATCGCACAGAGGACAACTTTGTGTGGAAAACCATGGATATCAAGGACTTGGCTTTGAAAAGTAATTTGGGAAATCCAGACACTTATTATGATCAAATTCTTTTATTTATATATTCCCAAGAGTGATACATAATAAAAATTACACCTAAATAAGTTTATAAGAGCTTTTTCAATAAATATAAAAAATTTTAAGTGATAGGAAATCATTGTGCTATTATTTAATTGGCATCATTATTTTCCCTAGTGGTATATAAAATGGGATGTATTTTATACTCAATAGCATCTTTTTTCAGTAGCAGATGAAGAAATACAGGAAATGGCAAAAGTGAAGAAAACTGAGAAAAGAGCCCTGTAAGGTATGGAATTAGAGAACCAAAGCTGCAGGGATGGGAGTTTGTAGTCTAAAAAGAGAATAATGGAGGTTCAAAGGTGGGGGAATATTGATGATAACAAACTCTAAGGTATGGTCTTGGTAAAGGTTTGGGGAAATAGAGACCAAGGTCACTGACCTACAAGGGATTAAGAAGCTGTAAGGTATGGTGTTTAATGGATCCTCACACGACACTATTGTAACCCAGGCAGATGCAGGAATTGGGTTGGAGAGGAAGATAGTGAATAGGAATTTCAATTGCTCCAAAAGGACAGGATGTTGGAAGACTGAAGCAAATACTGAGGGATAAGGTTGTTATAAATTTATGAATCTTCAAATTCTTAGGAGAAATTTTTAAAACTGGCTGCATTACAATAAACTAAACATACTGCAATGAGAAAAGTTTAGTCCAACTTTTTGATAGTCATTCATTTTAATGCCAAATGAGATTCCTATTGATAGAGAATCATGGATTATACTGAAAAGTTTAATCCAAACATCCGAGTTTGAGTATTTTGAAACTCCATCTAATTAAGATCTTGGACTGTTTTCTGTGTACATGTGGAAATCAACAAATAGCGTAGTATCGTAATGTATTCTACAGCCGTTAGAAATGCCCGGATGGAAGAAGACATATTTGCATATTAAACAATAATGCCAGATAGAGACTTAACTGACTTGGTGGTTGATATTTAAAGCCATAAGAGCAAAGATAAATATAGTATTTGAAAGTCTAAGACCATTCTATACTTACATACTATTCCCTCGCCACTATGAAAAATTAAACCATTGTGGGCTGGTAAGGCGATAACAAGTTAGTTGGGCATATCATAAATTAACTTCAAACAGCAAAGCCAAATAAGTAAACTCAACTTAAGAAATGATCTCTTGGCTCAGACTTCAATAAACAGAGACATGGCAGTGGGTTAATCCTTCACTTGTTGTAAGCCAAAGATAGAGATGTGGCGGTGAGAGTTCCAGAAAGCATGTGAAAAAGTGTGCTTGTGTGAGGGTATTCATAATAAATAAATAGGGAGGGCATGGTGACCAAGATCAGGAAAAATTAAATTATAGCACAAGGATCAAAGCCATAATTTAAGGAAATCCATTATTTATTAGAATAATCACTTCTACTCAAAATGTAGTAAGGGCTGGGGTGTAGGGCTCAATAGCTGTGGAACCTAAACCTTCCTCTTGATATGACAGCACTGGCTCCAGGACAGGTTGCAAGGCAGATGATCTCTGGGAGAATCTAACCACTGTATGCCCTTAGCATCAAGGGGAAGATGGTCAGAAGAGAGATCTTGCTTCTCAAGAGAGAAAGTTACTCAGGAAATTCAACTTCAAAATGACATACTATGTAGTAAATGGATATTGAAGAAGAGCCATTAATACCACATATTTTAGCACCATAAGAATAGTCTTGGGGGAGGAGATTTTTTTCCCCCAAAAGAGCAATAAAAGATCCACTAAAAAAAATCATTATTGGCCACATGGAAATGAAAACACTCTCACTATTAATTTTTTTTTTTTGAGAGAGAGAAAGGAAGACAGAGTATTCAACTTCCAAGCTTTTAAAGTAATACTAAACTCAATAAATACAAGTAATAAGACTAATGCCTTTAAGCTGGCTATATTGTGGTCAGTTGGGGGGGGGAGATATAAGAAAGATGGGGAAATGAAAGAAGGAAGAGAAAAGAAAATGATTATGATCATTGTGGTTTTTCATCCCAGATTCTGCTCCCTTCTCAGCCCCATGTGAGTACCTGGGGTGAGGGTGGGGGGTTTCCCTCATTCATTTATCCCACAAACAGCTCCAGTTTCTTCCCCTGCCACCCACCACTGCACTTGTGTTAATAAAAGAAAGTTAGTCCAAACATTCTTCAGGGGCCTTCAGTTCCCAGTGTCACCTAAGTTTGAGCAGACGACACTATTTTTAACTTTCCGGAGAAGTTCAAAGTGGTTAGATTTAACCTCCCCAACTCAGTAGGTTTTCATCTCTTCATGGTGCCTTTCTTTCTCCCCTCCTAGCCAGGAAAGACAGTGCCCTTTCTCATGTTCCAGCCTCAGCCCTCCACCTTTGTCCTGAAGAGTTCCTCTGTGGCTTTGTCCTTTCAACCAGCAACTTTCTCTCTCAACATGCATATAATGTAGTAGAAGCAACAATCAGATAAAACATTTGTGTGGTATTTTTAGTATACAAAATGCTCTTGCTCCATAATTTCCTTTGAATCCTTGCAATTGCCTAGAAAATAGGTATTATTGTTTTCCCACTTTTAATTCCCTGAGAGGTGAACTGACTCACCAACACTCACACAAGGAATGAGTGGCAGAGTGAGGACTCAAACTTCAGCCCTCCAGTTTCAGACCCAGCATGCTAGCAGGGCCACCTCCTTCTTGGGATTGCTATTAGCATGGCTTCCCTACTGGTAAGTGAAGACACACTTTCCAAGACTGGCAGGAAGACAGCTCCCTTCATAAATCCCCATGGCCCTCCCAAAGTCCCTATGGGACTGAGGCATTTGGAGCCCCCAGACCATCTCTTATCAAGGCTGGTTTCACCTATCACTCTAGGATGCTTTACAAATATGACCATTTTCCACATGCTATGACTTGAACATGGCTGGAAAAACGCTATGGTGACCCATCACCATGTTTGCCCAGAATTTTCCCAGTTTTAGCACTGAAAGTTCAACACCCCTGGCAAATCAAGACTGTTGATCATGCAGAGAAAGTTCTGATCAGCTCTGTGCCCCTCCCAGGGTACTTCCTATTTGTGTCTTTTATTGCCATGTTTCAAATTCATTCAGTAAACACTTACTGAGTTCCTGCTGAAGTCAAAAGCACTACAGTAGGCATCTGTACATAAAGATGAACCATCCGTGTCTCTGTTTTCAGGAGCTTGCAGTCAAGTGGAGAAGATGGTGTATATTCAAATGAGCACACAAAGTGAAGTGTGATAAAACAAAACAAAACAAAACAAAACCCTGAGTATCATAGCAGCCAGAGGAGGAGAGAATTTCAGGGAGGTGATGGCAACCAATAGAATCAAATCCTGTGGAAACATCCAGAAGTATAAAGCCTATGAAGAGCCCGCTGGATTTGGTGCCCAGAACTGATGTGAAAGCAATTCAACTAGGACAGCAAGGGCAGAAATTAGCAGGAATCGAGAACAGCAGTGAGAGCCATCCTTTAAAATGTAAGCCAGAAGACTCCCACTTTGGATAGTGAAGAAGTAGCTAGTACCAGACTAGTCCTCCCACCATAAACAACTAGAAAACTGGACACAACATACAAACCAACAGCAGCCATTGCACAAGTGGCTGCTGTCATCACTAGAAGAAGTAAGCCCAAGAGAGCCTGAGCTCTCCACCTGGAGGCATTTACTAGACTTTTGCTCGGGGAAGGGAACCTAAGCAAGACACAGTGCTCACACTAAGCTGAGGAAGTAAAGATCAGGACTCAGGGTTGTGGCCTCCTTACCTCTCTGCCTTTACTCCACTTTTTCTCCAGAGCATGAATCCCCATCTGACATTATAAATTTGATTTTTTTCATTGTTATCATCCATCTCCTTGTGACTCCCTCCTCAGAATGTCATCTTCATAAAGACTGGGCAGAGGTACTATATTTTTTATTCACTGTTGTATCCCTGAAACAGTGTATGGGGTGGGAGCTCAATAACTATTGTTGAATGATTGAAACAAAAAGGAAGTAGGTAGGGGCACCTGGGTGGCTCAGTGGGTTAAGCATCTGCCCTCAGCTCAGGTCACGATTCCAGTGTCCTGGGATGGAGTCCCATATCGGGTGCCCTGCTCAGCAGGGAGTCTCCTCCCTCTCCCAGCTCATGCTTTCTCTCTCATTTTCTCTCTCTCAAATAAATACATAAAATTTAAAAAAAAAAGGAAAAGAAAAGAAAGAAAATAGGCCATGAGGAAATACTGTCTTTCAAGAAATGTATAGATGAGGGAAAAGGAGAGATAAGTTGGAACCACAACAATGTCACAGAGTTTAAAGAGGGGAATTTTATAGAGAAAGGAGATATCTAAAATATGAGCATGTTTGTGGGATCCAGGTTTGCATATGGTAGCAGGCTGATGGGCTGTAACCTTTAAACAGCCCTCTGAAGACTGGTGGTTGACATGTTTGGTCATAATGAAACTGTGGGAGACTTGGAAAGTTGTACTACGGCTAGAGAGAAACTTTGTACCTCCAGATGGTTTGGGTTGTCCACTGCTACGTAACAAATCACCCCACATTTAGTGGCTTTTATCTATAATAATGTATTGCTTCCCACACTTCCTAATTCGGGTTGGTAAATGTCTGAGATGCTCCCTCACTGATATGTCTAGAGCCTTAGCTGGGTTGGCTGGAAGAGCTGGGCCACACCCAGGCCTCTCTTTCTCCACATGGGCTCGCATATGGCTAGTTTGAGCTTCCTCACAGCATGGTTGTCTCAGAGTAATCAGATTTCTAGCTGATTTCTAAAAGGGAGGAAATAGAAGCTTCCAGTTTTCTTGAGGCCTGGGTTCAAAGGTCACAGATGTCACTTACACCACACTCTATTTACCAAAGTAAGTTACTGCCAGCCCAGATTCCAGGGAAGAATAAATAAATTGTATATCTTGGAGTGTAGGGCAGCTTCAGTGTACTTGGAGGAGAAACTCATTGGGAGCCATTTTTGGAGGCTACACACCATGAAGGTTTAGAAAAGAGCAGTCCTAAATGAATATGGAGTCCAAGATTAAGATGAGATCACACCAGTGGTTCAGTAAAGAGTGGAGATTATTGTCTTCAGAGCCTAAGAGGTCATGAAACTGAAGGGTTGTTGTATCATTCATGTGAATACCAGAATACCAGTGGATGTTGGCCATATATGGGACACAGATCTGAAGTCATTGAGGAAGACAGAAGTTTTCTCTAAGATGAGAAATGATGGTGGAAAGAATAGAAAGAGGCTGGCATACATGAAAGGTAGACTTCAGAAAAGAAGGTAGTGGAGTTGTTGCCTGCAATTAGCAGAGATCAGGAAGGGAATCGCTTCTTCTCAGCCCATAAGCAAGAACAGTGACTTCTAGTGGAGAAAGATGATAAGAGAATTGCGTCATGACAGAAATCCTGGTTTCGATTAAACTGATGAAATGGGGGGCCAAATTAAAAACGTAAAAAAGATCAAGGGACCCCATGGCAAAAGGCACAAGGTAAACTGATGCAGTTGGATAAAAAGTAGTACTGATATCCTGATACCCTGTTAATGGATGTGGGAATAGAGATTTGTTGAGAGAGCTGTGTAGGGCAGTATTTATCAGAGGGATAACATTAGCACATAGGAAGATCCCTCGCTTTTGCATTCATTCATTTATTCATTCATTCAAGGCAGAAGGGAAGGGTAGATGTTGACTGGTGTGGATGGTGTCAGGATTTTCCATCCTGTTGCTTCTGAGTTTAGAGCCATCACTTTGCCTCCTTAGCTTCCTTTGGTTCGATGCTGAGGGCAGGGGTCAAGGTGGAGAGCAGGAAAGAATATGAAAGACAAGGAAGGTTTGTCTCAGAGGTTTGTCACAGAGCTTAATAGCAGACGCTTACGTCATGTTATCAGACTATAAATCCATATCTAAAATTCTAAACACTACTTTCCTCCTAAGGAAGAGGATATCAGTATTTAGTGCATAAAGTTAGTCAATTAAGTAAAGATATATACTCTCTCTTTTAAGTGAAGGAAGAAAGCAGAGAAAGGAATACACTTTGGCATTTTAGTTGGCCAAAACAAAACCAAACTAATGTAGTGTCATTTCACAGGTTTGGTTGGTTGGTTCGTTGATTGGTTACATAACTTGAGCCAAAGGATTGCCAAGTATTTTACATGCATGTTGCTCTCTTAGCCTGTGAGATAAATCAACAGGAAACACAGCTCCTCACTGGTACCTCCCACTCTCTAAAAAGAACATACTTACCAAGAGCTTTTTTTTTTTTAAAGTAAGTTCCACAAGCAGCATGGAGCCCAGCGTGGGGCTTGAATGCACGACCCTGAGATCAACACCTGAGCTGAGATCAGGAGTCAGAGGCTTCACCGATGGAGCCACCCACACGCCCTCATGCTTACCAAATTCTAAGCTTTTGTTTTCACAATGATATTTTAAGTTTGGAACAGAAAGGACACCTTCCCCCACCCCCATATTGGGGAAGAAAGAGGATGGCCATGAAATAGGATATTTACAATCTGAATTGAATTAAATCTTATTTATTTTGTTTTGTGTGTGTGTGTGTCTCTCTCTCTCCCTCTTTTTTTTTTTTTTTCTAAAGAGGCAAAATACTCTGATAATGGCTCCGTGGAACTTGTTACTCCATGGAACATCCATTTGTAGGGTTGAGGGAAAACACATGGAGCGCTCGTCTGTTTGATGTGATCTTAAGTGGCGTTCTGACTTAGAGTACACAGAGAGGTGAGCAGACCTCTCAATTCACTGTGGCCTATGATTCAATGGATTTTCAGAAAACTTCAGTGACACAAACATTCTCTCTTCTCTGACCCCAACAACATAAGCTGAGAGGAAGGCAGGTTTGCTCCTGGAAGTGGGCTGTGGCTACCAGGGGAGCTGGGGAGAGTCTGTCTCCCCTCTGAAAATGTAATAAAACAAGACATCCACCAAGCTCTCTTGTCTAACACTTAAGCCTAGGCAGAAAGTCATCTGGCATTTACCCAACTTCTCTGAGGCACAGAAATGACTTACTTAAGACAGTCCAGTCAGGGGCGGCTGTAGAAAAATCACCTACTCTTCCTATAAAGCATCGTCCCCAGAGGACAGACTCCTTCTCTTCCGTGAAGAAAGGTAATTCACTCCCCACCCATACCCACAATCAGGGTTGAAGCTGAAGCTGAAGCTGTATTAAAGCAAAATTCTTTCTTTCTTTTTTTTTTAAATGTTTCAACAAAATGAACCTCTCCCTCTTCGTGTCTTAAATCATAGGAATTGCTTACGTAACAGGACACAAGAATTGTGAGGAAGGAAATCTAATTTTCCTCCACATTTGCTAATGATCTTTTCTCATTATCCCTGGGGAATCCAATACTTAGCATACTTCCCTGCAACCTCTTACATCAAGTCCAGGCCTTTTATGCCAAACCAATCCATTACACTTTCCTTCTGGAGCCAAGAGCAGTGGACGTTTGTTTTTTTGGCCACTCAGCGGCTATACACCCTATTCCTTATAACTGTGATCAGGGGCACCCACACCACTCACTCTTGGTCCCTATAGCTCAGGAGCAAACTACCACCCTCCCAGCACCACAAGTGCACCATCGCATGCTCTGCCGAGGTGCTGTGACTCGGCCAAAGGCAAGTACATGGCCCCATCAGAGCCAATGAAGCACAATGAGACCTAACAGATACTTCTGGGAAAGAGACCCTCTTTCTGCTCATGCCGGATTTGAGAGGACAAAGAGGTTACAGCTGTGGCTCCTCTTCGCTACAAGGCGGAGCTTAGATGCAAGTCATCCCATCAGGAGGCAGGAGCTGAGGAGAGAGAGCAACCCAGCCCAATGACACCGCAAGAGCCAGGACTCCAGGAAGGCCTGAAGCAAGCCTGTCCCCGGATTTTTCAAAGAGCCATTGAGTCTCTCTGTCACTCTTTTCTTTTCTTTTTTTTTCCCTGAAAAGAGAATTTTGCAACCCAAAAAGTCAGACCTGCTACCCCAAGCATCATTCCAGGCACCTGTCTCTCGATGCCTGCTACATTGATAAGCCCTCTTTTTTGCACACTAAAATCATTCTCTTGTACTATCTGACACACATCTGCTGGCAAGGGTTCTGCATTTTGTTGAAGCCATCCTCATTCATTCTGTGCAATCCAATGTGGAAATATAAACTCTTTACACTTTTGCAGAATCCTCTGTATCTTTCTCTTCTTCCTTTTCATTCACTTTCAATTCAGGGACGATTTATTGAGTACTCAGTATGTGCTTGTAGAAGTCAGCAGGTGCACAACAAAGGAAATGAGCAACAGAGTGAAAAAAATGACCAGTGGCATGGGAGAAAATATTTGCCAACTATCTGTCTGATAATGGACTGATAGTCAAAATATATAAAGAACTTCTAAAGCTCAATAACAAAAAAAACTAATAACTCAATTTAAAAATAGCCTAAAAACTTGGGGTGCCTGGGTGGCTCAGTGGGTTAAAGCCTCTGCCTTTGGCTCAAGTTATGATCTCAGGGTCCTGGGATCAAGCCCCGCATTGGGCTCTCTGCTCAGCGGGGAGCCTGCTTCCTCCTCTCTGCCTGCCTCTCTGACTACTTGTGATCTCTGTCTATCAAATAAATAAATAAAATCTTTAAAAAAAATAGCCTGAAAACTTAAATAGACGTTTCTCCAAAGGAAACATAGAAATAGCCAACAGGCATATGTCAAGACTCTTAATGTCATTAAACATGAGGGAAATGCAAGTCAAAAGTACAAGGGGGTATCACTTTACATCTGTTGGGATGGCCTTTATAAAACAAAACAAAACAGCATAACAAGTGTGGGTGAGGATGTGAAGAAACTGAAACCTTTGCACACTGTTGGTGGACATGTAAAGTGGCACAGCCTCTATGGAAAACAATATGGAGTTTCCTCAAAAAATTAAAAATGGAACTACTCTATGATCCAGCAATCCTACTTCTGGGTGTTTATTCAAAAAAAAATTGAAATCAGGACCTTGAAAAGATATCTGTCCTCCCATGATCACTGTAGCATTATTCACAACAGCAGAGATGTGGAAGCAACCTAATGTCCATCGACAGATGGGCAGATAAAGAAAATGCGGTGGATATGTGGACTGGAATTCAGTCTTTAAAAAGAAGGAAATTCTACAATATGTGACAACACGGATGAAACTTGAAGTCATTATGCTGAATGGAAAAAGCCAGTTCCAGAAGAACAAATACTGCATCATTCTACTTATGTGAGGTATCTAAAATAGGCAAATTCGTTGAATTAAAGAGTGGAATAGAAATGAGTTGCTTGTCAATCCACTTCAGTTAAGCAAGATGAGTAAGTTGTAGAGATCAGTTGTACAACATTTTATCTATAGTTAATAATACTGTATTTTACACGTAAAAATTAGGGGGGTAAATCTCAGGTTAAGTATTCTTACTAAAATAAGATACAAGAAGGTGTGAGGGATACGAAGCCTCAGCAACCGTGCCTGATCATAGAACAAGGCGGTGTGTACTAGGATTGGAAAATGTAAAAATTGATGGAGGACACAGAGCAGGAGCCCCGGTTCCAAGAGCCAGGGCCTCCCAGCATTGTCATAAGCCTTTCTGAGATCTCCATAAGGTCAGATATTTGAGCAAGAAAACATTTTCCTACTTCCTTCATGTTTGCTGTTCATTCTCTTTGTATAGTGGAAAATGAAGTTTTGGAATATAGAAGAAATATCTCAGATGCAAATTCGTTCAGCATGGAGCAAACTTTTAGGACCATCTACTGTGTGCCTGACAATGTGTGGGGCCCTGGGGACAATGTACCTCAGTGTCAGAAAACATACATTCTAGTGGGAGAAACAGACCACAAACAAGTAAAACATCCATAACTATCTAATATGATGTTAGAGGTTTACGCCAAAAGTAGAGCCAGGTTGAAGGATGAAAATGATTGCCTAGAGTTGAGGTGGGGGCCTGTTTTAGATAAGGTGACTAGAAAAAGCCTTTCTCAAAAGATCCTGCTTTTGTCCAAACATGAATTCAGTGAGATTAATATGTTGTGTGACTATCTGGGGGAAGAGTGTTTCGAAGAGTAGGAACAGCAAAGCAAAGATCTCGACGAGGCTGAATGCTTCATCAGGATTGACAAACGCTGAGAGGAACACAAATTGTTCTCATTTCTTTTAAAATCATAAGGGAAGAAAAGAACTTTCAGATCAAAGGAAGTGTTTTCATATGTAATATTAATATATTCGTCTTTATACCAATGCAATAGTGAAATAAAATTTGTTATTATTATTTTTTTCAGTGTTAGGAGGCCCACAGAAGTCACAGTGCAGCCCTGGGCCCTGGAGCAGAGAGAGCTGGGCCTGCTGGAAGGAGAAGGAGCCTGTGAGCAGAGGAGTCAGAGTGGAGGGAGCAGTAGGGTGTCGGGGTGAGCGGGTTCCTGGAGAAGACAGGGAGCTGATAGGCCAGAGAAAACCTCAGGGCCCAGCTTCAAGTTGGGAGTTGGGGACTGGGTAGCTATAAGGGAAGGGGGAGCAAAGAAAAGCCCCAGTGCTCAGAATTTTTGACACTTTGTTGAAGTCCACAAGTGGACCATGGAATATTTCTGGCCATTTCAAGCAAGGGACTTCTATTGACCTTTTAACTTTCCAGCGATATAAATGAGTGATTTCAGATGGGTTATCAATTGCACCTGTGTCCTGAAATCAGCTTCTGCTGCATGTAAGCTGGCTACTTTCCTTCGGACTTTCTACCTGCTCCACGGGCACAGGTAACTTAGAACAAGTGTGGAAGCACTCCACAATATTCAAACGCCGTCAAATCACATGCTGTTGTTGTTACAGTGAATACTGATATATAATAACGTCTCTGTCCACGGATGGACTTTGGCTTAGCCACAGATGACCTTTCTTGCTGGCTCACTTACCTTATGTCCATATCCAGCACCATCAGGAATCCCTCAGGTACAACCAATATTTCAAGAAGGATTTGTCACAACGTGTCGTGAACTCATAAAGTTTATGACACGGCTTGTGGCTGCTCCTTTACTAATACCGGTGTTATTTAAAGCTGTTAATAGTGAAGCCTGCGCCACTTGCTACATTGCCCCTTTGCCGTCCTGCATCCTGTGGAGACAATTGAGGTCATCTCCCTGCGTTAGTGGGCATTCTCATAGTTAACATGACCCAGTGGAACCCAAGCCTGAGCCAGCAAGCCAGGCGCTCCCCACACCCCCCAGACGTCTCGAGGTCCTTTGCAAAGCTAGCCATTTAAGAAAGGAAGCTTTTTTTTTTTCCTGCCTCCCTTCTTAAAAGGAAATCAGCTGGGATGCCTTAAAGTCAGCGAGGTCAAAGGGCTCATGGATTCTGTCAGAGTTTCTTTAGGAAGTCACTTTCTATTATGTTCTCTAGTATGGGCAGATAAATACCAAGTGAGAAATAATTTCAAAGGGCCCCTTTTGGCGGGGAGGGGTTTAGAGAGGACTATAGAGGAAGAAGGACAATTAGTTGTGTTGATACCTAAAGGTGGGAGGAGCCCTTCTTAGAAAATTTAACTTTTAAGTTTTTAAGGCTACATTTATGGTTTAGTAGTAAAAGTATCAGAACTAAGATAGTGGCAAAGCACGGCGGGGAGGGGGGCAGTTTTGTCTTCTCTTTTCAGTGCCTCTCCTCTTTGAGTCTCATTTGTTTTCTGATGGGCACAGCTTTCAGGCAGAAAAGTCCATGGATGAACCAGAAAGTTCCCTTTGGTGTCTTTTTCAACTACAGATGTGTTTTCAGTGGAAATGCAAGCCCGCTCATGCCACAGTTCTGGAATCCAGAGAAATGAAGGCATTTCTTCTAGATCAGTTTTGAAGACATCTGATCAAGACGTCATGGTCCTGGAGATCTCCTTTTCTCTGCCTTTCTCCTTGGAGGCTGTCTAGCGTTTGGAAATAAGTGAGCCATACCAGTAATGCTGGAGACACAAGCTCTCAGGGACCAAAGAAAATGAGATGAAACCTACCACATTCGTGCCGTGCCATGCCATGGAAGGCGGCGTCCAAAGAGTCTGCAGTTAGAGCAAGTGAGGCAAGCTTCCTGCTCACCATCGCACAATCACTGTGTTCTGGCCTGCGTGCAGGGCCCAGACAGACTGGAAAAACTCTGGAGGAGAGCAGAAAGATGCAAAAAGGAAGACTGGCTGTTCTCAGCCAACATTTGGAGGATAGTCATGAAAAAGAGCAGACTGATGGAATATGGCTTCAGACAGCCAAAGCCAGAGCACAGGGCAGAAATGCTAGGTTTCTTTTTCACATTTTTTTTATGCTAGTAAAATAGACATACATAAAATTTACCATCTTCACCAATTTCAGGTGCAATTCAGTGGCATTAAATACATTCACATGGTCTGTGCAGCCATTACACCCAAATTTCTCCAGAACCTTTCACCTTCCCAAGTTGAAATGCTGTGCCCATTAAACAAAAACTCCCCATTCCCTCCTCCCCTCCATGCTGAGCACTCACCATTCTACTTTCTCTCTCTATGCCTTTGACTACTCTAGGTCCCTCACATAAGTCAGATCGAGCAATATCTGTCCTTTTGTATCTGGCTTATTTCACTTAACAAATGTTTTTAAGTTTCATCCATGTTGCAGCACATGTCAGAATTTCCTTCCTCTGTAAGGCTGAAGAATATTCGATTGTATGTCTATACCACTATTCTATCATCAATGGATGTTTGGATTCTTTCTGCTTTTTGGCCACTGTGAATAATGCTGCTATGAATATAATGGTTCCAATATCTGCTGAGTCCTGGCTTTCGGTCATCCTGGATATATATCCAGAAATGAAAATGCTGGAGTATCTGATGATTTTCATTCAGTTATTTCAGGATCTGCCGTATTGTTTTCCACAGGGGCTCTGCTACTATCAATGCACAAGGGTTCCATTTTCTCCACATCCTTACTGACCCTTGTTACTTTCTGTTTGTTGAGTAAGGCCATCCTAATGGGTGTGAAGGGAAATGCCGGATTTTGATGGACTCTAAGAAGGAACTCTCTCCCAATAAGATCTGTCTGATGAGAGTCTGCCCCAGTTTTAGGGTAGATAAGTCAGAAGCTAGCCTCGAGAAGTGCTAACCCACTTCCAGAATTGAGGGTCTCTGAATCTGTAATGCACAGTGGCACTTGAGCGGCCTCATTTATTTCTTGGGTTGATCCATGTGAGTAATGAATGAACTGCAAGGACTTATTGGGGGTTATGTATAGACAGAGGAGAGACCACAAACTGGTGGTCCCCAGATCTGATGCACAGATGTGCTTTGTGTAGTACATATGTCCCCAAACTTGGAGACTTGTCAATACATTCAGATTTCATGCTTCTCCCAGAAGATGAGACGAGATGGCAACAATGGTCTGCAGTCCCTGGAGTGGAGAAGCCAGGAGGTGCCCTGACTTCCCTGTTCAACAGTGTGCAGCCCACTCCCACCCCTGCTCCCATTGTCCATCGAGACAAGCTACTTAATCACAAATGAATGGTGAATTAAGTGATTTCTGTACTTAAAGAGCTTTCAGTAAGTATACAACTCTTTGGCCAAAGCATGTGAAATGAGACGTTACTACATTTATTATTTTTCCCCGTGTTCATATGTTTTGTTACTTCATTAAATTTTAAAGCATTTTAACGGGATAAAGTCTAGCGTAGTAACATTAATATGTTTCACAGAAAGGATCGTGACTTGTCATTGTGGTACTTGTTCCGTGACAGTTGGGACTGTGGTTCCTTTTCCACATTGTACATCCAAAGCATACTTGGTGTAGGTCGGTAATATGCATGCAATGTCATTATTAAGTATTGAGTGTATTTTGCAGTGAGTTGAATGCAGTTGTCCAGCATAGTAACTAGCGGAGTGACAAGGGTACTTAAAATAGTGTGTAATTCAGAGCATTCACTTAAGGGCACCCGGGGGCTCAATTGGTTAAGTGTTGGACTCGTGATTTCTGCTCAGGTCATGATCTCAAGGGCCTGAGATTGACACCCCCCACCCCCACCTCCAGGTCTGTGCCCAGCGGGGAGTCTGCTGGAGATTCTCTTCTTCTTCCTCTCTCTCTGCCCCTCCCTCTGCTCATGCTCACTCTCTCTAAAATAAATAAATTAATTTTTTAAAAAAGGCATTCATTTATTCAAAGTACATTAAGACAACTAAATTTGTCTCCTGACTTTAGTCTTTTAAAGGATAAAATTCCAAACTAGGATTTGGTTAAACATTATTAAAATTTATATATATGAACTTTGTTTTGTTTGGCTTGTTTGTTTGTTTTTAATTCAATTTTATTTATTTATTTTTGGTCTAAAATCCTTTCTCTGAATTCAGAGAAGTTCCAAGTTCATAAAGTAAATTTTGTTTTTTACTTTGTTCTTTCTTATTATTTTTTAAAAATTTTTGCTTGCCTATCTGTTTGTTTTGGACATAGAGAAGTGTTAAAAGGGAAAGGGTAGTGCTCATTCAGAACTGTACTTTTCTGTAAGACTATAATGTAGACTTGAAAGTAATCCAATGTGGGTTATGATTTATGTCAGATGAATGCCAAATAATACGGGGTCATTTATTTTGTTTCAGGCACAACAATGGGGGTGGAGGAGGGAGAATAGGTTGGTTTAAAACAAATCAAATCATGAAAACCTCAATAAATGTTTTATAAGTGAAATTTATAACTGAATGAATGCCACAATGCCTAAAATTCCTGCTATTAAAGTCACTGCTCTGGGATAAAGCATGGGGAATCCAGAAAGCAGAGGTAATATATTCAAGCTTTGCCTCTAGTAGCCAAAGAAAATGAAAACTTATCCCATGGGAGCCTAGAGGGTAGAGCTTGAAGAAGTTTCCAGCAAAACTTCTTTGAGATCTTGCATTTTGACTTACAGTTTATGCAGAGTTTGGACCCCATGGTGTAGCCCAGGCCATCAGGAACATTTACTGTGCCTGGGGCATCGCACACCGGATTCATTGAAATCCCACACCAAACTCATATAGTAAGGAATTTGTAGTCATTAGCCACCATTTTCCATAAGAAAAACCAAGATACTTGGCATATCCAAACACATCTTAATAAAAGTATGTCTAAAATTATTTGAATGTTAAATTACTTTAATTCTCCCCAACAAATACTGGAGTGAAAGGAGCATTCCAGAAAGATGGCCATGTTTATTCTATGATATCTTAGACTTTCTGGCTACTTCATATATGTATTCCTCTTTGAAAAAACATGATAGCAAGCTATTTGTACTGCTGAAGACATCAACACTGAGTAGCTAATATATTATTGTTGCTGTTTTTAAATGCCTAAATTTTAAATTAAAAGAATCATAACTATATGTTTCAATTTTGTGGGCAATAAAAGAGGAAAAAAAATGAGCAGCTCTCATTATCCCATTGGCTATCATTTTTGGAGAATGTAAACATGCAAATTGGGAGAAAACAAGAACAGGGATATTTTGAATGTAGAAAGAGGGTGAGCCCGGCCTGCTGATTGAGGGTAGTTTTGGTGGGCAGTGCAGTGGTTACACTAGATGCTGAAAGGAACAGTGCAGCTGAGAGCACACGTGGGCACCAAACATGCTGCCAGCGGGAGAGAAGGACCAAGGAGGCAAGGGTGTTGGGCCTGGTGAAAACCTGGGCCACTTAATAGTTTTACTAAGAGTGCTGAACTGAGATGGTTCTAGATCCTAGAGGACTGGAGGACAAAGACTTTTCTTTAGGCAACCGATTCTGCTTGCTCTTCTCTTCTCTTTTCTTTTTTTTTTTTTTTTTACATTTTTATCATCTGCTATATTGATCAGCTGGAGTTGCCATAACAAAATACAATTGACTAGGCGGCTTAAACAATAGAAATTTATTTTCTCACAATTCTGGTAACTGAAAGTCTGAGTTTAAGGTGTCAGCATGGTCAGGTTCTGGTGAGGGTCTCTTCCTGGCTTTGATTGATTGATTGATTGATTTTTAAGTAATCTCTGTACCCAACCTATGTCTCAAACTCATGACCCCAAGATTAAGAGTCACATGCTCCACTGACTGAGCCAGCCAGGTGTCACTCTTTCTAGCTTTTAGATGGCTGTCATCTTCCTGTATCCTCACAGAGCCTTTCTCAGAGAGAAAGAAAGAGAGAGAGATTGCTCTTCAGCATCTCTTCCTATAAAGGCACCAATCTCATCATGGGGGGACCACCTTCATGACCCATGTAAACCTAACTACATTCCAAAGTCCCCATCCCCCAATACTATCATATTGGGGGGTAGGGATTCCACATATGAATTTTGGAGGGACACAAACATTCAGTCTATAGCATTTATTAATTATTTGCTTCATATTGGCCTGGGTTTATAATTACTTCTCACGTAGCTTAATTTCCTGTTCTCAGAGTTCTTAGCTGACAGGGAGAATTTCTGTGCTTTAAAAGGAAAAAAACAACAACAACAAACCAACAAACAACAACAGAAAAAAACCTAAGGTTTTTTTTTTTTTTTTAAGATTTTATTTATTTATTTGAGAGAGAGAAAGTGACAGAAAGTATGAGTGGGGAGGGAGAGGGAGAAGCAGACTTTCCGCCAGTCACGGAGCCCAATGAGGGACTGATCCCAGGACCTTGAGATTAGGACCTGAGCCAATGATAGACGTTTTTGTCTAAAAAAGCCACTCAGGCGCCCCTCAGTTTTTTGGGTTTTTTTTTCCTTAATCATCTCAGTCTTATGGATAATAACAAAGAAACGTTAATTAAAATAAGACTTGGAGTTCTGTAAAATCTAGAGTCAAGGTTAATATTAGTATTTACTCAGCAATGGTATTCCCAGTGGTTTGTGCAATGTTTTGCACGCAGTAGTACTTAAATAGTTGGTGAATGAATGAATGAATCAAAAGACCTTCATCAATCTAGTTTCAGTCAGTAAACAGAATTCACCTCATATGGGTCAAATAAAGAACCTCTAACGAAGGGACTACCTACAGAGCTATGGATAAGGTTATGGGGAATAAATGAGGACTGTTGAGACACCTAGAGACTAGCTGTGGTGGGAGGCCATTACCACCACTTGGCCTGAAGGAACAAGGGGTGGAAATAGTACATCCCAAATCCAATGACGTCTGAGTTGTGCTCAGAACTTATATTCATGGAAGGACAGAATTACAGCCAAGGCATCAAAGAAGAGAGAAAAAATAGCCTTAGCCTTCTGCCCCTCCCCCACTCTTTTCCTCTCATGAGTACCTGCTGTTGACTGGACCCAACTGTATCAAGCCAGCCAGGGAACTTCGGTGATGCAGTCACCTGGGGTCGATTCCTGGAGCACAGAACAAGGCAGAGGAAGGAGGAGAACTGAGAGGAACGAAGGTAGAAGAACCAATCCGCAGGGTTGAACCACCCACCAACAGTGTCCATTTCTGCCTAAATGTGTTTGGGTTTATTTTCATTTTTTATTATTTTTTTTTATTTTTGGTTACTTTTAGAAATTACTTTGTTCTCTCTAGTAACGTAACAACGCATATCGCCATGGGAGCTCACACTCTTTCAGGCAACTGAAAGCAGCATTTCCTGGGGAGAGAAGCAGGGCATCTGGGCTTAACTTCTTCCCTATTAGATAAAAGCTGGGAGTCTCTTGGCCTCTAAGGCATGAAACATGGCCCATCTGTTCCTTAGGCTTCTGCCTGATTGATATATAGAGAAATCATTAAGGGCTGAAGTAGAATACTAGTCATTGAATTAAAATATCTATAGCTCCAAATGAAAGTGGGCTAATAACCTGGTTTGAAGCAATTTCTTTCCTGAGCCATGCCTCAGCTTCCCCAGCCATAGGAATGTTTTAAAAAGTTAATGTGAAAATGAATTAGGGAACCCTTGCTGGTCCAGAATGTTCTCCCCCGACTCCATATGTAACTATGTTGACACTCAGACAGAAATATTGCTGAACAAACTACTTATATTATGCAAAAGACACAACAAAGCTTCTCATGGACACTCTACAAAGAAGCAAACTCTTCAAGGACTCGGAATATGTTAAAAAAAAAAACAAAAAACCAGTCAGCAACCTAACCTTCTCTAAAACAACAAACGACCTGGCACAAATGAAGCTTGAACTTCTGGGGTGCAAATTTCTAAAGGCATGACCTGTGGAAATTAAGTAATTCCCGCCATGCCTGTTTTCTGTTTTTCAGGACATCCAACAGGAATTAGATGGCAGCCAGTCCTCTGTGCTCTTTGAGAACCAGGCAGATGCCAAAGGGAGTCTTGGTCTCTGAAGCTTTTACAAACAGAATGTCCACAGAGCAGCTCGTCTCTCGGAGTGTAACTCCACACTAATTTGCTAATCCATTCACCAGCATCTGTTTACCGAAAGGACACTTGCTGAACCAGTTGTGCTCAGATCCCAGGAAAAGCTTGTAAATTGTCCTTTATCCATTCTGTTCCTTCCTGTCGTTTTGAGCGGTTTGTAGGTATCGTTTTTTGTTGTTGTTGTTGTTGTTGTCTGTCCCGAACATTTCACAAAGCTCCATTTTCCCCATTGTCCCTGAGGTATGTAATCGTGAAACGTGGAAGAAGGATGAGGTTCCAGGAGCAGCTGCTGTTAAAAGCGCCCATCCTTCCAACACAAAAATGACCCCACTGACCTGCTGTCAGGGCTCAGGGTTGGGTGACTCATCGTTTCTGCTTTAGGAGTAATAGATTTGAACGGATACATTGACAATCTTCCAAGGTACCTATGAACTCCACTGAAAGATTTCTGTAAGACAACTGGCCGAGGCTAAGTGTACCGCTGGCCAACACTGGAATGGGATCAAAAGTTGGACTTCAGAAACGCTCTTTTCATGAAGGTATAGACATTGTATTTTGAAATGTCTGCAGAGTTTCTGCTTGAAAGATATAGCATCTCCTTCCTCCTGACTTTTTTTTTTTTATGGTTTCTGGTTTTTAATCAATAGTATCTATATTTTCAGGGTGTTTGGGTGCCTCGGTCAGGTTGAGCCTCTGACTTCGACTCAGGTCATGATCTCAAGGTCTGGGGATTGAGCCCTGAGTCTGACTCCCTGCTCAGTGGGGACTCTGCTTGTCCGTTTGCTCCTACCGCCACTCGTGCTTGCACACTCTCTCCCTCTCTCTCAAATAAATAAATAAAATCTTTAATAAAATAAATAAAATAAAATTTTTAAAAATAATATCCATATTCTCAATGGAGTTTATTTCAATGGTTTGGGAAATATTTTGGTAAATTTTAAGAGTTTATTTCTAGCCCCCAGAGTTACTCTTTGTTCACATTTGAGAACCTTCCAGAAACTAGTTCAATAATATCAAACCAATGCTGAATTTACCATGTACAACATTTAAATTCCCTAATTTTTTATGTTGTTCTATTAAATGCTCCTAAGCCCTGGCTTGCAAAATTGGTTTAAATCCATCAGGATGCATCAATATGCTTTCACATTACCCTATGTTTGAGCTCTAGTTTTCTGAAATATCAAACAGTCACTAGTCAGAGCCCAGCTAGCAGCATCATCCAATAATTCAGTCCTTCCAGTTCCTCATCTGTGAAATACCAGGGCCAACCTGTGTGATCTGCTAGGCACCTTTTGGTCATAAAATTCTGTGATTTTAATTTGAAGCTCTAATTTTCCCTCCTTATTAAAAATATTAAAATATGTGGGTAAATGATGGAAGAGAGGGAACCTATTAGCTAACTCCCATGACATTATCATGTGCCGTTGTATACAAAAGGACTTTTAATCCAATAAAAAAAGGCATAGCCAGCCTTTTTTCAGTCACAGAAAAGATGCATTTGGAGTTCAAGGTAACTTGGCCTTCCTTTCTGTGAGGTATCAAACCACATGAAATCTAGCCAAAAAATGGGTGGAGGCAGACCAGCATGACTATGGATGGAAGAGATAGGAATCATGGAGGCAAGAGTATACAAGGGAAACTCACTGGAAGCTTTTTGATTGGCTTCTGCTCTCATTTTATTGGCTGGTCACCAAAAATTATGATACTTGGTTGGCTATAGTTTTGCTTTTTGTTATTCTGATGGCATTATGCCACAGAATGCATGGTCAAAAGTTGCTTGGCACGTGGGTTGGGTAAACAACTTTGCCAAGATGTCCCAATGGGTGCCCCACAGTGGGTAAAGGTGATGGGGAACGGAATAGACAAAGGGAAAGATAGACATTGTAAAGAAACTGAATCAGAACTAATCATGGCCAGAGAGAGGGGCTGGGAGAAAAGCCACAATGCACGAGGGGACTTGCAAGGAGACAGCAGTATGATTTGAGGCAGGTCAGAAGGTGACTGGGTCAGGCAACAAAGAAGTACATTAAGCAACCAGACAAATCAGTTGGAAAAATGCATGAAAGTGGGGAGCAGCTGCTTAGGGGAGTTTTCATTCGTGTAGGAAAAAAAAAAAAAAAAAGGACCCAGAGGAGTTAAATTGATAGGGAAGCTAAGAATCCTGGCACATAAGGCTTTAGAGACAAGAGATTTAGTCCCAACTGGGGTTCAAGTTTGGAATGAATAAGGATGGCCTGAGCGACCCAGTCATTAGAGGTGACAGGATGGACCAGGTGAGGGAAACACAGATCCCAGGGATCAGGAATTTACCTACTCTAAATATGACTTGTATTCTGAGACGGTGCAGAGTTGAAAAACAATTGGTAAGATATTTAAGGGAAAGATCCCAAGTGCATGAATTTGGACGAAAGGCACCCAAAAATGCTCAGAAGTGTTTCCTGTGCCAGGTTCTCTGTCAGGTCATATGATTTTAAAAGCATGGTTTATCCAAATTGTGACAAAATTTGCTGATCCCAGCCAGGCCCTGACCTCCTAAGAACACAAGTACAGATTACAGCAAATGCCTCTCTCTGTGTAAATGATGGCTGGTCATTGTCACCAGATACTGATTTACAACACGTGAGGTCCAGGCCAGGAGAGACGCCAGACCCATTTCTCTGCCTTGGGACAAGCACTAATTATTTAAAATGTCAAATGTGGAGCACTTTGGGGGTAAAGAGTGTCCTGAGGCAGAGAGCTCAGGGCCTGGGAAAGAGAGAGAGAGAGACCCTTAGTGGTTTCACTTTCCTAAAGGGCCTGGGGCCAAAAGACGCTCAGACCCTGCGTTCAGAATAGTCAGCTTCTCCACAAGGCTGGACATATTCCAGTAGGACTTGCTGAACACCTAATTCTCCTCTGCGATGGTTGATGTTATGTGTCAACTGGATTGGGCTAAGGGATGTCCAGAGAGCTGGTAAAACATTATTTCTGGGTATGTCTGTGATGGTTTTTCCAAAAGAAATTACCATTTGAGTCATTAGACCAGCTTCACAAATAAGGGTGGACATTAACTAATTGTTAAAGGCCCCCGAATAGAACAATGTTGGAGGAAGGGCAAATTCCCTTCCTCCGATTGAGCTGGGACATCCATCTTCTCCCGTGTTCACACATGGGTTCTTGTGGTTCTCAGCCCTTTGGGACTTGGGCTGAATCGCACCACTGGCTTTACTGGTTTTCATCTTGCAAATAGCAGATCATGGGACTTCTTGGCCTCCACAACCATATGAACTGATTCCTATAATAAATCTCCTCTTTTCTATACTTATATGTATCCTATGGATTCTGTTACTCTGGAAAATCCTATCTGATACAGCCTCTCCGTGTTTCATAAGGGATCTCATCAGAGGAACCAGTCCTGGGGCACAGGAAACCTACTCTCAACTCCTGAAGCTAAGTGTGTTTCACTTTATGAAAAGTTGAAACATATTTGCAATTGGATGCTCAGAGCTCTGGGGAACACCCAGAGAAGTTCTTTAACTGCATCTTTAATTTTTAATTTTTTATTAACATATAATGTATTATTAGCCCCAGGGGTACAGGTCTGTGAATCGTCAGGTTTACACGATTCACAGCACTCACCATAGCACATACCCTCCCCAATGTCCATAACCCAGCCACCCTATCCCTACCCCCTCACCCCCCAGCAACCCTCAGTTTGTTTTGTGAGATGAATAGTCTCTTATGGTTTGTCTCCCTCCCAACCCCATCTTTTAAACTGCATCTTAATTAAGTTCTAGGGCAGAGATTCTCAAACCCTTTGGAATCAGGACTCCTTTATACTCTTAAAAGGTATAGAGGGTTCCAGAGAAGTTTTGTGTATATGGGTTATGTCTGTTGATGTTCACTATATCATGAATCACAACTGCAGAATTTAGAAAATATTTGCTTATTAATTCACATATAATAAAAATAAACTCAATTTAAGATAACACATATTTATGAAAAATAACTATATTTTTCAGGGCACCTGGGTGGCTCAGTCACTAAGCATCTGCCTTTGGCTCAGGTCATGATCCTGGTGTCCTGGGATATAGCCCCATATCCGGCTACCTGCTCAGCTGGAGCCTGCTTTTCCCTCTCCAGCTCTCCTGGACTTGTGTTCCCTCTCACGCTATCCCTCTCTGTCATAAATAAATAAAATCTTAAAATTAAAAAGCTCTATTTTTCAAAACAAAATTTCGATGAGAAGAGTAGCCTTGTTTTATATTTCTGAAATCGCTACTATGTCTGGCTTAGTAAAAGAGAGCTGGACTCTTACACCTGCTTCCACATTCACATTGTTGTGATATGTTGCTTTTGTTAAAGATGCATGTGAAGAAAAGCAAGCTTCATACAGATATGTAGTAGGAGGAAGGGAGGAGTATTTTAATAACCTTTCCAGATCATTGTGGATATTCTTCTTTGACACCACACCAAAACTTGATGAGTGGCAATTTTTAAAAAATCACTTATGGTGCCGAATCTGAAACCGTATCAATGAACTTTTTATACTCTTAGACTAAAATCCATTGGCCTACCTTGTACATTGAACGGATCCTTCACCATGAATTTGTAACATCACGCATTGGTCATTTGGAAAATATTGGTTCACTGAGTTATGCTATTCCTCCAAAATGTTGACACAATGTATAAAAGTCATATTCATTAACATCACCATGGATCTCGTCAGAGAAGCCTGTATTAGGAAGCTGTTAAGCTCGCAGTGATGGATACAAGTTATCTAAAATTCTAATTTTCACTTCTAAGTACAAATACTATCATTGCCAAAAAATACCGAGCATTGTTTTCCTTGAAGTTACAGGATTACTTTATTCATTTTTTGGAGACATATCCAACATCTGCAGTTTGTCTATCAGTTATTCTTTCAAGTAAAAATAATATTCCATGAAAAACACAGCCATATCAAACAATCTCACAATCGATTTTCCTTGCGACAACTGCTGTATGTCTATATGCACCAGGAGTACTTTCTATGTGCCAACCATTTTGTCACAAAGAATATTTAAAAGTCTCATACTCAAGGGTTGAACTTTGATAAAATTAGTAAATTTTATTGCTTCATCAAGGAGACTTTAAAATGAATCTTCCTTTTTTTTCCCCTCTAAGTGCATGGTGGTGGACGATGACTACTAATACATTTTGGAGCCATTGCCTTGATTCAAGCTGCTAAAGTACCAGCATTTTATTCCCATTGCTTTTGCATCATCAGTAGAAATATGAACACAGATAAAAGGGCAAATAACATCTTAGTATTATTACAAAAATACTCAAGGACCCCTCGAGAGACCACATACCTTTCTAGGGGAAGTGCTCCCTCTGTCTCCTTCTCTAGCAATACTTGGGCTAGGACAGAATGCACTCCTGTGAGAGAGAGCATTTATAAAACATCTTCTTAAAATGCCCAATTCTGAGAAAATCTATTCTAATCACATCTGAGAGATGATGTAGATGGGGGTGGAGAGAGTACTATAATTATTAAGATAAAATATTCTTTTTTTTAAAGAATTATCTATTTATTTGACAGAGAGAGAGAGAGAGAGAGAGAGAGCATGAGCAGGGAGGAGGAGCAGAGGGAGATGGAGAAGCAGGCTCCCTGCGGAGCAGAAAGCCCGATGTGGGGCTCTATCCCAGAACCCTGGGATCATAACTTGAGCCGAAGGCAGACACTTAACCGACGGATTCACCCAGGCACCCCAATGAAATATTCTTTCAAAAGCTTGGACTGTGGGCTGAAACAAATGGAATATCCCAAGGTAATGACTATGGACAAGAATAATCCGAGTTAAAGGTTCATGACTATGTGCATCCAAAAGGCACACATTCCCCAAATCATTTATTCATTTGATTTGGAAATCTAGCATAGCAACTTCTAGCTATCTATCTCCCTAATATTGTAGATTGGTCGAACATTAAAATTAGTTTGTTTTCTCTGAACATATAACCATTGAGGGGGAAATGCCAGTGCCCTTGAAGAGTGCTTTGTAGCAGACAGATACCAAGCTGAGAGTTAAACGAAACTGTCCTGTCCTTATTTCCATTTTCTGTTGCTGTGCACTACTTCAGATAATTTTTGGAAAGTGGTAGAGGTATGAATAAATTCAATTAAAAATGCTTTTGGCTGTTGATTGAATACCTGTATAATTAAAAGTTGACAGCATTTGCCCGCATGCCTTTAAAAAGTCACAGGAAGGGGCGCCTGGGTGGCTCAGTGGGTTAAGCCGCTGCCTTCGGCTCAGGTCATGATCTCAGGGTCCTGGGATCGAGTCCCGCATCGGGCTCTCTGCTCAGCAGGGAGCCTGCTTCCCTCTCTCTCTCTCTCTCTCTCTGCCTGCCTCTCCGTCTACTTGTGATCTCTCTCTCTGTCAAATAAATAAATAAAATCTTTAAAAAAAAAAAAAGTCACAGGAAATGTACTCTACTTTGAGAAAAGGCCTGAAGTATGTTTTTGATTATAGTGTACTAAGCATTGTAAAGAGTCATAGCAATTCAGGAAGACAGAGCTGGTGAGTCTATGCAAAGTAATGGTTCTTTAAATCCTAGCTAAAGGTTTGGAGCATGCAGTGGTAGAGTGTTGTGACCGTTCTGTTTACCCTGTGTTAGGTTTGAAGATCCCGCATACTCAGGGCATGAGTCTACTTGGAATGCATGGGCTCTGACTTACCATTCGTATATTAATTTCAAGTCCAATGCTACTGACAATAGTCAAAGTCATGGTAAGTTGAGTTTGATCTGAGTTGGACAATGGTTCCATCTCAAATTATAACTCAGGGAAACTCAGATGACCGGTTTTCTTAAGCCAACACTCAGGGAAGAATTGGTTTAAGAATGATGCTCCATTTTAAACTTGACTGCTCCTGGTTTTGGTTTTAGATTGAATTCAAGCAGGTGTTTCAAAACCTGCTTCTGATAGCATTACTTGTTACACGGGGAAGCTGAATCTTTCCAGGAGTTGGCAGGGAGGGTTTCATCCTGATATTTCATTATCAATGAGAAACATCTTATGGGAGATCCAACACTCTTTAAGCGTCTCTAATAAAAGGACACAATATACGGTCTTATTGTTATTTTTAAGAGGGTTGTAGGGATTTATCCACCATGGCTGTTGTTAACACCACTCAAGTTGTGAGAATCAGGCTAGAACCTCCAAGAGGCATTAGCTATCTGTGTAAGCTTACAGAGTGTCATTTTAACGTTCTGTATCTCCACCATGCCTCCACCTTCTTTGATGAAAAAGTCTATTTTTAAAATGGTAAGAAAATATTTAACATAATAAGATGATGAGTCAGAGTTTTTAAAAAGCTAAAAAGGGAAGATGTAGTTAAATAATTCACCTTTTTATTTTTTAGCTACATCTGACTCATGACATATAATGTATTCTGCTAAGTTCAAAGTTTCCTCTTACAAAGAGAGTTTTATGAAACAACTCTTCTTCAGACCATTTTTACTTCAATTATAGTAGCAGGTTTTGGAGTTTAAATCATTAACAACCTCTGAGTGAACTTTTATCCAAATGACTGCAAGTCACAAAGGGAACAGTCCTCTTTCACCAAGTACCTTTTGTGCTAGAGTGAGACCCATCCTTTTCTATTTTTCCCCTTTATGTCTCTCTTTGAAGAAAGATGTGTGATTTGTAAAGTAATGAAAGTATGTATCAGTTGATGAAAACTGCTATATTTGGGTTCATAATGCAAACTAGAATTGCTTCAGGGTAAGTTTCACATACCTGCACTACTGCAGCAAAAAAAAAGTAAATTTCAGAAGTCCAGATCTCTCTGTGCACTGTAGGAGTATCACGTAGCAATGAAATCAACCATGGGGGTGACCAAATCTTATTCCCCGCCCCCCCCCTTCCTCAAGGGGATGTAATTTTCATTTCGGCAGCATGTTTCAGTTTTAACTCCAATGAACACTCCAAAACTGGGCACATACTCCATCAACCTCGTTATCGATTTCGCCATATGCTGCTATCTTTTAATTTTTTTAAAAAATTATTTTTATTGGAATGTTTTTGGAAGAGTGTTTGGAAAACCGTAACCTCCACAAACTTAAGGTGATGGGGTGAGAGAGTAATTTTTGCAGTGAAAAAGCCTGAAGAATTTTATGCAGAACAAAATGTAGTTTAATAAACAAAAGAAAGTTAAGAGAAAAATCTATTTTCTTAAAAAAAAAAAAAAAAAACCAGCAAGAGTAATGAACTAATCGCTGTTCCGAGAGTGGGGAAAACTTTTTTCCCCCTAGATTTGGCGAATAGCGGGATAAATTCGAAGAACTCCATCCCACCCCCCGCATGCGCGCCCCCCATTCTTTCCAGACCGAGCGGTTGCAAATCCCAGCCTGAGTCCGCCCTGGGAGCCTTAGGGCACCTTCCTCTTTGCTCTGCGTGCGTGCGTGTGTGTGTGTGTGTGTGTGTGTGTGTGTGTGTCTAGCTCTCGCTCTTTCCCTCAGTCTGTGCCTCTGTGTATGTGTGAGTGTGTGTGTGTGACAGAGAGAGAGAGAGAGAGAGAGCGCGAGAGGAGAGAGAGAGCGAGAAAGAGAGAGAGCGAGAGAGCGAGCTGTGAGCTGTGCCGCCGCCGCCGCTGCCCTTTGATCCCGACATTAGTGTTAGGGGCTCGGAGACACAGAGCGCGGCCATAGACACCGCCGCACCGGCACTCATTTATTTATACCTCCCATCACACACGCGAGCATAGGACACACACACACTCACACCTATTAGATCCGTTTCCATTGAAGAATATTACGCTCGGGGACAAGCCAGGTGCACGACCAAAAATTTAAAAAAAAAAAAAAAGGAAAAAAAGAAAGGAAAGAAAAGAAGAGAACCCCTCATCTGGCTCCAGGAAACAAGCTTCAACCCATTGCACACACCGGAGAGAAGGGGTTTCCCCCTGCTCGCCCGCCCGCCCCCCAACTACCTCCCCGCTCCTGCCAGTGTCTGCCTCTCTGCCCCCACGGGGGTTTATTTGATCTCACATTAACCAAGGAGGAGAATGTGAGAAAAGGGGGAAAATGCCCAGGAGGAAGCAGGAGCAGCCCAAGCGCCTTCCCTCACGTAAGTCATCCCTTCTCCACCTCCTCTCGTGCCATTTTCTCGCCCTCCCTCTCCTCTTTCCCCTCCGCAGCCTCCTCCGTTGTTTTCTGCATTAGTTTAGGGTTACAGAGGTGAAACTGACAAAGACACAGCCCGGGTTACTCCTCGTTTAGGTCTATGCTGAGGCAGCCATGTTGGTGATGATCAGCCCCGTGCCCTTTCTATTCTCTCTCTCTTTTTCTTTCTTTCTCTCACCCTCCCTCTTTTTTTCCTTGAGATCGGGCTTTTTTCCCTTTTCCCTCCCCCTCCCCCTCCTCACTCCGGGTTGCTGGGGGGAGGGGGCAAGAGACGCTAGAAGGGGAGTAGTGTGGATGCCGGTTCTTTTTTTTTTTTTTTTTTTAATCGGGGAGTCGGAGGGGGGGAGGTGGGAGAGGTTGGAATCTTTAAAAAAAAAATTCCTTGTGGATCCCGGTGCCTGAGGGTGCGGGGGTCGGGGCGTGCGGAGGGCTGGGGGCCGTGACATGGCGTTTGGGGGTGTCGGGGCGAGGGCGCGCGGCCACCCGCCGGGTACGGGATCCAGGGAGAGGTCCGTCTCCGGCTAAAGGTTGCGCCGGGGTTGGTCGGCCCCGGAGCCGCCGGCGGCAGCGGCAGCGGCGGCGGCGGCGGCGGCAGGAGCAGGAGGAGGCGGAGGTGGAGGAGGCGGCGGCGGAGGAGGGGAGTCGGGGGCGGGCGAGGCGGGAGCGGCTGGGGAGGGTGTGGGGGCACCGCACACAAACACACCGGTACACACGCGCCGCCGGGCGGCTGCTCCCGCGGCGCCTGGGCGAGGGGGCGCGCCGGGGCGCCGGGGGCGCGGGGCGGCCGGGTGGGGGGTGAGGCCGGGCAGCGGCGGGCGGATGTGGGGTGCGGGAGCTGCGCCGAGGCGGAGGCAGGAGGCAGGGCGGCTCGCGGCGCGCGAGGTCCCTGCAGAGCCGAGGGGAGGGAGGAGCAGGGCTCCTGGCCGCAATAAAATGCGGGGTCAGTCGGAGCAGACGGAGCCGGCGAGACTCGGGCTCTCAGACCCCCCTCCCCGGCGAGCCTGAGCAGAGTCCAGGACTAAAGTGCATCACAACCCTCCCCGGCTTGCAGCCACACACACCAACTGGAGACACACACCCGCCGGCACGGCCCGGTCCCCTTCCCCTCCTCCACCCGCGCCCCCGGTCCCTCTCCGCCCTCCCTCCGGCTTTTCTTTGCTAGACTCTTAACTTTTCCCCCACTCCCTCTCCAGCTCCCCCCCCCCCAATCTTTCTCCGCTTTGAGTGTTCCGAGATGCTGCTAAAGCTAAAAGTGAAGGAGAAAGAAGCAACTAAAAATATCCCCCGGGGCCGCCCGGCTCCTTGAATGCACGGAGGAGGGGGCAGGGGAAAAGGCGTGGGGCGGGGTGACGGGGAGGAGGGGACGCCGGAGGCGCCGGAGGGAGGGGTCGGGGGAGACCGAGGGTCAATTTCTCCTCTCTCCCCCCGCACTGCTCCCCGCTCTCGGCTGTCTGCCTCTGCTTGGAGCCCGATCCTGCAAAACCCGGGCTGGGGGCGGGAGTGGAGCCGGAGCGCCTACCCGCCTGGGTGTCAGGCCGACGTGGTCGGTCACCTGAAGTTCACGGAGGGTGGGGGAAGGGTTAAGGTTATGGTGTCTCGGGCTCGGGTTGTGTGTGAGCCTGTGCGTTTCCGCTGCAGACAGGCAGCGCGATCGCTCTCCCCCTCGCGAAATATCCGCGGCGGTGCCTGCCCGGGGGACTGGCAAGGGGCGCGGGTGGCTCGGGCCAAGCGCCCCCGCGGCTCTGTGTCACCCGGGCCGCGGCCGAAGTGGTGAGCAAGGGCACTTGCAGGCAGCCCGCTCCGCAAACATTCCTCTTTCTTTTCCCTTCCCGGTACGCAGGAGTCGACGCACAGGGCTTGGGTTGTGCTTTTTTTCCCCTTCCTTTAAAAAAAAAAAAAAAAAAAAAAAATGCCCCTGTGCAGTCCTTTCTTCGCCTGCCCGCTAGAGGTTCTGAGGATAATATCACATATGTAATATATATGCACATAAAATCACTCGCAGGCGGCTGCGTGTGTAGGGAAATTTTGTGCGAGGAAAGAGAAGGCGGTGGAGTCGGGGAGGGTGAGTTGGGAGGCTCCGCGCTGCGATTCACAGAAAACTCGCAGCAGTTGGTGGAAGAAGTGTGTGCGTGCACATGGCCGGCCGGCCAGTTCCCAGCTCTTTTCGGGGGCGTGTGGCGGGGGAGGGAGAGGAGGCAGGAATCCTGGGGGGGGGGTCGGGGGAGGCTTGCCCTGCTCGGACAAAATGGGCTTCAGTGTTCTCTGCGAACTTGCCCTTAGATGGCAACTTTGGGAGCTGATGAGCTTGTGTGCGAAAACCAGGGCGGTGAGGTTATTTGGTCATTTTCCTTTCTTCTCTTCTCCCCCCTGCTTAAAAAAAAATGTTGGCGGGGTTAGAGGGAGGGTAGGAGAGGAGAAGGGATTTATCTGTTTTCGGCTCTGACGGAGATGGAACGCCTTCCCTCCCGTTGTGTGTAGCGCATTCGGGCAGCTGCAGGCTGCCCTGCTGGTGACCTTGACCCTGACCTCGTGCGACTACCCTCTTAGTCTGAGAGGAAATTCAGGCTCCATTTTAGCTCGTATGCTCGGTGGGCCTCTCCTGCTTGCTGGTGCCTGGCGATTAAGTTATATTTCAAGAGTGGGCTCTCCCACCCCGTTCTCTAATTGAATACTGTTATCCACTCACTTAAAAATAATAAATAAATAAACTCCTTCCAGTCGCATAAAGCCACTTTTACTGAAGTAAGAAGCAATTACCTTTTGGAAACCATAAATGTCCCTCCAGTTTTTAAAGGGAAGCTTAATTTGCAAAGCTTTTCCACTTACCTTTGCATTGAATGGATTTTTGTGGATGTGTGCTGCCTGTTCGAAGCATGGTTTACACATGTTTTATAAGCAATTTGCATTTGGACTAAGAGCAATTTCTGGGCAAATGGTGTGTTTTGCAATTCAGACACAGTAACCCAAAGCTTCCTAAGTGCTGAGTGAGTCTTAAACTTGCAATGGTGGGGAGAGGTAATAAATACTGACTTTGGTAAAAATTAGTGTAAATCAGTATTTAATGCAGAATATCCCTGTAGTCTTAAATCCCAGTTTCAATGCTAAATTCTTTATTTGTTTACTTATATGTGGGGGAGGGTTTTTTCCCTTAACCTGGAGAACCTTTCTGTATAAAGTTAAAATAAAGTAACGCTGGGGATTACTGTTGCCCTGATAGGTCATCTCAGGGTTTTAAGAAGTTATACAACATTAGATTTTAAACTTGACCCTAATAAAAGAAAGGAGAGAGGTGTGTAATTTTGGAGGTGGGGAGGAGAGGAAGAGGTTGGAGGGGGAATGAGATGGGGAAACTAGCTTTTGGAACCAAAGAACCCTTCTGAGTAAACACAAAAGTGGCTAATAGCCACTATTGATAGAGCTTTGAGAATTTAGAGAAACTGTAAACACATTTAAAATTAGAAGTAGAATACAAATTAGATTACAAAAAAGAAAGTTGTGAAACTGAACCTATTGAAACTTCAGAGTGCTTTCTACTTTCCCATAGCACCCCCCGCCCCCGCCTCTGTCTCCCTCCCATGGACCATGGCTACTAATAGACTCTGTGTGTGGAACCTAATTTTTCTGTTATAAAATATAATACTAGCCAGGCACAGTGTGGATGGACAAAGTCCTCTCACTTGGCAGCACAGGCACCAGGGAACCTGGAAGTTCCACCCTCGAGTAGATTAGTCCTGGAAATCCAGACGAGCACTTGGTATTATCTGATACTGAGTCTGGGGTGCGCCTCAGCCCCTGGCACGGAGTTCCAGCAATTCCCCAGGCTGGGCTTCAGCCTGCTAAGGTTTCCTAGCTCCTTCTGTTCCACGAGACACCCATGGGACTGTGCAGAATCGAATTAGCTTTGGGGATGGGCGAGCCTTTAACCTGACACTACTAACCTAAGCGTTAGATTTCTGACTTAAAATTCTACCTAGTCATTTCCTCCTGGGCCTCTGAAGTCAGCGGGGGTGATGTGTGTGTATGTGTTATATAGGCCTCATACATATGCAGAAAAGAAAATGGCCTGTCCTATAGAGCTGCGTGGTGATTCCACTTACAAAAAGAAGTTTTGTGCTAGTTTTTGGAGGAGACCACCAACAAAGGATGTTAAACCTGAACTGTTTTTTGAGAAGTAGCTTTAAAAAAATCATGACTCCAAGTAAAGCCTTTATTTCTTGCCCTAAAGCAATATTATCATTTGGGAATTTAAATACGATTCTGCTGCTGCTGATGGCTCTTTTCTAAACGTTCTTTCCATCAACGAGGTCCAATTCCACGTTCAGAAAAATGTCCGAGGGATCCTCTGAACTATACCATGAGCTTATCTGTAGCAGAATCCCAAACTGCATAGCTGAAAAATGTTTGTCAGTCTAAGAAAGAAGAAGAGGGGGAAAGTGATACTGTGTCTGTTTGCCAGGCCTGGGGGGGTGGCGCTCAGCATTTTGTGGACATCGTTACATTTGGGATCACTGACTGAGGAGGGAAAGGGTCAGGAAGGGCTTTCCCCTGTGTTTGTTACATCTGTAAAACCTTTTACCATGGGTTCCATCAGGACTTTTAAAATTTCCTCATTAGCTGCAACTTACCCTTGAACATGTATGAGTTCAGATCCTATTATATTTATCATTGGAAATCTGCCTGATGCCTATTCCCAAGGGAGAGCACAAGGAAAAGTGAATACAACAGTTGTTTTGCTATTCTAGTATTTTCATTGTTGACTCAGTTGTGGGTCAAGACCAGAACAGGTTACTATGTATTTCATTAACAAAACTTTAAAAACCATCTCTTGTTTTCTAGTAAATGTGGGAAGCAAAATGACAGGAAAGCAACAGGAGTCCTTATATTTGTATTTTTCCATGTCTTTAGATATCTGTTGGCAGAGAAGGAGTCGAAGGTTTAACTCTTTCCCCTACTTACGCTTACTAATTTTTTCAGTGACGAGGCACTTCCTCCTGATTATGACGGGAACCACAGGGGAAAATTTTGAGTCGGAGGCAATAAAATATTTCTCTGCTCCTATCAGACAGAGCTAGTGATCCTGAAGTACCACGTAGCAGGCTGGGTTGATACTGGGCAATAACGTTCATCTGTTCTCCTAAAAGAAATCCGTGTATTCCTAATGTGGGAAGTAGGGTACACGGAACTTTCCTGTTAAAATAAGGGAGATAGGGGCGCCTGGGTGGCTCAGTGGGTTAAGCCGCTGCCTTCGGCTCAGGTCATGATCTCAGAGTCCTGGGATCGAGCACCGGCTCAGGTCATGATCTCAGAGTCCTGGGATCGAGCACCACATTGGGCTCTCTGCTCAGCAGGGAGCCTGCTTCCTCCTCTCTCTCTGCCTGTCTCTGCCTGCTTGTGATCTCTCTGTCAAATAAATAAATAAAATCTTAAAAAAAAAAAATAAGGGAGATAGTTCAAAATCACATTCCTTCTAATGCTTTAAAATAGTTTCTAATAAAAAAATTGATTTTTAATTTATCTATGGGCCACCATCTCGTTCTGGGGATGACACAGCTGGTGTGAGTTGACCAGTCTCCGGCACAAAGTGTAAATAAATCATGCTGGAGAAGGGTAAATTGGACAGCTTTCAGCCTGTGTGAGGGCTGACTGTGCTTCTGAGTTTTTAGAGCCTTTGAATGGCCTCTATTAGGAGAGGTCCAAGGGAGGTGTGGAAAATCTCTGTCTTGTGAGGCTTATAAAATTAGATGGATAAAGGCTGTGGAAACACCCAAGGGACGGTGTTGTGTTGGTGGAGGAACCAGACAGGCTTCTCTTGGTGTCAAAAGGTGCCTTAAAATACAGGGAGTCCTAGTAATGTCAGGATGGTCTTGTAGGGAAGATTGGGTTTGAAATGTGTGCTGCCCAGCTGGGTTGGTAAACCACTTTATTTAGTGATCCCAGTTGTTGGGGTTCTGATTATCTGGATGAATCTGTTTGACAAAACAGAAAAACTCACCCAGGATCACTCACCCTGGTCACCTGCGCGCCAAGTGGCATCTTTGGATGCGCTGGTGACAAAAGGCGTGATGGAAACGGGGGAGCCCACAGTGTCACTGTGTGAAGTTCCATTGGTTCCTGGGACCCGTCAGCAGCGCCGTCTGTGAGAGCCGAAGGGAGACAGGGACCTGCCTGACAGAAGGTTCCGGTATCCTTTCACTTTCCTTGTGTGAAGTTGTCTTGTTCCTGCTCTGTCCTTTTTTAAGTACCTGTTGGAGCACTAGGACAGGAGGACCGAAACACAAACACAATAGTCTGGAACTGATCTCTCCATTCTGAGTGATGTATTAGTAATTTTCTATAATTTAATCAAACCAATCACAGAACAAGATAATGATGGTATGACCTACAAAAGAGGACTTTTGGGGTCGTTAAAGGCTTTCTAGCATAAGGTTTTACAAGACCATGGGGTTTGTGGCAAAGGAATAGATTCTGAGTTTTCTCTTATTGCAAAGAATTCCAGACCGGGCCTTGTTCTGTTGAGACATATGGGGCATTTCCAGCCCCCCCCATCAAACCTTATTACTACTGTATTTTGGCTTAGTTAAAGTCCTCGAGAATCACATTTTAGAGATAGAGGTTATAAATGAAGATGCTGCGTCCTGTGTCTGACATATTCTTTCTGTTCCCTACTTTGCTAGGTGTAGCTCGGTAATTCATACCATCTAGGGCCAAGTGTACAAAATACTTTATGGTCCATGGTCGCTGAAATGCCTTCTGTCATATTTTGTAAGAAACTAATGTGCAAAGTACAGACCTTAGAAAGAGCTAAGAGTCCTTGATGGGTTGAAGTTACTCGCTGCTTTCCCTCTTCCGTGTAGGAGCAAGTTTTGTACTTCTATCTTCTGTCTGTAAATTACATTTTTATGATATCAAAGAATGGTGTATGACTAGGTGCTGAAGCAAGGGCCTCTCAGGTGACTCTTACCATCCCCCCACCAGGACCCGCCGTTGGGTTAGAAATGCTGTAGTTAGAAGGTAGTTTCAAAAAATAAAATCAGACTTTGGCTTGATACTGATCTTTAGTCGCATGGGTGCATATTGCTGTTTATAAAAGTCAGTTTCACTGCCATGTACACACACACACACACACACACACACTCACAGGGAGGCTGCACTGTAGCTAATTTTGTAAAAAGTACAGTGATACACGCCTACGGTCTGAGATCAGCATGTGGCCTTTAGCAACTCTGCTTTTCACAGACTGACCTAGGGTTATATTAAATGCAGCAGATTCTGTGTGCCTAAAAAGGATATTGTTTCCAGCCATCCCTTCCCCTTCCTATTAAAAAACAACCTCCACCACTGAAGTTCTTCTGTCTCGAGGGTTCTTAAATGAGCAAGGCTGAGGTGCTCATGGCTTCCGGTGTTGAGAAAAGTCCGACTTCAGCCAGGTGCTCTCTGTCAGCAGGGAAGAAATGCATGGGCCTTCTCTGAAGCTTGAGCCTGAAAAAGCAGACCCTAAAATAATCTCTCTTTCTCTGTCTCTCTCTTGGCATTTCTTCCCCGGGTCAGACAAGTGGCTAGACCCCATTAGCAGTGCGGTGTGCGGGGGGAGAGAGGAGGATCCAGGCTGAGTTGTTCTGAGTGCTCTGAAGAAGTTGGGCTTCAGAGGGGACCGGAGAAGGCCAGGGAAAGATGACCGTTCGCATGATTGATCAGCAGCATTCTGCTTCTCTGAGCCTCGGAGACAGGCTACCGTACTTGTGGAGGCGATAGATTTCTCTAGAGGTATACAGTGCTAGTATCTTCAGTTGTCTGGTAGTGTGTTTTGAAAAGCTTTTGTTGTTCATAATGAGAGAGAGAAAATAACACGTGACTTTGCCCTCTTTTCACTGTGTCTACTGGATATGGTACGACTTCAGTGAAAACAGAGAACACACATGCTTTTTAAGTTCACAGTGGATAAGTGTGTGGAGCCTGGCATCAGGCTGTTTGGAACCCAGTCCTGGCACTCACTTGCGGTGTGACCTTGGGGAAATGACTGAACTTCCCTGTCTTTGGTGTCTTCATCTCTCCGTAGTGGTAATAGTTCCTCTACTATAGGGTTAGTGTGAAGCTTGGTTGATAAATGTCAGTATCGCTATTGATAAGTATCAGTAATAGATACACTCATAAAACCTTGCCTAATTAGTGCCAGCTGCATAGGAAGAGCTGAAGAAATATTAGCTCTTATTATGTTTATGAAATAAATTTCCATCTGCTTAGATCGTGATTAGACTACAGGCATTTCTGACCCAGGACGTTTTGGTGATTCCTGTGTGTAAACACTTTTTTTTTCCATATCTCTCATTAGAACGATGAGTAACAATATGATATGGTAAAATTCTTTTATAAGGCTGTTAAATTAGGGCTTGACTAATACTAATTTCATAGGCCAACAGTATTACACTAGACTTTTACTATAGGAACATGTTCTGTGTTTGTGATTTGACCTGAATTATGTCTAAACTGTGTAATAATCATATGAATTATGACTGGGTCTTACTGTAGAGTGAGGACAATAAATCCACGCTCACAGACTTACAGTGAGATTCAAATGAGAGAATAGGTATTTAATAAATGTTTATTTATTCATTTATTCAACAGTCAGTCCACTGATTAAAATTACCCAGGGGAAATTTTATATTGGTTTTTCCATGTGTTGTTTAGGTAATAGTTTAAATTTTGTACAAAATAAGGAAAGGCAGGGTCTGCTGTTTCTTTGCAGAGAACCAGTCCAAGAGAACACATTAAATTAATTTTAAATGAAGGATTCAGGGGTGTGTGTTTGTGTGTGTGCCTATGTGTGTGTTGTGTGTGTGAGATAGATCATATCAGAGGTTACAAGCTAGTGGCCTACTGATGTGTTTTGCCCTCCACAGTATGTTTAAAAACTTGAGGCCGCATTTGCAAATGGGCAGCTTCACATAAAAATCCAAATTTCTAGCTTCTTTTAAAAACTTGGACGAGCCAACAGCACGGGGCCCACCTCCCCACATGGCAGCAATCTGCTGTCGTTGGTGGCGGCTGTCTCCCTTCCCCGGGCATGTGCTCGTCAGTCTGCCACAGTTCCTACCACTCTGCTGCCACGTCCCCGTCTGCATACACACCTGCCCCCCTCCCTCATGTATATTACCTCCTGGCCCCCACGGGCATTTGGATTAGAAACTGTTTTACATTGTCCAACATTCTGTGAGCTTTTAATTCATCGTTGAGGCTAAGGTTCTGTAAACCTCATTCTATGGCAGTATTAAGAAGCAGTAGAGGGTGGGGATTAAGATCCTGGTACCAGATGCATGAGACCCGTCCTGGCTGCCGCATGTTTTAGCCGTGACCTTGGCAAGGGACTGCAGCCGTCTGCCTGTTTTCACATCCGTGCAGTGGGGGAACATTGTAAGGCTTACGGGAACTGAGTTCATACATGTTGATATGTAGGCTCACGTCTGGCACATAGTGTATGCACGATATATGAGGTGTAAATTCATTTCAACGAAGGCTCTCAGTAGGAATGCTCCAACTGCCGTGTAATCAGTCAAAGACAAGTATTGCTGATGGTAAGTTTCTGATCACCATTCAGCAGCACAGTGATTCTCAACCCTGCCTGCACATTAGAATCCCTTGGGAGGTTAAAAAAAAAGAAGACACCTGCCTCTCTCCACTGCCCCCCAGCAGTTTAAATTTGATGGCTCGAAATGGATCCCGAGCATGGACATTCTTAAAAAGCTGCCCAAATTACTTGAATGGATAGCCAGTGTTGAGGACCCCGGAACTGACCGGAACTTCCACTCTGGGCTGATGCCATTTCCACCCAAAATAAATACATGTCATGTTGAGCCTGGATGGCTTATCAACGATAATTTGCTTTTAAAACCCTAGAAATAACTCATTGACTCCCACTCCTCCAAGTTGAAACCAAAGGCTCAGGGAGGCACCTGCCCTAGGGAGGAGGTATGGACTCCCGTCTTTTCTCTCACCCTCTCCCACCATGATCTCCAGGGTTTCTCATCCGCTTTGTGACTTTGGGCAAGCCGGTGAACCTCTCTGCGCTTAGTAGCACCATCTTGTAAAATGGATAATAGATTACCCACACATTCTGTGTATGTTATATTGTTCGCAAAGCACTTTCATTGATCTCATCTGCCTGTAGGCAAGCAGGAAGGACTCCTTTTCCCACCGCTTGGACGGAAGTAGAAACTGAGCCACGGAGAGGAAGAAACTAGCTTGAGGTCACCAGTGTCAGCACTGTGAAGGGCTGGACCATCAGCTGGTCTCCTGAGGCCTGCTGTGTCTCTGAGGACTTTGAAACCTTCTTGGGGCCCCGCATGTGGAGGACATGCCTTTGCCGTCTGCACTCCTTTCAGAGGCCCTCCGTTATAGGAGGGACCCTTAGGTGCTGATGGAGTGTGTTGCTCTGTGTTCCATGAGAACTTGTGCCACCAATAATATACTTCTTTCCTCAAAGATTTATTTTGACCTCAGACTCAGCTGAGGGTAAGAGAATTAGAGAGACACATGCAGTGACGCTTTCTGGGGTCTGTATTACGTGCTCCATATGGAGAACACTGCTTTCGTGTAATGGCCTAGAATTATAGTTGTCTTCTAATCTGTGCTTGTTTGGCCCCACTTGTTAACCCAACAGTCCTCTCCAGAGCATGAAACACAGCTGTATTTGGAAGGAAACAAAGTGTGGGACACCCTCTGCTTCAGGAAATGTTCCTGAAATGTGCTACATGATTTTTCCCTTCTAGGGGAAAGCAAACCTCGAATAGTCACGTACTGGGTTTTAATCTGACCTTAAGAAAGAGGGGAACCAAATTATAGTGAGCTGCTTTGTGACATCACTAGGAAGAGAGAAATGTCACAATCTAGAAGTGGGGTTTGGATTGACTGGACCACGAGATCATATTTAGAAGTGTCAGTAGCTACTCAATGGCTACTTGCTGATAGGTGAGAAAATATATACCCCCCCAAAAAAGAAGAAGAAGAAGTACAAGTATTTTAAATATGCTTAAGTGTACTCCATGAGACCAGAACCATAGAAATCACAGATACAAATTCTTATTCATTTATTTTTAAAAGTCTATATTGGCTCTTAATGGCAAACATAGTGCATGTTTAGTATAAATAATGAAAACTATGTAGAAATGTTTAAAGTAAAACGTGAAAGCCCCCTTTCCCAGCTTCCATCCTCAGACATAACCACATTCGTAGACAACAAGCAGAAAGATAACAAGCAACATTTAAAATTCAGCTTTCATTCAAAAAAATGGATGCATTTCAGCGGAGTTGGCTGAGTTAATGCAAGTACTGAATTCAGAACAAGGGTGGCAATGCTGGTCTTGTAAACTGATTAGATCACATCTGTACGATGAATGCCAGATTGGGTGCCCTGATTTAAAGGGGGAAATTGATAAACTGCTCACCAGAAGGGAGGCAACTAGAAGCGAGGAAGCTCCTGAAATCATCGTCAGAGGAATTAATGATTGCGACAATTGGGAGTTCTGAGTTTGAAGCTAAAAGTGAAGAGAGAGAACAGTCATGCCTGGTAACTACATTCAAATATATGAAGTTCTGTCGAGTGATAAAGGGAGTAAACTTACTCTGAATTGTCATTTCTCCTAAATTTGTAGCTTGTGTCTGATAACTCATACTTGATTGATTGATTGATTCATTCATTCATTCAGTAGTAACTGAGGGTTACTCTACCAGGGACTAGGGATCAGTGGAGTTGAATAGAGCATGGTCCCTACTTGCGAGGGGCTCCAACCAAGGAGGCAGAGAAAGAGAGGGAAACAAATAATTAAAATTTGGCTTCAAAGGTATTTTCATAGATTTCTGAAATGCTGAGCAGAAAACAGGGTCTAGGACCAAGAGGGTAGAAGTTATAGGGAAGATAACTGATTTTTTTTTTAAGATAAGGAACTATTGAATAAATACAACTATGGAAAAATTGAAACAGACATTCTTGTGTTTAAAAAGAAGCTGGTTCTGCCACCTGGCAGAGTGATTTTCTAAGGTCTTCAGGTAAAGAGGGTTGGGATGGGAGGAGACATGTTGACCTCTGAAATCATTTAACATTGTGAAAAATAATTCTATAAAGCAGATGCTGCTTTGCTTGGTTTCTGTCACAGAGTCGAGATCTGTTCCTCCAACAGAGGAAAACATCTCTGGGTGTAGCGAACTGAAAGCCTTTTCAGAGAATAAGAGTATATGTCAACATGCGCAGTGTCGTACTAGCACAGCGAGGACATGATCCGCTGATAGTTGTGGTCCCTACTGGGTGCTCCTTCGTTAAGAAAAAGTTTTGAGCATTTACCTGCCTGGTAGAAATTGTAGAGAAGGCAGTAGTCCCTGCTGACAGTTCATTCAAATGTTGACAGAAAACAATCAGAGGATAAGCACAAATCAATATGCTAAGCAGTGCACGACGATATAATATGAATTAGATGTGTAAATATTCGAGGAAACTGGGAGTGAGAATGATGGGGAAAAGATTCCTGGAGAGAAGCGATACTTCAGACGTCCTCGAGGAAGGGATGCATTTAGATCTTGAGAAGAGAGAACATTCCAAGCAGAAGAAATGGCATTAGCCAAAAGAGGTTGAAATAAGCCAAAAGTATGTGGGAGACACTAAGAGAAGAAACTTAGCTGAATCAGAAGGGTTATATTGGTGGTGGAAGGATAGGAGGTAGGAAAAATGTAGTAGGAGCTGGTCCAGATGATAAGGGATTACGATTACTAAATTTTGTAGTTTGGATACAATACAAAATCAACTGTGAAATGTAGTTTCTTTTTGTGGTAACAAAGGAGATGGAGAGTGATGGCCTAAAGGGTGGAGTGGGGAGGGAGTCTTTTTAAGTAGGAAGGGCTGTTGAAAAACCAAAATAGATGAATCACCCAGATGCCACCTTGAAGGTACCTCTGGAGGAGACCTGCCAGAGATGGGCTTCTGGGGCCAGTGCTCAGGGGTGCAGACCTCCAGGGCTGCCCTGTGCCTCTTGCTCCTTCCTCACCTCTTTGGTTTTTCCTGGCAAGCAGAGCTCTAATGTGTGCCTCCCTTTGAAGGTCATAAAGTAGGTGCTATTTCCAAAAAATAACACAGCTAACTTTTATACACAGGTAACGAAGTGTAATGGTAAAAGGGACATCTGTAAACCAACTGCCCAATCTAACACATTTCAACACTATCAAACTTCTAAGGTACTCTTCTCCTGCTGCCTGTTCCCATTACCCTAAATCTTCTGTTTATTGTTCCCCTCGATTTACCCTATTTGGGTTAGCTTGTCTTTGGGATTTGTAAAAATGGTAGCACACGGCATGCATTCTGCACCTTGGTTTTTCACTCAACCATTATCTTGGTGAGTTTTAGCCACACTGATGCTCGTAGCTGGTGTCCCTGTCCCTGCTCTCGAGTGGGACACTGATGAAACACACCACAATGGACGTATGGTTCGTGTTTCCTTCTTGCTGTGAGGAACAGTGCTGCTGTGCCTGTGCCCGTGCAAATCACTTTGTCTGAAGGGACTGTCAAGTTCAAGGTGTAGGATATGGGTCTTCCAAAATTTTAATCCGTGCTTGCAAGCTTGAATTTTATCAGTGGCTTCCAATACTGCCCATCTTTTCTTAAAGTGCCAGCCTTACTTTGTTTCCAAGAGAGAGTGTGCCAGATACCCAAATTTGAGTGACCCTAGTTGAGCCATTGTTCTTTCATTAAAAGTGATGTTCCCTGAAAAGAGTGGCTGGTTCAGCTCCCGAATGAAGCCCAGGTTTACTTTTCTTCGCGATAGCCATCACACTTCAGTGATGGTAGAAGTGCTTCATGGACACATTTCATTACATATCATATTTAAAAGATGTTTACTCAGGGTCAGCCTTTATTTATTTATTTTTAAACAAAAATTTTTAAAAGATTTTATTTATTTACTTGACAGAGGGAGAGCACAATTAGGCGGAGCAGCAGGCAGAGGTCGAGGGAGAAGGAGGCTCCCTGCTGAGCAGAGAGCCTGATGAGGGTCCTGGGACGCTTAACCAACTGAGCCACGCAGGCACCCTGGGGGTCAGTCTTTAATAAAATTAATAGTTTTTATCGCTGCCTCATCAATTGGACAGGTTTGCTTACTTTGGGGAGGTGGTGTGCACATGTTTTACTGAGTTTGTGGCAGTGAGGAACACAGTGATGCTAGGATGGTTTGGTGCCACTGCCTTGATTCAAGCTAAGGTGCCAGCATTTTACCCGTTGTTGCTTTTGTATCATCATTACAAATGTCGGTAGAGTGGAAACGGCAGATAACATCTTAGAATTATTATGAAAACAGTTCTGGTCTTGAGGACACTTCAAAGGACCTCAGAGACCAGTAGGGATTTGCAGACCACACTTCCAGAACCAGTATCTAAGCTGTCTCCATAGGAATGGAAATGCAAGTCTTGGTGTTTCTCTTTCTTCAGCTTTAGTTGGTAATGTTCTAATGCAGAACCCAAAAGACAGAGAGCCCGGAAGACAGGGAACCCTTTGCTCACATGTCTTCTCAGCGTCTATGGGATGTCTTTGAAGTCTCTTGTTCTGTCTGCAAATGGGAATGAAAATATGTATTTTGCTGTAGAATAGATCTATTTGTTCTGAAATAAAAGTAATGTTTTAAATAAACTTAGCTGTTAGTATTTTTCTTCCTCACACAGGCATATATCTAACATCACAGATCTGTGAAGACGCTTGATGCTTACCCTGTGACTTCCTGGTGTCCCTGTTAGGGAAGGAGAGCACTCCACTGGGTGCCGCGGGTTAGGGTGCCTTACTGTGGAGAGTGCGTGGCTGCCTACGGCAGATGGCCACGGGTTTGGGGCCTGGGTGACTGGGAGTATTTCTGGGCTTTTAGTGTTCTCCCTCTCTGGGCTGCTGTCCTCACCAACCATTAACCCGCTCACCCAAGGCAGAGAGAGCTGAGTGGGATCCTTGGTGCTGTGCTCTGCCTTTCCCCTGCATCAAGCCCATCACCCAGACTGTTGACTCTCCTGCTGGTGTATTTCTGGAATTCTTCATGCCCGCTCCATGCCACTGCTGTAGTTTACACTCTTATTTTCTCCTGTAAGGATTCATATTCTTTTTTAAAAATTTATTTTTATTTTTTTTATTATTTTTTTTAAGGATTCATATTCTTTTTTATCTTCTTTTTGCTTCAGTGTCCTGTCCCCTTCCCTGTCCCCTGGCCTCTATGTAGCCCTGTGTTCACACTGCTACCACAGTGGGCTTTCCAAAACACTCATGCATGTATTGAGGATCTTTTAGACATTGTCTCAAAGGGTCAAGCTTGCTCTTCTTAGCAGAGTATAGAAGGTGCTTCATCATCTGAGCCTCCTTTTTTTTTTTGGCCCTGCCATACACCCTTTGTTTCTTTCGTATCGAATTCTCTAGTTTACAGAACTCCATGTTTGTATTTCCTTATTTTGGAATTCTTTTTCTCTGTTTCTGGGATGTCTTCAACCCATCAGATTTGCACGATTACCGTCGGCTTATCCATTACCATTCAGTTTAAAGGAAAGCCTTTCCTGCTTCCCCTCCTCCCAGACTGTCATCCCATCCACCAGGCAGAATGAGGCGGCCCCTCCACTGGCTCCCACCGGTCCCTCATAATACCTCCCATGCCACAATGTAGCTCCTTCTTCCTCTGTGTCCTGACTGACCATGACCTTTCTAAGGGCATGGACTCTTCCTTATTCATTTTTGTACATTCTTGCCTGTAACAGTACCCGGTATATAGTAGGTGGTCAAATATTGTTGAATAAATGAGTGAAGGAAGGACATGAAGAATGGGTCACAGGATCAAAGAAATAGGCCAAGTCCCATAAACATTGTTGAATGAATGAATGAGTTGAATAAATGAAGTTCAGAGTGGGTCCCAGAGTCAAAGGGTTTTAGGGGTAGAAGGGACTTTGGAGAACATCTCCTGTTGTCATTGTCTCTCAGAAATGAGAGCATGATTTGCCTAAACTGTCGAGCTGGGCCGGGTGGGAGGTGATGAGCAGTGCCACAGACATTCACATGGATGTGGCCTAGAGATGCCTCGGGAAAGTCATGTGCTTCCGGAGGAGACTTGCCGAGGAGAGCAGAGGCCATGGCCTGCACCACAGGGGGATACCACAGTCGAAGTGAAGAGAGAACTTTGTGGTTGGAAGTCTGTGGCACATTCCAGACTGTAGAGTCTCCCCTCAGCTATTGGCTGGTGCTCGCTCTCTGTCCTCAAACTGTGCCAAGACTGTAAGATTTTCCTGATGACTGGGCATTTTCTACATCTGGATTCCATGGTCAGAACAACCAGAAGTTTCCTGTCCTCTTTGGTTGAGGTGATTATGATATAGAGCTGGGGAGCAGTATCAACAATTTTGAGGTAAGCCCTACCATTTAAAATCGAATGTTCTCTCATCTGAAATTTCTAAGTGGCTGGGAGGGAGGGCAAGGGGACACTATTATTCACCTAGTACCAACTCTGTGCCAGGTGCTTTACTTACCTAATTCTGATTTACTTTCGCAATAACCCCGTGGTATTAGTATCCTATTCTATAAAGGAGAGAATAGGGCTGTGGATGGATGTCAGGTGGGTCTGTTAGGAAGCAGAGTGGGAGTGTCTGGTGTCTAAGCTTGTGCCTTTTCTGCCTTGTCACGTTGCTTCAGCTTCTAGAAATTTTTTAAAAAATTTTCTTTATTTATTTGACAGAGAGAGAGAGATCACAAGTAGGCAGAGAGGCAGGCAGAGAGAGGGGGAAGCAGGCTGCCTGCTGAGCAGAGAGCCCAATGCGGGGCTCGATCCCAGGACTTTGAGATCATGACCTGAGCTGAAGGCAGAGGCTTAACCCACTGAGCCACCCAGGTACCCCTAGAAATGTTTTGCTCTGCAAAACCTATTGTGGTCTTATTTTATTCATTTGATGAATTCTTGAAGTTGCATTTATTTTATGTACTTAAAAGGAAAAGAGTCTTTAGTTTGCTAGTTTAATGTTGTCTCTGCTTTGTAGTTTACAAATGCTTTGCCATCTCTGCAGGAACATGAGGTACAGGAGAAGGAATAGGTGTTATAACCCCGCTTTACAGATGAGGGATGCAGTGATGGAAGGCAGAACGTTCTGCATCTATCTGGTTCATCGCCATATTCCTAACACCTGCTCTGCGGGTTAGTGTTTAGTCGGCTCTTTGGATTTTGTTTATTAAACATGAGGAGTTCTATAGCTGGTAAGTTCCAAATTCAGACGGGAATCCAGGTCCCAAGTCTGAACTCCCAGCTCTTTTCGCTGCTAAACCATTCTGCTTTTCCCGGAGCCCTCATCTGCAGGACTTGGAAGCCCTCCGGTAGGGCTGTCTGGTGGATTCCCACAAATGTAAATGAATACAGGTGGCCTCTTAGAAGAAGCTCTCTTGTTCTTATTTCTCTTCCTTTAAATACCTCAACATAGGACTTTAAATAATTTCCTGTCCACCTGCCACTTCCCAGTAAAATGACTTGAAAAGGACTGATTATCCAATAATGGATTCATAGACGATTAACAGCAGGAGGATTCCTGAGATCATTTAATATGGTATTTTTCAAAACTTAAAAAAAAATAATGGAACCCTTGTCTTTAAGGGGAGCTCCAGTATACAGACGAGAGCAAAGCTAGGTTGTGCTGCTTAGATGTGTGCTAAGGTGGGAGATGGGATGGGTCCGTGGTCCTGTGTCCTTCACTGGAGTTCTTGCCTTCCTTGACGGTATGGTTTATACATCACTGATCTGTTCTTACCCCTCGTTGTAATCTGAAGAAACTGAGGCACAGAGGTGCTTAGTGATTCACAGAGGTGGTTGGATTAAGATGAAGTTAGATATATCTGAAGGTCCAATATTGTTTTAAGCACTGTTCTGCTTTTATTATAAAGAAAAAGCAAAGTACCTCTTCTTTCGAGTTGTGGGGTCCACGAACTCTGACCTGTTTTTGTGCGGCCCTCTGAGCTAAGAAAATGGTTCCTACATTTTTTTAGACAATCATTAAGACAAAAAAGCAACGGCAACAAAGAGAAACAAAGATTATGGGACAGAGAACGTATACGCTCTTTTATAAAACCTAAAATATTTGCTGTCTGTCCATTCACAGAAGAAGATTGCCGACCCTATTTTATTGGATTCACTGCTGCTGACATTAATGTAGAAATACCAAAAGAATTTGGCTTTCTCTAAGTAACGTCAAAACATGTAAATTTAAAAACAAAGCCTGATTAATTGAACATATTTATATCAAAACACTTTTCAAACATGTATTCCTCAAATGGACTTCTTTAAATTGTCCAACACATTTTCATCCTTCATTTCAAATACCGGGTTTTGGTGGAGGAGAGACTAGTAACTGAGTTCAAGTACACAGGAAACATCGCAGCCTGAGGGCTGCCTATAGTTGTAAGTTCTAGAAAATGAAAAGAAAGTGATGTGCACATTTAAATACAAAACTAAGGCATTTTATAGGACCCCCCCCCAAAAGGTTCAGAACAAGAGGAACAGGAGTATGAGTGATACAAACCCCTCCTGGTCACTTTGGGGCCATACCTATGCCTGTCAGAGGGATTTTTATTGTCTTGAGCCTCTACCTTGGAGTTGAGCCTCTGTTTGTTTGTTTGTTTTTTAATTTTTTGTTATTTTTAAAATTTAAAAACATTTTTTTAATTTAAATTCAATGAGCCAACATACAATACATCATTAGTTTTTGATGTAATGTTCCTTTTGAAGCAGGTATCTGTAGAGCACATTTCCCAACCTCATCTTTATCACTTGATGCATTTCCCGGAAGCATCTCAGCTTTGTTGGAAAGTGGAATGGGTGTTTTCTCTTGCGGAACATCACTCATGGGGATAGATGGCTATAAAGCAGTGCCAGGTCTTTAGAGTAAAAGACCTAAGGAAGATTTCTTGGTGAAACCCCAAGTGGACATGCCTGTGGGAAGCTCTCCCCCCTGGGAGTCTTCAAAGAGAAGACTTTGGCTTTACCCATAGGATCCCCAGTTGTTGAGGTGAGAGTCATCTAGCTGCAGGGGACCCTTGGAATTGCCCCAGTTTGTTGGTTGTTTGTGATATTTATTGTTTTCATTGTCTTTGGCCTCCATCGTTCACTTCTTGTGCGTGTGTGCCAGAAGGTGGGCAGGGGGAGTAACAGGAGACAACAGATAAGAATACATTTGACCACTCGACAGCCGCCATGGCACGAAGCCTGGTCAGGGTAAAGGTTAAAATTGTTGGCCTAAGTCAGTGTTTAGAGTTAACTTTGAGTTAGGGTTGTCCTTGTAATCAATGTCATGGATTCTTGTGGTTAATTAAAAAGAAAGAAAGAAAGAAAAAGAGAGAAAGAAAGAAAGAAAGATCTCTCCCAATTCATTACACCAATATCCTTTTGTGAATATAGGGGTGCGGGGAGCTTGGGATTTGCTTTCTCTGCGGTTTTTGTTTTGTATGTATTTAAAGACTAAATAAAAAGCAATTCCATCTCCTCTCCTTTGGTAAATCTCTCTTCCCCAAAGGCCCATTTTCTTCCAGTGTAGACATACATTTTTAGTAAATAAAGGACTTACTGTGTGAACTTTTCCTTTGGCAGGCAGAATGATTATGAGCGTAATCTGTTTCATTACAAGATACGTGATGTCAAAGCTCGGCAAATGTGCCTGCGAAGAAATGTATCATTTTATGTATAAGCTGAGATTTCAATAAGTAACCATTTATCTCTCTATAGAGTGCTGTTCATAGACGACAGAGTGCATTATTATGTTATTAGGGCTTTTTTTTTTTTGTAGTAATGTTCTTTTTTGATCTATTAAGAATTTCCTGGTGATTTCAGTAGTTTGGTAATATATTGTTCATCTTATAACAGGTATTGGTAATGTTGGGATGAAAACATTTATACAAGAGGATATAAAAGTCAAGGAAGCAGATAATCGACCGATTTATCAGCCTTAACAGACAATTTTTCTGATAAGGCCATGGTAGCCATAGTAAATTTACTTCTGATGGCTTGAGGGGACAGATTCCGTATGTTTTTTATAACACGGAGGTGCGTGGAAGGGTTGACGGAGCAAAGGAATCAATCCGTGGGCTAACCAGTAGTGTTTTGGTCTCTGGGTTGACCTTTTGGCCAGTGGATTCGTGCCGTATTTTGAACTGTCCCGTGGGCTAACCAGTAGTGTTTTGGTTTCTGGGTTGAGCTTTTGGCCAATGGATTCGTGCCGTATTTTGAACTGTCCCTTTCTTCCTAATTTGCCACAACGTACATGGCGATGAGTGTATTTCTTGGTCTGGAGATTTTGAAGTTGCTCTAGTAATAGAAGCCTTCTCTTACCTAATGTCATTCTCAAAATCTTTCATTTGCACAAAATTTGGTTAAAATCTAGAGGTAGGTAAAAATAACCAAACTGTCTGCTCACAGTCCCTGCAGCCTCAGAGGACTTCACACCGAGCAGCAGGGCGGTCAGTTTTGTGCCATAATAGCCAGCTTGGACAAAAGCTACAGCACTAACCAAGGCCATAGTTTAAAATCCGGAGGTGAGCAAATCCAGAAAAAAAAAACTCTCAGGCCTACATGTATGTTAGTTTCCGGGACTGCCGTAACGAGGTATCATGAACTGGGTGGCTACGGAAATTTATTGTCTCACTGTTCTAGAGGCCAGAAGTCCGAGGTCAAGGTGCTGACAGAGACACAGGGAGGACACAGGAAGGATCTGTTCCAGGCCTCTCTCTTCCTTGGCTGTGACAATGTCCCTCCAGTCTTCACTGCGCGCATGTCTGTCTCTGTGTCCACGTTTCCCCTTTTTGTAAGGACACCAGTCGTAGGAGACTAATGACCTCATCTTAACTTGATCATCTGCAAAGGCCATCTTCCCAAAGAAGGTCACAGTCCCAGGTCTTGGCGGTTGGACTTCACCAGCTTTTCGCAGGGCCACAATTCAAAGCTTGACACTAGGTTTCATCCTTAGTTTGCACACAGTGTTAGTAAGCCAGGTGGTTGTTACTACAACGATGCCAGACAAACAGTCACACATTTAGAAGGAAGGGACTCATCTCTGAGGGCGTATGTATTTTGAAATCCCAGCAAAATAAAATTTAAAATGTTGATTACTTGAAGGTCCTGGGGTACTTTTTGGTTACCTGAATAATTACTTTTTTGTCAAGCTACTCGTACTCTTAGATTTCCTGAAGATTTGGGTTTGAACCTTGCTTTGTCACTCATTAGGTGTGTATGTTGGGTAAGCCATTAACCTGTGGAATCTTGGTTTCCTGGTCTGTAGAACGAAGAGACTGTGGTCTACCGCATAAAATCACGTAAGGCTCACATTTGCTGACGAATAATCAGGCATCTACTACAGCACCCTGTATATTTGTAGTGTTTGATGCATGGTTGTTCATTCATTCAACAAATGTTTGTTGGGAGGTTCCTGGGTTCCAAGGCTGGTTCTAGAATTCACTCGTTCCCTTCATGACGATTGCACGATGATTTAGTAGTAGAAGTACCGGCCTTTGGAGTGAGACATCTGAGCTCAAGTCCTGTCTGTGTTAGTAAATCAGCCGTGGGGGACCATGGGCTAATCACTGGCCCTTCTAGACCTCTGCCTAGAGACTAGCCATATGGACTAAATCTCCAAGGCTTTTCCATCTCTAATTCAGACAGACACAAAATCCAAACTTAGCAAATAGAGTTCTTAGTCTCTTAAAGATCCATGGTGCTGTCTGGGGAAGTTACCCTCTGTGATTTAGTTTTTCTTTCTGACGTGGGGGCAAGAGGACTAGTACTCTCTGTTTTCTGATAGTAATAATAATAACAAGGATAGCCACCCTTTACTGAGCTCTTGACACTGGGCTAGATACTTCTTCTTGCTTCCCCACATAGGGTGCATGTTTCTCCAGAGTGGGTGGGAATCCAGAGAGATGTGGTACATCCCTGCAGAGAAGAAATTTTCCTTGGAGGCTTGTGAGCTACACTGCTGTGGTATTTACTACGAATAAGCAAGGCCACAGTATAGAGCAGAATACGGGATTCACTTGAAATGTTGAGCCAAGAGTTGGAAGAAATTTGGGGTCTTCTGGAGGGGACTTCAGCTTCATCATTTCCCTGGGATGTTGTTCTGTGTTCTTGGCCGCTAGGGAGACTGGTGCAAAAGTTTGCAAAACACGCTCTTTTCCCTATTTCATGTTTGACTCACATGAGAAAAATAGGATTATCACTTGTAATTTTGAAAACCGTTCTCATTGTCAGTACTGACAAGTGCTGCCTTTCTGACTGTTAAGCGCATTCTTCCTCCTCATTCATACGCTTGACAAAGAGTTAACTGAGCACCTACTCCATGCTCCGTACCATTCTAAGTGATGAACAGAACACGGAAGCGAACAGAGTGAAGCCTGCTGTCTCGTGGAGCTTTCTTTCTAATAAACAGTGATGTTGGACGGGAGACCTGAGGAATGAAAGGAGTCAGCCCTGTGGCTAACTGGGGGAAATTTTGCTATTTATTTATTATTTATTAGCAAGGCAGAGCAGTAGGAGATGAGGTGTGATATGGATTTCTAAAAGCTTACTGCGGCTGCTGGCTGAGTGGAGCGGGGCAAGAACCGGAAGTAAGGAGGCCCGTTGGAATGACACCACCGTAGTCCCGGTGAGGGACGGCAGTGCTGTACATCAGGGTGGGAACGGTAGACAGGCTGAGAAGTGGCAAGATTGGGGATGTATATGGAAAGTAGAACCGACACACTCTGCAAATGAATTTGATGACAGGTGTAAGAGAAAGGGAAGAGTCAAGGCAGGCTGCGGGGTTTTTGTTCGAAGCAATCATGGGGATAGAGGAGTTGCCGTTAGTGTTGAGATGGGCAGGGTTTTTTGTTGTTGTTGTTGTTCTTTGTTTTTTAAAGATTTTATGTATTTATTTGCCAGAGAGAGAGAGAGAGAACACAAGCAGGGGGAGGCAAAGGGAGAAGGAGGCTCCCCACTGAGCAGAGAGCCCGATGCTGGACTTGATCCCAGGACGCTGGGATCATGACCTGAGCCAAAGGCAGATGCTTAACCGACTGAGCCACTCGGGCGTCCCAAGAGATGGGCAGTTTGATGGAGGAGGTTGGGTAACTCCTGGGTCACTGGAAGATCTGGCAACTTTATATAAGGATACTGAAACCCACTCAGATACTGTTGGCGCCTCCCTTTGAAGATAAGGAGTGATGTGTTCATTTGTGTTACCTTTGTTTCACTCGTGATGTTTACAACAATTCTTGGAAAATACTGCTATGTGCAAGATGTGCGGCTTGACCCAGGGGGCCTCTTGGTGCTCTCTCAGTCTGTGGGCTCTTATCCTCTCCAGACTTCCTCCCATTTTCCTCATGCCCTCATGGCACCTTTTCCCCGGCTGCACTGGTGACAGGAGTCTGGTTGTCTTCTCAACCCTGGCAGTTTTAAGTAACTAGCTGTTCTTAACTTTTCCTCTTGGCACTGCTGACAGCGGTTGGGTACCCTGGGCATTGCAATATTTTGCTAACTGTGATCCCTGAGGTTCTGGCTTGGGGGTCAGTTGCCCACCCGTGTGTTTTACTCATACCATGGTCTTGGACCCCTGAACCCTTGAGAGGTCTCTTAGTGTGGGGGGCGTGCTGAAGCTTTCAGGCTTCAAAGGGACAATGTAAAAATTGGCAGGTTAAGACCAGCCTAAATGAGGGTATGTTTTCTGCTTCAAATCATCAGATTGGTTCGGAACAGCCTGATGTGCAGCATGCGAGACCTTTATTAAACATTACAGAGGTCACCGTTCTTGTCTTCCTGGTGCCTCTTCCCTCTTTTTTCTTCTGTGACTCACGTTAAGCCAATTGCAGAAGCCGCCCTCTGGCTTCCGTGTTAAGTCCAGAGAGCGGAACCTGACCTCCAGCGGGCTCATCCGAGGGGAAGGACCTTTCTCTAGGTGGTTGGTGATTAAAAGTGAAAACCTAGAACCTGTGCAGCCAGGTTTTCAGCCTCCAGGGGAAGGTGACCTCAGAGGAGGAGACTAACCTCTGAGAAGAGACTAGAAGCAATGAGAGAGAGAGAGAAAGAGAGAGAGAGAGAGAGCGCGCTCTGACGTTGACATTGTCCCAGATGCTAGCTCCATTGGGCCCCTCTCTGGGTTTGGTATAGGGGCTGAGGGCCTCACCTGTCACTTCATGCAGTGCTAGTGGTCACTACAACCACAACGGCCCTGATCCTCTGGGCAAAGCATCAAGCAGGAATACAAAAATGACCCAACTCGTAGTCCCACCTCAGGCATTCATAATCTAAAATGGTCTGATTTCAAAATGAGTGGGTATGATAAGAAAATTGGTAAAATCTGCCCTTTAACAAATCAGTAGATGGTCTGTTTCTTAAATGTGAAGAATTAAGAATATAAAAACCGTTTTATGAGGCTAGTTTCGCTAACGCATGTCACCCAAATATTAGCTGAGTCCGTGACAGGGCTATTTGCTGTCTGATGGTTTCATAAGAGCAAGCCCTCCCAGGTGAATTTCTGGTGTCGTCTGCTAAAATCATCTTCATCCCTTCGGGCTCCATTTCCAAAGCCATCTGCACCGTTGGGGTTGTTTTATGCATCCACAGCTCTTGCTCGCTTTGTGCTTTGGGTGCTTGGGCAGCCCTCGCTCCCTGAAAATTACAAGGCTTTGGGCAAGAGCCTGCTATACCCTGAGGTTCCCAGTTGCAGAGAACAGCTCCTTGAACATAGTAGATGCTCAGGAAATGTTTGTCGAATTAAGTCAGTTATTAGCTTTGGCTCTGTTCGTAGCTTCTATACAGAGCTCTTCAAACTACTTTTTTTACACACCACTTTTGTATAAAATTGCATGGGAAAGTTGGTTGTATGATTTGAGGTTGGTATTACAGGTCCAAGTGATTAATAGCAATAGGGATGCGTGACCTTAATATTAAATACAGATATTTAGCTATTGATGTGTGCTGGCTGGAAAGGAAGGGCCCTTGGAAGATTCTTAGATGAAAATGAGCCAGATGGTTAGTTGGTATGTACCAGTGAACACACCTGTTATCACAAGAAGGTGTTGACTGCCAGAGGACTGACCGTGAGTCAATGCCATCCCAGGCGAGTTCTAGAATTTAAACCTTGTTCTCTTCAAACGCTGCTGGTTAGATTCACAGTGGACCAACTGGTGGAATGGGGTTCAGGGTAGATTTAGAAACGGGGCTTTTAGATTTCCATCTCCACTTACTTTAACCTCAGCCAAAAAGCATGAAAATTAATAGGTGTCTCTTTCTTGCATTTTACCCCCTCTTTTTGCCCCCTTCTTTCTGATCGAGGATTGAGTTGAGTATTTGTCCAATTAAATGCATCTGATTAAAAACTGTCAAACTGAAAAGGAAGTGAGCTGAAAAAAAAATGCAGCAGGAGTTGTGAATATCGAGTTACCGATTTTTTGCTTGAAACTGAATTAAAAATAAATGTGTTAGGTAGTGGAATTTTGTTTTGTTTTCCCCAAAGGAGAAATATTCACCACATGGAAACAAAATTTATTCAGCATATTTTCATTCCGTAATTGTACCATTTCTATTCTTAATTCTTTGAGTTTTTGATTTAAAGTGAAAAACACCCAAACAGACTGTTGTGTAAAATTGACAGGAATGAGTGTGAACCTGGCTGTCAGAGACATAGGTTGTTGTAAAATTAGCAATGGAAATAGCTTCCTATTCTGGAGGTTAAAAATAATGTATTTAGAAGGAAGTTATTTACATTGGCCGTTTGGAGGCTTCCCCCGGAGCCTTAGTAGGGAAAGCTGTGAACTGCACAGTCGGTGTGCGCAGGAAGTGTTTCCGGGACCGCCAGCGGCATGTGGGGTGCTCAGCTGTGAGGGGCCATGATGCCGAGCCCGTGACAGACAGGAAAATGGAGCAGTCTCGCTGCCCAGAGGCTTTTCGAAGGGTGAAAGGGAGTCAAAAGCCAAGCCCAGCTTGTTCCAAAAGTTTGTGGTGTCCCACAAAGTGCAGGGATGCTTTGTTTCGAGCTTCTCCAGTGAGACCATCTTTCCTCTAGAAGGTACTAGAAGTTCCTGCCCACCCCACCGAAGGGGAGCTCCCTGCAGCTGGACCAGTGCAGCCTTCAAGGACATCTCCTGCTGGAAATCGGATGTGAAATACAGAGCAGCCCAGCAGGGGGAAGAGAATTCGTATTTGTGGGAGAAAAGCCTCGTTGCTGCTGTTTTGTGAACTGAGAGTGTGTGTGTTTGAGCCTCTTAGGATGGTTCTGCAACCTGTGCAGGTCTCTGCTTCTCTTGCATTCATTTCTCGGAAAGCCTCCCCCACTTTTTGCTTGACTTCAGGTGATGCCAAAATAATTTCAAAAATGTTTCTCTTCGGGTTTCTGGTCTGGCTCCTCCTAGGCCGTGCATTAACATTATTTGGTCATTTATTACTTGAATAACCTCAATTTTAGTAGCAGCGTCTTCAGAAAGGCGATTAATAGAGTATTATCAGTTTTAAATGGACCGGAGTTTCCTTGCAGCCCAGAAGAGAGTGTATCTCGGCCGTGTCCGCAAAGAACCGAGGATTCGACGGTTGAAAAATATCCAGGTATTTTAGAGGACGGAAACTGGTCTGTTTAAAGAAATGCTTTGTTTGCTTGTTTGGAGCTTCTGTTTTGAAAGAATTGGGAACGTTGCCAGAAATTTAGGTACCAGCTGTTTGTATCCTCCAAGAGGTTGGGATCTCCTTATCACTGTTTGATAGGATTAGAGCCTGAATGGCCGACTCCAGCTTTTGATGCGCTCACCACCTCAGAACGTTTGGAAGGGGAACGTTCTTTCTCATGGAGGCTGTGGCGGGGTTAGGAAATTAAGCTTTGTCTTTGGGGCTTTGCCCTGTAGATGTGCTGAATCCCTGAGGCATTTGAATCAATTTTTGACCAGGGCAACAAAGAGGCTGCGGGGAGGGCATGGAGAGATTAGAGTATGGGAATAATGGATACTTACCTCTTAATGGTGTATCTCAAGATAAGGACTGAATACTGTCCTTATCTATGGGAATTCTCTTGGTCCCCTCTGTTTCAAGAGAATGGAAGGATGGATGACCGGGGTGGGAGGGCAGCTGCTCCAAGTTCACTAGAAGTTGCCATTCAGGGGCATCTGGCGGATGGCTCAGTGGGGCTGTGCAGAGAAGCGCTGGCCAGGTGTTGTGAGATTTGGGTTCTTGGTTCTGGTATTCGCAGTAGGTAGCCACGTGTCTTTGTTCCCAGCAGGTAGCCCCTCAGAGTATTTAACAGTCTCAGTAAAATGACAAGCCTTGGCCAAGTGGTTATGATTTTTTGTGGTTCTAAAAACCCTGGCTTTATGTACCTTGTTCTCCGGCACTTATCACATTGGTTCTAGACCAGTCTTGACTATCTAGAGCTACTCTCGTGTGACAAAACTATAACCCAGAACTATTTACTTTTGAATCATTTATTTTCCGATGTTCTTTTAGCGAGTGTCAATAAAGATCAGAGAAAGAGATTCTTGGAAGAGATAGTTACCAGTTCTTAGTGTAGTGATTTTTAAATCCTTTACTTTTCTTACTATTTACAGGACAGTTCCCATGTGATTTTTCTGAAGGATGGGATATTTAAACTGAAATCAGGAAAGGTGGTTTGCCAAAGGAACTTGAAATTAGCCCTATTGTTGAAATTGATGTTGACTGCTTGGTGTTTGGTAAAAAGCATCTCTTTGGGAAGCCACTGAGAGACGAGTAGTTCAGGGTCCTGCCGGTTTGAGCAAAGATGAAAAATGTTGAAATCGAGTGGGAAGAAGGAAATGTGGCAAATCACAAGGAACCAGACTGTTTTTAACAGAGAAAATTCAATTTTATCTGCCTTTTTCCAGCAAATTCCATTTGATATTTTACATTTTCTTGATAATTTAATAAAGAATCTCAGGAAGGAGTTGCAGAACTTTAGCTTAGGGAAAGAGAATTTGTCATTTGTGACATTTCTTCTCTAAATAGCATGGGAAGATCAATGTATTAGCTTGTAGCTCATGCATTACTAGTTCTAGCTACTTCTGTTCAGAAAAGAAACAGCATGTTATAGAGCAAAACTTGGCACAATGGGGAGTTTGGGCTCAGTCCCTGAACGTTCACTGAACTCTCCTGGGTCCAGGCATTGTGCTAGCCACAGTGAGGGATGTGTGGGTGATACATCTCCTATCTGCCTCCAAGGAACACCACCACTTACCTTTTAGAAGATGCCCTGATAATAGACAGGTAATTTAGAATGATACAGAATCAATAGAAACAAAACACGGGAATGTGGGCTCTGCATTCAGAAGATGCACAGAGTCTGGCTGCTTCTCACCGCTGGCAGTCACCTTGAGCTGAACTTCACACTGTCCTCCTTCCCCTGGGTTCCAGCCTCGTAGCTGGTCTTCCTGCTTCTACCCTTGTGTCTACAGCCTCTTTTCCACACAGCAGCCAGAAGAGGCCTTTGAAAATGCAAGTCACATCATATCAAAGCCCTCTGTAGTTCCCAGTTTCACCAGATGCAAAAGACCTTTCAGCAGTTTACAGCGTTGCACAGGTCTGCTTGGCCTTGCTGCCTTTCCACACACTCCCATCCACCCTCACTCTCCCCCATCCCTCTTTCTTTCTCATGGTATTTCTCTGACTTCCTCTCCTACTGCTCTGACCCTTACGTTCCACCCAGCCTACACTGGCCCCCTTACTGTGTCACGAACACACCCGGCGTTTCCCCACATCAGGGACTTTACAGAGACTCCCTGTGCCTGGAACGTTCTCCCAGACGTAGAACAGCTGCCCAAACAATTGCTCACTTCTTCCATCTTTGCTCGGATGTCCCCACCTCCATGAAGCTCCATTCTGAGCACCTCATTTGAGATCGAAACTCACCTCTGCCTCATTACTCCCAAACCTCCTTGTCCTGCTATGTATCTTTCTCCATAGCACTCATCACGCTCTGGCTTACTCTATGACTCTATGACTAGTTTTTAAGTTTTGTGTGACATCTATCTTCTTCCACTGGGATGTGAGCTTCAGGAAGGCTGGATCTTTGTTTTGTTCAATGTGGTCCAATCTAGAATGATCTAGAACAAGGCCTGGCATGCTGTAGGTACTTCACAATTATTTGTTGAACAAGTGAATGGATGAGAAGGAGAGATTCATTTTGAGAGTTCATAAAGCATCACAAGGAAGAAACTTTTGAGGTAGGAAGTTGAAGGATAAATAGACAGGTTTTCTGGGGGAAAAGAAAGACATGCCTGATAGGAGGACTATCTTGAGCAAAGGTAGAAAAATGACAGACCTCCCCGGGCTCTTGGCATGAAGGAAGTCCCGACTGAGCAGGGCTTGAGGGGCAGTCAGAGTGGTGGTCGCGGTGGGTAGATCGTTAAAGGGGACTCTTAGTAGAGTAAGGGAACAAATTCCTAATCATTGCCTGTGTCAGGATGGCAGGCATGTTGGTAATTGCAAGCCAGGGCTCTCAAAGAAGTGACGTGCATAACATGGGCAACGTCGTCACTTTAAGGAATCAGTAATGTGAATGGTGTTTGCTAACGAGGTCTGATTTTTGTAGAGAACTTGAGGATCTGCAGATCCTCAGTCACATGCTTTATGGTTTAAACTTCCTAACAACTGGGTGAAGTTGCAATATATACCAGCAGGTATTATTTACATTTTTGGGTGAACTTTTCAAAAAAAAAAAACAAAAATCAGTTGCGTCTTCTGTCAAACCAGCTAAGCGACCTGCCTGAGGTCTTGGAATCAGAAAGCGGGGAAGCGAGCTTCCCACTGTCTTGTACCTCACAGACAACATTTTCCCACCCTGCCAGGCTGCCTCTCTAATTATGTTGGGACACTAAAGGGATCATGCTGGTGTTTTTTACAAGGGAGCAAGCTTCTCTCCGGTTCTCCCACCACTGAGAATAGCAGCCTCTCCATGCAGTTCCTTTTTTACCAGATGCATTTTTCTCCCCATCCCCCCCTCCATTTCAGCTTGTCTGCTGTAATTATAGAAAGATGAATATGTTTCGTAGGTGGGTGTGTTTTTACCTTTGCCTGTTTAGTATTTTACCTTCTTTCAGGCGAATGCCAAGACTGTCTGACTCAGCACCTGACATTCTAGTAAGGTTGTTGCTGTCTTTCTTGTGGTTCTTGCTGGGGGGGAGGGGAAGAGGAGGCATGTCAGCAACTCCATCTGAATGTCTTCAGACTTGCTCGGTGCTCACTGGGGAGTAAACCTGATCTTCTTAATTCCCCCAGATGTTAGTAGGCTGGAAGAGGCGGAGGGAGAGCTCAGTGAAGGAGAGCACTGGTATGGAAACTCTTCAGAGACTCCGTCAGAAGCATCCTATGGAGAAGTCCAGGAGAACTATAAGTTGTCCCTGGAGGACCGGATCCGGGAGCAGTCCACTTCCCCCGACACCTCCTTGGGCAGCGCGACCCCCAGCAGTCACACGTTGGAGCTGGTGGGACTTGACGGTGAGGTCCTGCGAGACTCACTGCAGTGTCAAGACCACCTCTCCCCTGGCGTGTCTTCTTTTTGTGAAGATGACCCCCCAGGCTCCACGAAGCCCTTGAGCAGCAACCTGAGGCGGCTGCTGGAGGCCGGCTCCCTCAAACTCGATGCCACAGCCACGGCCAATGGCAGGGTGGAGTCCCCGGTAAACGTGGGCTCGAATCTCTCCTTTTCCCCACCGTCCCACCATGCCCAACAGCTCAGTGTTCTTGCCAGGAAGTTGGCTGAGAAGCAGGAACAGAATGACCAATACACTCCAAGTAACCGTTTTATATGGAATCAAGGTAAGTGGTTGTCCAACTCAACCACCACCTGCGGCTTGTCCCCGGATTCAGCCATCCTAAAACTGAAAGCTGCAGCCAATGCCGTTCTGCAGGACAAATCTCTCACCAGGACTGAGGAGACCATGCGATTCGAGTCCTTTTCCTCCCCTTTTAGCTCCCAGTCTGCCAGCTCCACCTTGGCAGCCTTATCCAAGAAAGTCAGTGAGAGAAGCTTGACTCCTGGTCAGGAGCACCCACCTCCCGCCAGCTCCTTCCTTTCCCTGGCTTCCATGACCTCCTCGGCCGCCCTTCTGAAAGAGGTGGCCGCAAGGGCTGCGGGGAGTCTTCTGGCTGAGAAATCGTCACTGGTGCCTGAGGACCCTCTACCGCCACCGCCTTCCGAGAAGAAGCAAGAAAAAGTCACCCCACCCCCTCCGCCACCGCCCCCACCGCCTCCGCCACCACCACCACAGTCCTTGGAGTTATTGTTACTCCCCGTTCCTAAGGGAAGAGTTTCTAAACCCTCCAATTCAGGTATGGAATCTTTTATTTCAACCATCGTGTAAGTTGTGTTTTTTTTTTTTCTTTTTTTACTGTAAATTGCCATGTCTTCTTCACTGCTTTATTTGGTTGGGCTTCCCGTCTTATCTGAGGCAGGAATAAAAAAGCAGGAGCACAAGAAAATACTTTAAGTAAGCAGTGTAGTGGGCTTTCATGTATGTATTATACAAAGACTTCACAAATAGCTTCATTTTTGAAAGGTAATGAATAATCTTAGAGATGTGCAGTACTCCTCCCTTTCATATAAATGATCTTTTTTTTTTCTTACCAAGTGCAGGCTAGGTCCATACGAGACATATTTAATGGGAGAAGATCAAAGCATCTTTGTCATGGAGTGCATGGCATCACTGAACATAGGGGGAGAAAAAAAACCCGCTGCTTTTGAAACAGTGGACAAGGGAGAGCCCACCCTCCTGCTGCCTCCCATCACAAATGGACTTTTGTATACAGTAACTACTCTGCCCTAATTTATCACACTATACACTTTTATGTTAGCATTTTTATTATTTATTTGTGCAGAATTTAAGCCTTTCCCACTTATCCTGTTCTTCTGTAATTTCTTGTCATATAAGAACTGTAAAGAATATTGTCATTCAGACATAATCAAAGCATTTCCTGCAAATGCTTTTTTTTTTTAAGATTCAAATCCAATCAGATTCTGAAGGAATGTGCATGTGGAAAATTTGAATCATAAGTTTTTTTGTGTGTGTGAGGGCAGTCTTTCCAAAGGAGAAGTCGCTTGTCTTGTGGAGCCTTGACATTCACAAGTTGTTCATCTGAGGGAAGGATTTAGTCACTTGAGTTCTCATGGTAGAAGCATCACTTCTTGTACTGGTTTGTTTTTGAATTGTGTGTATGATAAATTCACGGTACCGGGATGGATGTATGGAGCTTCAGATGTCTCCCAAGGATATCCTGTCAGACTGGAACAGGAAGTAGGCTATGTGTGTCCTCGTCAGTATAAACACTGCCGTTGTGTGTGTCTAGCCAACTTTTGATTATTTGCAGCCACATTGATGAAGAGTGCTTAGAATGGCAAATAATTGAACGATCGCAGCTAGCATCAATTTGACGCACTTACGACAAATTTCCATTCAAATTGCTGAGTGGGCTCTATGTGGTAATTCTAATTATTTTCAAACTTGTGTAAATGGCAGAATAGAACTAGGAAAATTGATATCTAGAACTTTTATGACTCTGAATGATCCAAACCATTCACTCCAGAGTTTCTGAAGTGTCCATAAAATCCTAAAATGTTTATCAATTCTGAGTTTCATGTCTCCTCACTTCTTACCTGCCATCTGGTGAGATAAAGAGAGGAATGGCTAAAATTAGGAAACCAGGAGAAGAGCAAAGGAAGCTGGGTAATTTTGCAATGGAATAAATCACTCCTCATTTAGAGAAATTTCATTTAAGCGTAGCAGCAGAAAGAGAGGTATGGCTATATGTAACATGAAATTTTATAAATATTCTTCATACGTGATTGTTGAATGAATGTGTTTATGATGTTTACGCTATAAATTCATGTGGACATAAGTTACTTGGAAAAGGTTATACAAAATTAATAATCAGGGTTAGTTGACTGAAGACTCAGAAAGAGGTAACTGATAAAACTGTGGCTCCTGATGTAAATTGTAGCAGCTTTATCACTGTGAAGTGTCTCGGGTATAATGAGCAGTAGAGGTGAAGTATAATTTTTTTTTCTACTCAAGTGCTTAGATGCGTGTAAAGATGTAAAAGAGGTCATGAACTTCCAGTGCACAGGAGACTTTTTGCCTGTTTTATTGTAGGATATACACCCAAGGGAAAAGATATCTTCCCTTTATGGTTTAAATGCACTTAATTCACACCAACATCTCAAAGAGCTTCCAAGCAGAATTTTACATGGACCTACCAACAATCATTTTTTTCTTTTCCTTTTGTTAAATTTCTTCTACTGCCGAAACCCTTACTATTTTTCACAAATTGAAAGATGGGGGGAAAGGAACTCCCTTGATTGTGTCTCTACAACCCCCTGCTGACTGACTGGTACCCAGAGGCCCCTGTTCTCTACGTGCCCCTCGGCACCATCCGAGCGCTGCTGAAGCAGCCCCACTGACGAGTCACTCATTTTGTAAAGCTCACACACGCGGGAACAGCGCTGTGAGGACAGACAAGAGGGCTCTTGACATAGTCCCTTGAAAAATGTTCCGTGTGTCCATGGGACGCATCCTAAATTCCAGTTCTGTGTCTGACCGTGTGGGTTGGCGGTAGGGGAAGGGGAGTCTCTGTGCACCTCTCGGTTAAAACCAATGTCGTCCCTTCATGGCATGCTGGCTAGGTGATGGGTTAAGAAGGAGTTGATGAACTATTCCATTCTGTTATTTGTCTTCATTTTGTGGAGAGATGGTTTGGTTGCTGTTACCAATTTTTGAATCTGAGGAGTGGAAGGGAAAGGTGGGTCTTCTCCATCTGCCCTCTGCCCCCCTGCTTCCCTTTCTATACACTGTACTGTTGGTTTTAGGGCAATCCAGGGCTAGATTCAGATGTAATTTGAATCTGGATGTCATTCTTTACCGAGAAAGCATTATGAGAATGTGGTGAGAGCTGTCACCCATATTTCTGAACATTTCTCTCTTTGTTTTTTTGTTTTTCGTTTTTTTTTCTTTACCTTAGAAAGAAATCTTAGTTGAATTCACAATAGATAGGTAGGCTGGCTTCTTGCAGCAGGGAAGGGTGTCTGTTGCCTAGTCATTTAAATAAACAAATAATAGCCTGCAAAAAAAAGATCCTTAAAGATAACAACACACCATCCTGGTTTCAAGCAGTGCTTATATTTAAAACTGTTTCTCAAAATGTTGCAAAAAGGGCATAGAAAGTAGTTTCTGGAGTTACAAAGAGAGATGTGCTAGAAAAGCCAATCCTGTATTGAGTAATTTAGACACCAGCATTTCTTTGACCTTCTTCAGGTCAAGGGAAGTCCAAACCATGGGGGAAAAAAAAAGTGTCTTTTAGGTCTGACCTTATTCCTCTTCTTTGAACAGGATTCAGTTGTTGCCAGGTCATGGTGTATTTAATTCCTTTAAAGAGCCCACCACTCAGTAGCCTTTCCCCCCTGCAAGAGAGACGTGACACTTGAGGAGGAGATTTCTTTCATATGACCCCGCGCCCCAGCACATGCTGCACTGTTCCTCTGAAAGGGGACACGGGAGAGAGAAGATTATGTCCGTTTGCTATAAAGATAAATGTCACACATTGACTCAATTCTCTTTGAAGCTACTGTTGGTTGCCTCTCAGAATAAAATAAATGGTTTTTATTTTAAAGACAAAGTTTCTTGTAAACGGCCACCAAGATTCCCAGGATGCCAGACTCCTAGTTAAAAGAAATAACAAGGAGAGTTTTGGAGAGAGGGTTTCCAAAACATCTTATTTTACTGAATAAAATTTAAATATGCTTAGAAGAAAGCTGGTGTCATACTGCTGAAGGCTAAGAATAGTTCCTGGGTCAATAGAGAGAGAAACGTTCTGGGTACTGTTTTCTTTCGTATTTATGTGATGTTATTAAAATTTATTGCAAAGCCGTAGAAAGTCCAGAAAGTGAGGTAACCTCCTCCTCTACTCCCGTTAGGTCCATGGTTTTCAGAGCCATAATCTGGGAATGATCACAAGACAGGAACTTGCTTAGAAAATTCACTTTTTAATCAAGATTCAGAACTATCTGTCACTGACCTCAATTATATTTCCCCAGCGCTTTAAACTCAGACTGCCTCTAGTCTTGATAATCCAAATATCTAAAACTTCTTAGTTTTCTTGAATACTTAGCAATCGTTACAATATGCATTAGTAACATGCAAGTCAATAACAGCAGATAAAGCCAGTGATATTCATTGCCAGCATAGTTTTTTACACCTGGAAGTAGCATTTGAGAGACATGCCCATGAAATTCTATTAAAAGATATTAATTCCGTTTATATTGTTAGAAAGGAGGATAGGTCATCCTGCACAGATGTGCACTCGTGGGTTGGTAGACCTGGAGTGGAGTTGGTGATGAGGGTTTTGTATACCCAGGGTCACCTGGCATCTTGAATTCCTTTGATGTGTTTGGTAAGGTGTGTATGCAGATACTACCCGCAAACTACTTGCAAATTAGCTCGATTTTCTGCAGATTGCCACATAGGATCTAACAAGAAAAGTTTGATTTCAAGGCATGCAAAACAGTTGCATTGGTTTTAAAAATACCTACCTTGAGTTAAAGCAAGTCATTAATGAAAGCCTCCATGATATTTTCCCCCCAAGATGTGTTGTTATTGCTTTACGAATTATATGTAACAACAGCATAGAACACCAAACCAGAAGTGAATATATTGGCTCTAATCCCAACCCTGCCACTAACCAGCAGAGGGATTTTAAGCCTACACCTCAGTTCGCTTTCTCATCTATAAACTGAGCTAGTTGGGAATTATCTCCAAGATTCCTTCCTGTGTTAAGATTCCTTGCTTTTCCTTTCGTATTCTTGAACTCTGTCAACTCAAACATATTTTTTTTTTCTATATTTTGCATTAACTGTCTTGCTTCTTAAAATTCACCCTCAACTCTCCCACAAGATTATCTTTGCCTTGGGCAGATCTTGTCCGTTGTAAATAGTTTAAACACTTACCATTCTACCTTACTAATGATGTAGTCATATTGCATGCATTTTAAATATCAGCTGCTCCAAATTCATTTTGGAAATAAGTAAGATGTAAGTACATGAACATCTCTCCACACCCATTCATTTGAGACATGTATTGGCGTGCTACGTGAAAAGCATGCACTCTTGGGCTGACATTTCGTCTACTGGGACTTGCTGGAAGCTTCCTGTACCTTTTTCTTCCATTTCCAGGACTCATTTCACTTTTTGATACTTTCTTGACCCAGCCCTCTCCAATTACTCTCATTACAGTCCAACAATTTATTGACTTGTATATCATACCTAGCACTGTCTGGGTGCTGGAGACACACAGGTAAAGACCTCTAGCCTTGCCCCAACCAATCCCCGCTCCCCTCATCCTCCCTTTCTGTCTTTTCCGCCTCTCTTCATTGTTGAGCTGAATTTTACCATCAGAGTTCTGCCTAGGCTGAGCTGGACCCTACCTGCGTAGCATAGTGGACTCCCGCTCCGTTATTTTCTTCAGGCTTCTGTGACAAACCACCCTTTTGGGCCAGGCCCTGAGCTCTGTATTTATGTGGTGTCAGTTCTTTAAATTTACGTCTACTCTCCTGGTGAGTTTCCTGCTTTGGAAGGTACGACTAGAGCCTATCATCACTACTGTTATTGCAACAGCTACTAACAGTAGCTTTCATTTACTGTGTGACAGGCATTTTACACACTTATTATCTCTCTTATTCCAATCATACTGTTGTCTGTAAGGAGAACGTGTTTCTCCAAAGAGGCAAAGTAGCAACTATCCATGCTACTGGGTCTGTTAGCATTTGGTGGGATTTAGTTTTGTTTGTGGTGACATTAACCAGCTAGTGATATATTTATCCACTAACTCTTGTATCTTGGACCTGTTCCTATGTCAGCATTTGTTTATGAGACAGTGGTAAACTAGGTGAAATAATGAACATTTCGATCCTACTGCACTAAGAATGTGTGGTACAGTCTGAGGAAGTGGTCATATTTCCTTAGGCTCTAAATTTGAGTGAAATTTACAGCTGTCAGTTCCTTGAAAATAGTTTGGCATCCAAACTAGAATACATTCTTACTTCCTCCCTTAGACAGGGAGGGCATCCTACTAAAATATCAAAAAATATTTAATAAATAAAAATGCAGGTGTTACCAGGGGAGGTTAATGGCCAACTTTGAAAATCGATCATTGTATTATGGTTATTTTTATCATTTGGCTTTTGTCTTTTTCCTTTCCTCCCAGGATCAGTTAAAAATTTCAAACCGTTCTAATAGTCTAGCACTTTGACACATATCTTGTTGTCAGTTTCTCTTCATTATGACTATTCTAATTTTTTCCCCAGTCAATCCAAGGACATCCTAATTTGTACACAATTCATGTGTCTTTTGGTATTAATTAAAACTAGGGAAGCATAGCTCCAAAATAAAATAGATTTATATGAAATGCTAATATGCAGGATTTAATGTAGTGTCTCTGTAATACACACTAGGGGTGGGGGGTGTCAGAAAAAATAAGGAAGCTATTGGTCATATTAAGCAAAGTAGGGTGTCCAGGGGGCCCTGGCCATGTTCCTTTTGTCAGTTAATGTCTTTTTATTGCCTTCCTGTGATGGGTCATGAAACCTCAGGTCAGTGGAGGACATCTCCATTTTTCTCTGCTGTCCCAGACAATTCTGTAAAATTAGGCAGTTTGCGGGTTAGATACTGGGAAAATGTGGATTAGTGGCAGCCTGTTTGTGTATGTCTTTCTTACTATTTTGATGTTCTTACAACCCCAAATGGACATCATTATCATTTTTTTCCCTCTGGTTTATGACAATAATCTCACCTAGAGGCCTGGTTCAGCCTTTTCTCTCAAATCTGTTGTTCAGTGTGTAGTCTTTGTGATCAAGATACCAGAGTGGAAGAAACGACAATGAAGGACAGAAAATGAGAGGCCAAATTAGGGATAGGACTCCAGGTCAGCAGAGGCAATCAACAAAAAACAGCAGGAAAGCAAAAGGCAGGTTAAAAAAAAAAAAAAAGCAAAAAAACAAAAACAAAAACAAACAAACCAACTCTAAAAAACAAAACCAAAAACAAGCATGTTTATAGGCCTCTACAAAGTGTGCTTGTCCTAGAGTGAAAGAACCCTCAATCCCATCCCATCCCCCAATCAGAAAAGGAAATGCTTGTGACAGAAACGTCACAAACAGACTTTCCAGACTTGAGGGCATATTTTTAGCAGATTCTTTTTCAGGTTGCTTGGTTAGGGTAAACAATATTGCTTATTATACCTGTCAGAGTAAAACAGAATTTTTGGAATGCCCTAAGCATATTCCAGAACGCTTCTAGTTCCATCCATGGTAAGTGGTCTTTTGCATACAGAGACTCAGTTGACTTGATGAATAAATAATAAGATGATTTTAAAGTTTACACATGAGAATATACCCTTTTAAAATTATAAAAGTAATGTGGGCATGAAAAAAATCTAGTGTGTATAGAAGAATCTAAAATAAAAACAAAAGTTTCCCTCTCCGACCCCTTCCTTTTAATCTACAGTTCTTCAAAGGTAACTGCTTAATGGTTTCTTGGGTATGCTTCTGCACCATTTTTATACAAATAAGAGGATATCATTTTTTTGTTTGTTTCATTTACTCATCTCATTCTTTCTACTCCCTGTCTCTTTTTGCCCAAGCATTTAAAACCAAATCCCAGATCTGGTACCCATTTCCTGTATTACCTTGTATATTATCTCCACCAGAGAAGAACTTGGGGAAAAAAAAATAAATAAATAACCACAGTAACTGTTACCACATCGAACGGGATCAACAATGATTTCATGATTTTATGGAACGCCTGGGTTCTTTCAGTTATCTCAGAAGTGTCTTTTTGTAATTGCTTTGTTTGAGTCAGGATCAAAATCAGCTTCACACCTTGTATTTGTTTGATGTGTCTCTATAACCGGGTCCCTTTTCCCAGAGCCATTTCCTTGAAGAGACTGTCATCTGTCCTGTAGAATTTCCCATGTTGTTTTATTTGGCTGATTCTGTCCCCTTGGGCATGTGGGTTTACCGCGTTGTTGCTATTTTAACCGCCTGTATTTCTGGTAAACTTCTAGCTAATTAGAGGCTTGATTACATTTTTTTGTAGGAATATTTCATAGCTGGCTTATCAGAAGGTCTGCAATGTCTGTCCCTTCTCAGTGATGTTAAACTCCATGAGTGGCTTTAGGTGTTGTCAGCTTGATCCGTCCTTTATAAAGTTTCCTGTCAACCTGTCACCTCACTGTATTAGCAACCATTGATTCTCATTTTTTAGAAAACAAAAATAGAATCAGCCTAGACATATAGATTCCTATCTTGCTTTATCCACTAACTCTTGTATCTTGGACCTGTTCCTATGTCAGCATCTACAGATCTAGTTCATTTTAAAGAATGGCTTCATATATTTTATTTTATGAGTGTATTCCGATTTATTTAATCAGTTTGGAAATATTTCCGATCCCTCATCTTTCTGATGAAGAAAGGAAAGTCTGAGTCTTCAACTCTCTTTGTTTTAATTTTCTGTATCCCCTGCTTGCAGAAGCTAGTGTGGCACTGAGCTATGGAACATGGTAGACCAGAGGGGTAGTAACACAGTGTCGCCATGGAGAGCCTTTCCTGGGGGCAGGGAGAAGAGCGTTATCTTAGCTTTCCTAAAAAACGGAAACATTTGTGACTGCCCTGTTGTAGCTCTTCCCCAAGTGGGTGGTGGGGCCCAGGGCAGAGGAAGGCGATGGATCTTGTTAGTGACAACCAGAGGAATAGAAATAAGTGGGCGAAAAACCCCGACCTTAAGACCCGTTGATGGTCAGATTGGCAGTAGTGTTTGCACAAGACATAACTAAACAAGCCGACGGTGGGATCCTAAAAATTGTCTCCCCTGGAGTTCGGTTTGTGAGGTTTATGATGGCTGTTTGGTTTTCAGTGTGGTGCCGTGCATCATTGCCTGTCCCACTTGATTTGTCTTTATTTCTTGCTGTTTCTTAAGTTTAGGAATTCAGATATGGCCTCAAGTCTGGAGGTTTCCTTCAGGATAACAAAGCCCCTGAAGTCAAGCTTTTCTGGGCTGAACGAGGCCAGGCCGGGCAAAACCCCTTTGCAGATGCCTTCCTAGGTCGGGGTGTGGGGGAGGCGTGGTGGGATGGCCTTTGAAAGTAAGACTGTCACATGGCAGCATGGTCAGATTTTGAAAGATGGAACCCACATGGAAGTATCAAGATGCACGTGGTGGGTTCCTACTTGAAGAAAAGCAATGATAAAACTTCCTCGTGGATCAAGTCTTGGAATAGCCCAGGAGAAACCCCAAATCATTTTTAGTGCTTTTTCTATTAGCGATGCATGTGAATTAGTGCTGGCTGCAGTATACCTTTTTGTTTTCCTCAATTTTTCTCTCTTTCTCCCTCTTCCAAGCCTCAGAAGAGGAAAGCGGAAAGCCTTTCCAGTGTCCGATATGTGGTTTGGTTATCAAAAGGAAGAGTTACTGGAAGCGGCACATGGTGATCCACACAGGTTTAAAAAGTCATCAGTGTCCACTCTGTCCATTCCGGTGTGCTCGCAAGGACAATCTCAAATCCCACATGAAGGTAAGCCACCTGCGGACGGGCCTCACGGAGAGACAGGCACAGCCCGAGCTCTTGTACACGGTCCAGTGCAGGAGGCCTCTAGGCAGGAGAGGGGCCGTCGTTGGAGCTTACAGAATGCAGTGCTCATTGTCCCCATGTCAGACTGAAGAAGCAGGTGGCAAAGCTTTTCCTTTGTAATGCTATTCCCTTCCTTTTTAACTGCAAAAAGCAGCTTCTCTATCCAAAGAGTAGACATAAAGTAGGGCCCTTTCCTATTGGGGAGCAGCAGCCTACCTTGGCCTTGTATGGCAATGCATGCTTAGGGCGCTGGGAGGAAGACTTGGGGACGAGCAAGGAGCAGGAAAGACCAGTACAGGCCAGCCTGTTGGACCCATGCCCCGGAGAGGGGTCTGCCTTCTTCTGCTGTCGCTTTATTCTCCAGCTTACAGACCCACAGGAGGGGCTCCTTGTAGGAGGGGTGAGGGCCTTGAAAGACACCTGGGCTCTAGCTTTCACCCTTTGTGAGGCTTGGGGGGCTATTCCTGGCAAGACTGGGTCTTCCCAAGGGCTGTCCGTGTGTGTGCTGTCCTAATTCCCAGAATCATACTTACCAAACATCTAAGGACGTTGGTTTCAGTGTCTTGTTAAAAACAACTGCATTTCCCTCTTATGTGAGATGGAGAAAACTTAGTCACCTCGAAGTCTTTCTGGCAGACCCCATTACTAATACAGGTTTTCTCTGAAATTCAAAGAAGAAAATCACGAGATCAAAAGAGCATGGGCTCTTGAATTTGATAGACCTGCATTTAAATCTTATTGTGCAGCTTAGTAGCTAAGTGGCCTTGAGCAAATGAACTTTAGGCTCTCAATTTTCTCATCTGTTCAACAAGAACGATAATGTTTGTCTGGAAGAGTTGTCACGAGTATTTAAGGGGATAATGTTAGCAAAGTATCTGACATAGGAAATGTTCAATAGTAGTTATTTTATTTTGATAACTGTTTTTGAACACCTTTATTTTCCCACTGATATTTTCAGTAAGGCTTGGCTGTCGACATTGTTTATAACGTTTTTACTTTCCTGCCATAAGAAGCGTAGTGTATGTACGTACTTAAGATATTTCCTTTTTTCCCCAAAACCTTGTAGCCTAATCCATCTCACTAGATCAGTGATCACTGTTTAGAATTGTAGCTCTAAAAAAGTGATATCAGACAGAACCTCTCCTGATTTTAGGAGCTAGCTTAGAAGATTAAAAAGAAAAATTAAATCCATGGTGTAATTGGTATTCTGTCATTTGTCCTTTTCTCCCGGGAGTAGCTTGCCCTTCGTCTTCAGAATCCATTGAACCAGGAGTTCTGGTCGGTTGGATTTTACTGAGCCTGCTTAGTTTTTCCATTCCCCTCCTCATCCTCTAATGCCTCTTCCCAAAGCAAAATCTCATCTTTTACACCTGCAAAGTGGATTTCATTAGCAGGATAAGACTTCAAAAGGGAACGCCTTTAAAACTAAAATTTGTTTTCGTTACTGTGTCCTACACTGTGTTTAGAAATCAGGTCTGGCAAATTTAAAGCTTCAGTGAGCAGAAAACTTGCATCTAGCCTGACACCTTGTAAGCTTGGTTTCAGCTCAGGGTCACATAAAACAACCTATTTATAAACCCATGGAAAAAAAGCCGGGTTTTCAATAGCAGGAACTACTGACCCTGAAACTACAGGGAGATGAGTTGGGTGCCTTGATGATACAGATGGTCGGCCATGACAGTGTTACAGATGAGAGCTGCAAGGGCTTTGCGGGTCGCGGGGTCTCAGAATGCTTTCAGAACAAATCAATAACCAGTACAATAAAGCAGTTGTGTGAAATTACTACTTTATTCAAACTCATGGTGTCCTAACCTGTTGAGCTACGACTGGAGCTTTTGATAAGGGAAGTGTGAGAAGGGCTCATGCAAGTTTAATTTTATCAAATGGTGTACTCTTTCTTTTCTCTATTCTGCACCTCACTGATGGGCCATTTTCTTTCTTTCATCAAAGAATTCACGCTTTTGTTTTGATTTGATGTACTTTAATTTTGAGACATTTCGTAAACAGAGTCTATATAGAAGCATAGTGGCGGTGGTCTTGGGAATAGGTACTCCTGCTGCATTCACCAGACTGAAAATATGAATGGATTTTCTACAATGGTTCCAGCCTGTGAAGTGGGGGCCGTGTCGCCTGTAGATTAGGATCTCCCACTGCGTGCGGTCAGAAAGACCTCAGTCACAATCTCAGTTCCACGACTTTTAGTAGCTGTAAGACTTTGGGCGAATCATTTAACCTCTCCCAGCCTTCGTTTCCACTCCTGGAGATAATCATCCGATCTATCGCCTGGAGTCTGGAGTCATTAGAAGGGTTAAATGAGATAATGGACATAAAGCAACTGAATACAGTGCCCGGCATGGAGCATACTCAGGAAATGTAGCTAACCCGGTCATTATCATCCAAGAGTTCTCAGAGTTAGCATTTACAATTGGAAATAAAGTAATGCCGTGGGATAAAAAATTAGTCTAAATTTTATCGCCTTTTTCTTTTTGTGATGAATCTTTAATGGTGACAATTTAGGAATACTGGTAAATGGCAAGAATATAAAATTGACCCTCGATCCTGTCACACAGAAATAACCATTGTTGCCATTCTAACGTGTGTCCTTCCGGATTGACGCTATGGACTTAGTTAGGACAAACTGGGATTCGACTTCATTTGTTCAATAAGGGCAGTATTTACAGTGTTCCCACTCGGTGCTGGGCACTGTACTTTTTTTTAAAACCTGCCTTTCCTCCTCCGTATATCTTGCCAACGTTTTTATGGGCAGCTGAGGAAGGAGCTTGTAAATGCCTCCAGCTTCCTCATGGTTATCTTAGATTTCCATTAAGCCTTTTACAACTTCCCTGGATGAGTGAGCCTATAGGAATTAAATACGAAATTCATAAGCCGAGATTGAACAGAAGAGGTGAGGACTGCTAGAATAAAGCACAGTGGTAGAGTAATGGCAAGAAACCGGGCAAAGGTCGGAGCGCGGAGTCCTGCCATTTAAGGAGCTATGACTCCTGAGGAAGCCCCTTCCCTGCCCTGCGCTGTCTCGTGGAGGGGGTGGGGAGCAGGTGTGTGCCAGAGCTTCCTCATGTTCCTCCCATTGCCACCGGGAGATGGACAGCACGAGGTAACAACGCCTTTTATCCCAGCCCCCACCTGGCCCCCGTAGGTGCTCTCGGTGCAAGGTGACTGGTCCTTCAGCCTGTCTCTATGTGGCCTGGAAAGAATGATACGCTTTAGACAAAACGTTTCTTCACATTAGCGGACTTAGAGGGATTTAAAAGCCAACGTTAGGCTACAGAGATTAGAAGTCATCACAGAAAGTTTCTGTCAGGACAGAAGGGAAGAAACAGCCGCAAGAGCATAGAGAGAATACTTCTCTCAAAGGCCCAGTGCGACATCTCGCCCCTTTGGGAAGGGGCAGCTCCAATAAAATGACAAGTGTGAGAGTCACCACCACGGCCCCGGTTCCTCCTTTAAACCGACACTGATTTTTCCACAACTAAATACAGCACAGCCAGGATCTGGTGGAAAAGAAGACATGTAAAAATAGTGGCGCACAGACTCTTCTCAGTCCAGGGCTCCCTTTCGTCTTTAGAACTTGGGCTCGCTCTCTGTCCTTTTCCTTCTTCCAGAAGCTGCTTCCGGAGCTTCTGTTCTTGGATTAGCTCCTCTCCTCTCCCGGGTCAATGGATGTAAGGACACTTCTGAAACGGAATCTGGCCCACCACCCGGCTCCCGGGACAGCGGGTTCAGGGAGTGCTCCAGGCAACACCTGTCGGGGTCCTGTGGGGCTGCGACCTGAGCCCCCAAGGTGCCCGGCTGCTGCGGGAGTTGGGTGGAGGAGATGGGGAATCTTCATGATTCTGTGAGGAAGCAAAATGAAATGATCAGCTCCACCGTGAAATCCCTTTGTTGTGAAAGAACAGAGAGAGGTGATCTTAACAGCCAGTGACAAACGCATCCCTAACCCCCAGGCCCTCCTGACCTGGCAGAGGGGGAAGCCTTTTAATGAGCAAGGCCTTGCTGCAACTGAGTTGAAGTTTATGTGTTTATTTCTGAGAAATGCATGCATTGGGGGATCCAGAATCTCTTTTCAGCTGTTTTTTTCAAAAAGCCACAGTGGGGTGCTGTGGCGACAGGATCTCACCATTAACTTTTAATTTCTTTGCTTTTGTTGGTCACTTAACATTATTTAAAAGTATCTTTTGGCTGGTGAATAATGCTTTTGGATTGCATTCAGAATGCATAAACAGCTGTAGTAAAACTTGCTCTCTTGGAAAGGAAGCCTACGCAGAGGGGCCAGGTGGTGCAGTGAACCAACGAACTAGCCTTTAACCTTCGTTAGACCTGGGTTCAAGTCCTGCTGAGGTCACCACTGGAACATGTCGGTTCTGTTTTGGTTTTGAATCCCAGTCACTTGCCTGTCCAGATCCCACAACTCCCTGAATCATTTGGCCCAAATCTACACAATTGGCAGTTTCTACGCAAGGGAGGGGCGGTTCTGAAATAGCAGGGTGAGAGGTCAGCGCCGAAGCACATTGGCAGAGCTCAATGGGGAAGTTACGAGCTGACGAGCACCTGCCAGCTTGAAGCCTGGCTCAGTCCGGTGCAATGATTTCCTCACTTTTTCAAGCACTACATTCGGTAGGGACAGGAGGAAAAAAGCTTCTTCCAATTTTTTACAGGTATTGTGCGTGCCGGGCTGGAACTGGATTTAGAAGTCTGCATTCTTTCACCGCAGACATCAGAATTGGGAGCCCGATAAAACCACATTGGGAAACATTGGTTTCCTCTTGCTGAGTATACCGGGTGGGGATCAGACCTTGGTTTTTCTCCCACTCTGATTTGCTTACCTCTCATGTGATTTTGCTCACGCCACTTACTCTGGAGTCTCTGTCTCCCTGTCTGTGAAATGGGAATACCCCAGAGACATCATTTTCCACATTCTTAATTACCTAGAGAAGCATTCTGAAAATTGAAATTACGTTTGCAAAACAGAGGTAATTCTCTGAGTGACAATAATTGGGTACGTGTACCTTATTGTTATTGTGAGAGGAATTACTTGACAGGTTGCCTCTTTTGACCCCCCGACTGATAATTATGTTAGTTCACACTGTGCTAGGTTTATATTGTCTCTGAAGACCCACCGAGATGAGATGACTAGAATATTAGGAGGATTCTCCTGAAAACAGCCTCCATGGCAGACAGCACCCCCCATTGTGAGTGTGGCTCTAATCATGGGCTCTTAACCTGTGTGGACCCGTGTTATGTGTAGGGACGGACCTCATCACGTGGGGCACGCTAATGAAATGCTCCTCTGGTGATTTCTGTTTCCTGGGCCAACCCTTGGTACTGTGAGGAAATGGTTGATGAGTAGTCTGGATGTACTACAAGGCATTTTCCGTAAGCACATGGTGGAGAGCTCATTCTTCTTGCTTCTTCGTCAGGTTCATCAGCACCAGGACCGGGGAGAGACCTTTCAGTGCCAGCTATGCCCTTTCACTTCCTCACGCCACTTCAGCCTGAAACTCCACATGCGTTGCCATCAGCATTTCCTGAGGACAGAAGCCAAGGTGAAGGAGGAGATCCCAGACCCAGATGTCAAGGGATCTCCCCACCTCAGTGACAGTGCCTGCCTGGGGCAGCAAAGGGAAGGAGGAGGGACAGAGCTAGTGGGGACCATGATGACGTCCAACACTCCAGAGAGGACTAGCCAGGGTGGGGCTGGCGTCTCGCCTTTGCTGGTGAAGGAGGAACCCAAGGAAGATAACGGCCTGCCAACCTCCTTTACTCTGAATGCTGCCGACAGGCCGGCCAACCACACAAAGCTGAAAGACCCCTCCGAGTATGTGGCCAACAGTGCGTCAGCATTGTTCAGCCAGGACATCTCTGTTAAGATGGCGTCTGATTTTCTCATGAAGCTGTCAGGTACTTGAATAGGGTTGTATTCTCTCTCTCTCACTCTCTCTCTCTTTCTCTGCCAGGATTCTCATCTGTAAAATGAGCTGGTAGTACTAGATGATTTCAAGGTCCCTTTAAATTCTAATCGTTTACACTCTCATAAATTTTCTCCTCGACCTTTTTTTCCCCCTTCCCAGTCCTTTGGAAGTAGTCATTGCTGTGGTTTGGGTCTAGAAACAACAGGGCTTGTTGATTTCCTTCCGGTTTTTCCCCTTTATGGGTTCTTGTTGTGGGGAACAGGTCACATGGTGAGCCATGTTGGTGATAGTTCTTTGTGTGACCTTGGGCCATATTTAACTTGTCTCTGCGTTTGGTTCTTTTAAAGTGCTCGTATGGAACGTCTCATTTTGCATTATTCAAGTTCTTTATTGCCTTAATTTGTAAGAGTTTTAAAGGACATATATACAGAGACTCCTGTTAGGAATTATATTTTTAAAATTTGTGCAAATGATAAAGATTATCTTCACATTATTTTTTCCACTGGAAAAAAATTTTATTGCAATAGAATGTACCTAACATGAAATTTACCATTCTAACCATTTTTAAGTATACAGTTCTTTGGCATTAACTTCATTTCTGCTGTGTAGCCATTGCCACCATCCATCTCCAGAAATTTTTCATCATCTCAAACTGAAACCTCATACCCATTAAACAACAATTCCCCATTCTGCCCTCCCCACAGCCCCTGGTAACCACTAGTCTACTTTCTGCCTCCCTGAATTTAACTATCTTAGGTGCCTCATGTAAAGTGAAATTAAAAAAAAAAAAAGCAAACAACTTTTTAAAAAATATTCTTTCCCAACTACCCCACTGCCTTTTGGAAAGAAGATGAAATACGTTATAAAAATTCATCGTTAATCGACATCACGTTTATCATCAGATTACACATGGCGTTTCTTTTTGTTTTTGTCCTTCATTTTTTCCCCAATTTCTTTGATTAAGTTGCGGAGTTGAATAGGGGGTGTGGCGATATTGAGGGAGCGCTGCTTTTCCTGACTGTTTGGGAATGATAAAACATGACATGAGATTGTGCTGCTACTTGTTACATTTTTAAAAGTATGATTTAAAATTGTAAAAGAGATGTGGAGGGTGGGAAAAGGTCGGCTGAGAGTTGGTTCTGTCTTTCAGTGAAGATGGCAGTCCCCACTATGTTTTCCAAATGCCATTTCAGCTCTTTGGAGATTGACAATACCCTTTTAAATGGAGAATAATTGGTCACCGCCTTCCTTTAAATGGACTGTGAATCACATTTCACTAAATGTCATTGCCAGGTGAATTAGAGGTTCGGCTTCACTCGCTTGGAAGTCCCTTTGCTCAGTGACACTTCAGTCAGGTCTCTCGGAATGTCCCCAGCACCCAGATCTTTGCCCCTCAGGTGTGCAAAACACTAGTTGGAAGAAATGAGGAAATGGAGGGGACAAGAAGTGAGGCGTCAGAAATGACCTGGGGAGTCAACGAGGGCAGGGAATGTTATAACCAGGCGCTCCAACCCACTAGCCCACAGCGTGAGTGCAGAGTCCTCCGCTGGAAATGGTCAGGCCACAGAAAACCAAGTGTATCTGCCTGTGGCCTTGAAGAACATGGAGGGGGGGGTGTTGCGCGGGGAGGGGGGCGGTTTGGCTCTCTCCTCTCCTCCTCTCTTCCCCTCTGCCTGCCTTTTCCCACCCTGGTCTAGGGGAAAATGTACTTGTAGAGTCTTTGAGTTTTATATTTAAACTTTTTTAAAATGTGGGGAAATGCATGCTTCTAGTTTTCCTTTTGCTGCTGGTCCTTTAGGCTTCACCTCTGTTGGGGGTGGGGGGGGCGGCGGCAGGGAGGGAACGTGCAGGGTGTGCATCTCTGGTTTTTCCCGGATGGTCTCGCCCACCAATATTATAGCAAAGAGGGCTCCTTTCCTGGGCTCTTCTAGTGCACTCCCAAGGGAAGGAACGCAAATGGCCCGGCGTATTCATAGATGGGGAGTGGGGGGAGACTAAGGACAGGGGTGAGTACCTCTTAGTATTGGGTTACTGCCTTTACTCCAGAACTGCAAGAAGTTTTTAGATCTGGAGGAAGGGGAGAGGGGGACGAAGGAAGGATTGGTCTTCAGATAGGATGCTTGGTTATGGTACACTACTCCTGCTGGGCTCAGGCTGTAATTAGCTCGGACCCAATCTCAGGGAGCCTGAGATAATGCGTGCTGAGAGCCAGCACTGCAAACGGAAGAGACTCAAGAGAAGCCAGCCCGGTAGGTTGGGGTGAAAGACTGCACCAAAGCCTTCCACTGTGATGTGTTTTCTCAGTTAGTTATTGATGGGACTTGTTTACAGTTTGGCAGTGGGAGTATTTACTGACTTATCAATTGGTATAAGAAAACAGATAACAAATGCACACTCTTTATGCAAAAGACCCATGCAGCTATTTTCTGGTGGCTTACTAGAGGTCCTGAAACCTGACTTGTATGCACTGTTACCTAGCAACCTGTTACAAAGTCACCGGGGAGGGAGATGCATTGGTAATTTTTTGTGTGTGTGCATATTTGGATGTAAATGTAAACTTGGTGACTGTGGCCCTGCGCAGCCCACAGGAGGAAAAGAAATGTTCAAAGGAAAGGAATACATTTTCTGGAGGGATTTTTTTTTTTCTTTAATTTCCACTAACTCTCTGGTTGATCGGGCCTTATCTTTGATAACTGCCATCACTGTGCTTTACCTGGCTGTGTCTGTGAATAGGATCCTGGGACCCAAAGGCCAGATCCCAGGGAGCTGTGGCTGAGTTTCTAGCTCTTGCCGTCATCAGAAGTAGCGGGGTATGTGCTTAGTATCTGGCTTGGTCCCTGGGCGTCATAACGGCGCCATTGTTCTGGCAGAGAATTTTTGAGCTGGGCTCTGTGCGTGCACCTGCTGGGACTGTAGGGTGCAGCTGTTTGTAGGCACCAAGTCTGCGAGTCTCTGTGCCAGCCCCATGACTTCAGAATTGGAGCACAGTGACAGATTCAAGCGTGCACATACCTACTTGTTTCCCAAAGAGAGACGGAAAACACTTGATTCTTTCTTGCTTGGTTATTAAGGGAAGTCTTTCTTGCTCCTTTGACGAAAACTAAGCATCCAGATGACTTAATGGAACCCAGTGGGATTAAAAAATCACTGGTAGAATGCTGTTTTCAACAGACTCTAAGTCCTTCTCTCACCCACCCCCCCCTCCACGTTAAGGTTTTTCCCAGCCTATGTGATTGTGAAATCAAACCCCTTCTTTGATCTATCAACTATTCCTCTGCTGAGCCCACACTTAACATTCCGTAGTCCTTCAAGATTAATGTTGCTCCCCTAGAACCGAGGCTCCCAGGCAGCTCCGTAATTGATTCTGGGAAGAGGATGGGAAAGCCCTGGCTCCTGGCTTTCTGGGCTGATGGAAAAAATAATTTTGTAAACTTTGCCCAGGGTTTCAGCCTCAGAGGCACTCTGTGGAGGGCTGTAGCCTTACGTATTTGCACAGATCTTTCTTGGGAGCCTGAAGACCCAGGTGGATGGTGGAATGTCAGAGCAGGTGATCCAGTGGTCCCGTGACTGGGGCGTGCAGGGGAGAGGCACTCACTCAACCGTGCACCTGAGTTCCTGCTGCTCTGAGCCTCCCCTCTCCCTTAACTAGCAGCGAGTGTAAATTCAGCCGCACCGTATACTTACCTGGGGAGCTTCTTAAAATGCCAGGGCCCAGTCCACTCTCAAAGTTAGGATTTCATAGGTCTGGGCAAGGGCCTAGTCATTGGCGCTTTTGTTTTTTTGTTTTAATCCTCAAATGAGTCTCATGTGCACCTGCGGGCTGCTGGTGTGGCATATGCACGTGGTACCTGATACAGTTTTTTCCGTTTTTGTGGTGTTTTTTGTTTTTGTTTTTGTCTTTTTTTTTTTTTTTTCAGTACTGCTCTCCTTCCTTCCTTTCTATTTCAGACCCTGGAAAGGGGCCTAGTGGGTGGTATGAGATGAGTCTGAGGCATTCACCATAGGTCAAGGTTGACACGAACAAGAGGCCTGGGTGAGTCATGGCCCCTGAGCCCCTTGTTTTTCCTTGTGGGGCCTCATGGCAGGAGAAGTAGAAGAAGCATCTTGGTGTGTTCTCCAGTTAGAACCAGAAAGTCTCAAGACTGATCGAGAGCATCAAGGACCTGGGAGTATCATCATTACATGCCTGATTAAAAGTTGCTTGCAGCAGCCTTTACATCATTTCTCTTCCTCAGAGCTACCCTTTTCAAGATAGGAAATTTAATTCTAACTCTCCACATTGTAACCAAGCAGTTGACAGAAACTTGGCACCTCAGTTGTAGGCTGGGAATATCTTTTTGTCCCTGGTTTTCCAAAATAAAAGATACAAGTCATTTCAACTATTTTTAATTTGGAAACTGGCAAAAAAAAAAAAAAAATCATACTGTCTCCCACATTATATTAATTTTGTAAAATGGAGTCCAAAATAATTTTAACTAGGAGAGATGGCATTTTTAAAGCCGTGACTTACAAATGGGTACAGGCCGAACTGTTTCTGATTTATTGGGAGGAGCTCTGCTGTAACATAGCAGAGGCTTTCTTGGACAAAGGTGAGTTGCGGACCGTGTTTGCATACTATCTTGCAGTTTCCTCTGGGCCTTTGTTCTGCTTCCACCTATTTCACACAATTTTCTGCATCTGCAGTGATAATACAGTTAGTCTGTAAACGGCAGCCGCCCTATCCGACGAAGGCTTTGTTGGGGTGCTGGAGAAGGAGGGATAGGATGCGCGGTAAACCAGGTAGTCCTTATTGCCTGGGAGCTCTGGTCGGCTTTCTGTATTACATCTTTCCAAATGAGCCTTCTTGTAAGTCAGTACCAGCCTTGCGCCAGTCGTGTCCCGAGAGTTCTGTGCCAGTAGCCAGGGGCTCCCACTTCCGTTCCCTAAATGTGTCTTCCCCAGTGGTTTGACTTTTAACAACCTTCCTTTATCCCTTGGTTGGCCCTTCTGTTTTATTTTATTTTATTTTTACTTTTTTAAAAAAGATTTTATTATTTTTTTAAAGTAATCTCTACGTCCAACGTGGGGCTCGAACTTACCCACCCCCAAGATCAAGAGTCACACGCTCCACTGACTGAACCAGCCAGGAGCCCGGGACAGTCTTTTTAACCCTGCCCTGCTTTTCTCGTGATGGGCACACACTGATCATGTGACTGAAATTCCTGGTGTCGGAAACAGCATTTAGGCCCTTATCCATGCAGGCAAGCCTGAATGCCCTTTTGAAATCCCGGATTTTACTGACCCCCGCGGTGGTTCATAGGAGAGGGAGAGTGTGACTCCTGTTTTTCAGTGACTTGCTACTCCCTGAGACAAGGACTGATCTAAGTCAGAAAAGGAACAGGTGGCATCACAAGAAAACGGGGTCTGGGGGTATACATCCATGTCCTGAAATGTCTGTGGAGACTAGGTGACATCTGCTCATTGTTTATTATTTTTCCTTAACAATCACTCTTATAATCCAGTGCTTATTCTGTGTCATTCAGCTCCCTTGACCTTCAAAACGACTCTATGGGTACATAATGTTCGGATTCCCATTTTACAGATGAAAACCAAGAAATGGAGGTTGAGAGGCTTGCCCAAGATTATGCTGCTGATTAGCGGCAGCACTGGGATTCTAATCCAGGGGGCCTGGTTCCAACATTTCCTCCTCCCCCAGGCTGCCCGTACTCCAAATCACAAAACAAGGAGGCAGCGTGACTGAACTTGGCTCTGTTCTTTGCCCTGGTGTGCTGGCGTGGAGCTAGAGTCCCCAGCACAGAGCCATTCTCTGAATGTTGTATGTCGGACACCACTGAAACTTGCATTAATTCTTTTAGGTTTTTCAGGAATTACTTAGTGCAAATGGTAATAACAGTAAGGCCAACTAATAGTTCCATAGGGCTTTACAACCTATGGCATATTTCCAAATACATTGCCTCATGACAAGCATATAGACAAAGACCAAGACACAGTGAGATTAGCTGTAAAAGGGTCATGACTGGAATCCAGATCTTTCTTCCTCGCTGTGTTAGATAGAGTATACCTCGTTCTAGAGTTGCGCTGAGAATGATTTTTTATCCTGACAGATCCCTGGGAAGATTTGTCTAAGCCTGTGTTGCTGCAAACCTGAATCCAAGTCATTTCCTTCCTTCCCCCATTAGTCTATTTTCTTCGAGGTGTTGCTGCTTGTTACTACTGTTACCACTTCTACTGCTTACTGATCCAATGTGTCTACAGCCAGCCTGGCCCTGTGCCCACAACTTCATGTAATTTCTCATTAAACCCTCTTAAAAGCCCTGAGGGGTCAATAATATTAAACCTATTTTACAGATGAGGAAGTTGAGGCTTCAAAGGTTTTGGCAATAAGGGAGAGAGCGAAGATTCGTCTCCGCCGAGCTGCAAAGCCTTGGCTCATGACCACTTAATTAGCTATTACTTAATTTTTTTTCTCAGTTGAGCGAACTGTCTTTTGACCTCCGTCTGCTTCACTGTTTATTTTCCTTGGCTTCAAACCATGGCATCATTTCTAATGCATGCTAATTCGGTCACTAATCTGGTTAAATTTTTTGTGTCTTGAAAATATATCTATAATCCAGCCCTCTGCATGCAGCCTCTCCTGGCCATCGGCTCACACCTAGGCAGCTTGCCTCTTCCGCTCCCTCCCTGATGCCCTCTCCACCCCTGCGGCCCCCTCCAGGCCCTCCAACGCATTCTAATGGACTTTTCTTCTGATAACTCTTGTATGGGGCTCTGCCCCTGCCTGGCTCCTTTCTCCAAAGGAACTGTATCCTCACTGCTCTCCCGAAGAATGTTGACTGTCTTCACCAGCTCAAACCTACACCCTCTCACCGTTGTTTCTCTGCCTTCACTCATGTTGTTCCAGGGGTCTGGTCATTTGAATTGTGGCCTTCCATGCAGCTTCCTCTTGTTAGGTACAAAGGGGGGAAATCAGAACTTTTCAAAAAAGAATGATAACGTCCTTAAAACTAAACGAGCTGTTTTAATGCTTCTCGGACCCACAGTGATTCTATATCTTTGTAGGGAATTTCTAACAATGTTGGGGCCCATTCCTGTGATACCTTCTCCTACTGTTTGGCCTGTGCAAATGCTGGTCATCCCACAGAGTATTTTGGTTCCCACTTCTTCAGTAAACCCTTTTCCTGTTATTCTGGTCTTTACTGCCAACCCTCTCACCCCTTGTGAATTCTGGTAATATTTAGAGTCTATATCACCCAGACTGGGGGTTGTGTTACTGCATAGTTTGTTCTATTGCTTGATTAGTCTGGTGTCTTGAACTATGTCAAGTTGCTATGGTGGGGGGGGGGGGGGGGGGGGGTCAGATAGTGTTTCTTTTGTAACATCTTTATCTTCATACCATCCACAGTGCATTCCACAGTGGATTATACAACAGATGTTCTGCTAGTCATAATCTGGAAGTGAGGTTTTCTGAGGTTGTGATATTACTTCACTTAAACAAGATTTGCAGATTTGCACCTAGCTTCTTAGTGCCACAAGAAAGAAGATGGAGCAGAGTGGTGGTCTGTGGAAAGTGAGCAGGCCATTCAAAGGGAACCTTGACGGCAATGAGTCCCTTGGTGTCTTCTCATGCCCCATGTTCTAGGCCAGCCGAGGCTAAGAGCTGGAGTCTGTCACTCAGTTAAGTAACAAACAACTCCACATTTTAGCAGCTCAGAATAATAACCATTGACTTAGCTTATGATTTTGTGGATTGGCATTTTGGCCCAAGAAGCATAGAGTGCTTCTTTGGGTCTCCAGGCTGATTCATCTATCTAAAGTCCTTTGCCACCTGGGCTGGGTGTGGACTGGTCTAGGATAGCCTCAGCTAGTGATGGCTTCTCCCTGTTCTGCACGGTCTCTCATCGTCAGTGGGCTAGCCCAGGCTCGTTCACATGACAGCCGGGCAGGGTTCCAAAGGAGAGAGCAGAAGTGCATGAGGCCTCTGGAGGCTAGACTGAGAACCAGCCCAATATCATTTCCACCGCCTTCTATGGACTAAAGCAGGCCACAACTCCAGCCAAGACTTAGGGAGTGGGAAAATGTACTCCACCTCTTGATGCCAGGAGCTGCGAAGTCACATTAAGAAGGGGTGGGGCTTCAGGGAAGGAAGTTGTTAAGGCTTTTTTTTTTTTTTTTTTTTTTTTAAAGTAAGCTCTACCGCCAGTATGGGGCTTGAACTCACAGCCCCGTGATCAAGAGCCGAATGCTCTCCCAACTGAGCTAGCCACGCAACCCCCATTATGGCCATTTTCTAGTCTACCACAGCTCAAGAGTTCTTCAGGCTCTCCGGGTGTTCCACAATGACAAAAATCATTTAAGAACTGATGGATAAACCAGAATGTCAGCATGGTAATTTAAAATGACAAGTGTAACAATCAAGAGGAGATGTCATCTGGGGCAGATGGTCACCAACTTCCCTGAAAAGTGTCGGAAATATATTATCCAATCTTTAGGTTTTCTTTTTTCTCATCTCAAATCACTTCATGCTGTTCATACATACAAATCACTTCACTGCTGTTCATACATTTCATTCTTTGTACGTGTTAATAGAATGAATTTAAAATACAGCTTTCGCGTTTACTCATGACTTGATTGGTTTTCCAGGACTTGTCCTTCCTGCTTTTGACAAGGGAGATATCCTGTCTGTTAAGCGGATTACTGCAGATAGCGACTTTTGCTCATTACATGTTGATTTTGTTAGTTCAGTTCATGGAGGAAAACCTTATTTATTTATTTTACAGTTCTGGAGACACCGCTCATTGTTATTACCCTTGACCCTGACCTGTTTTGTTTTCCCTTGGTCCCTGTGTATACAGTGGTGGTAACAGTCATTGGGGACCTGTGTGGTCCTGATTGGAGGACATTGATACCGAAATGTGGCCAAAGATTAGCCCAGGTGGGGATTAATGAGAAATAGGAGATGGTTCAAACTTCTCCAAACACTAATTATAAAACTACTTAAGGCAAATTATGTAGTTTACCTTTTTAGAGAACAAGATTTAAAAAATATTTAGCTGATGTTTTAAACATTCTATTTGAAAATAATATGCTTAACATCTAAAAGCAATGCTCCACTCTAATTAATTACTATTTAATTGCATCTTGGCTTTCCTTGTAATTTTAGAAGGCAGTTTATGTTTTTTTTCTCACCTAATGTGCATCAGGTTGTCAAATAACCCCCAGGTCCTGGCAGATCATACATACTTACAAGGGAACTTGGGTAGTTATTTGTAATATGGGGAGTTGAGCTCCGATTCTGGTTCCATCGTTCATGAGCTGTGTGATTTTAAACAGGTCGTATCATTCTCTGAACCTGTGCTTACTTATCGTGAAATGAAAGAAGGAAAAACAATAATGGTTTTCACTTCTTTTTTTTAAACACTAAACTCATTTATCCAAACAAAATCAAGTGCCAACTCAATATATAAAACACATAGAATGTCTGTTTTTAATAGAACTTTATTTTTTAAGTTCACATTTATTATATTTATTTATTCAAAAAATCCAGCAATCAGAGCAAAGTTGCTCTTTGATAAGCACAAAACATGGGCTCAGCGTTATGATGAGGGGAGGTCGTCTCGCAGCATCAGCCTCTAGTATATTTCTGAATTCATTTTGCTGATTGTAGTTTCCAGAAATACCATTTATACAGGGATGTTGTGGTAAAGGAGAGTAGATTTGTAACAATTCACCTTGTGATCTCAAAATACCTTTAATTAAATTTATTCAGCTGCTTAAAAGAAGAGTACCAATAATGAGAAGTTTTTGCTTCCAAGTTGACAACATTCAGCAACTGCCCTCATTCCTTGTCATAAGACCAGGAGCATTCAAAACGTACAATATGCAGTAAAGGCCCCTGAAAATCCTATAGTAACCACTTCGGTATTGCTCCAATAACTGGCATTTGGAAGTATATTCACTCTGTCTGGTCTCACATTCCTCAACTGCAAAACGGGCATACAATTAGGGTTGTTGTGAGAAGCAAATAAATTAATTCAAATAAGTTAACACTTAGCATACTTCCTGACCCCTACTAAGTGCTTTATAAATGATAGACCCAGACAGACCTATATATCTGTGTGTGTCTTAGTCTGTCCACCATCATGAGAGGCTTCACCAAAGCAGATACACTTGAACCCAAGCGGGCATTTAACAGAAGGTAGTGCTTCTCAACCACAGATGTGCTAGGACACAGCTGGCTGAGTCGAAAAAATTTCTGTTTTCATGACGGGGCAGTGCCAGCTAGTGGGGCAAGGCCAGGGATGTTGCTAAACATCCCACAATGCATGGGACAGTCCTCCAGAGCAAATTTTCCTGCTCAGAATGTCAGTGGTGCTGAGGTTGAGAAAGCCTGATTGAAGGCATGCACGTCGACTCCAGTAGGAGCACAGTTGTATAGTTTTACATGGACACTCCTGAATTTTTTTGAAAGATCAGTGCATAGCCAGCCACTTCCTTATTAATGACATATTACTAGAATTCTACCACTCCTGTGATAACAGGAGGAGGAACTGCATTGCAGGTGAAACCAACTGAATTAACTTGTCAACCCAAGTAAACGTTAGTGGTCTCCGTTAGAACACAAATGAGGGTACATATTTTTCAATTAAATTTTCGATTGCCTTAAATAATCTTAAAAGCTTAAATTTGAAACAAACACTTGTTGGGACCCTGGAAGCTTATCCTAGGATTCCTGGGAACACTGTTTGAGAACCACCTATCTGTGGCCCTTTCCAGGGCCAAGAGTCTTAGGCTCTGCTTTAGGGTAAGGTAGAAAATAACATTCTTAATGGTCTTTTTCATGTAGCATTTCAGCATTCACAAAATTGCTAGATTCTGAACTCAAAGAGGGCTCTGTCTTATTAAATGCCAGGAAAGTATCATCTTCCTTCACCAGAGGGAACAAACGGAACAGAGTGGAATAGCCATGGTGCGGCCCGTTTTCCTCTTCACTGTCTTAGTCAGATCTTCACAAAACTCCTTCCTATAGGAAAGGGACGTTCTCTGCCCCTTACCTCCAGGTCATGTCCCACCTTTCCCTTTCTCACTAACAAAGGCTGTTCACTCCATAGCACTTATTTCCAAAGCCCATAGTCCGACTGCTTAGGGTAGCACCCCCCTCAAAGGCACTTGGAAAGATAGGAGAGAGGGTGGGTGCGTTTTCAGCCAGACACCCTGAAGTCTGTGTCTCTGTGATTAGAAGGCGTTGGGCTGTTAACTTCTTGGGACCTTCGTTCCCTCACTCATAAAATGAAGATAGTGGTAATAGTTATCTCCTGTGATCAATGAAGGACCAGTTCCTGTTAACTAGGCAAATGCTGAGTGTGTGCACTATTAAGGAAGTTTGTAGAATAGTCTTGGGGTGCTTAGAAGGGATCTTGGAATGAACTGATGACACTTTGTTCTAAAGAGGTTTTTTGTTGTTGTTGTTGTTGTTGTTTTAACAGTTAATTAATCCGTGCCCATTAGAATTGGAAACTTGGAATCATTTTATCCCAGTGGCTTTCCCATTTGTTTCCCAAGTGAGCCTTTATCTTGCATCCTGTATAAATCCTCAAAAAGTTGAGTTGTTTCCTTTAAATGGCAGCCCAGCTCCATTGAATGCATGAACTTACAAATATACATAATTTATAATCAAAGTGACTCAGGTCGGAACAGACAGAGAAGGGGCCTTTTTTTTTTTTTAAAGATTTTATTTATTTATTTGACAGAGATCACAAGTAGACAGAGCGGCAGGCAGAGAGAGAGGGGGATGCAGGCTCCCTGCCGAGCAGAGAGCCTAATGCGGGGGGCTCGATCCCAGAACCCTGGGATCATGACCTGAGCTGAAGGCAGAGGCCTTAACCCACTGAGCCACCCAGGCACCCCCGAGAAGGGGCCTTTTGATTCGTGGGGTTTCCTCCATGTGTTAAAAGTGGAGTATCTGGAAACTTGAAGATACCTAAACAGAAGTCAAGGTAAGGGTTGGGAAAGTCTCTTACAAATGAAACTCCGTATGTGCACAGATCTTTGTGGTAGTAAGAATGAAGTCAAGAGTAGGCTGTGAATTGTAATTGGTTCCCTTTTTCTTAGCAGTTCCCCCAAAGAAAAAAGAAAACATCTATAATTTTACCTTTTTCTGTAGAAAGAGAATGAGTTTTTTAAAAGTAGGATAAAAAGACAAAAGTAAGATGATAAAAAACTCTGGCAATTATTCAGTCATATTGATCTTAAAATATAGGCTTTATGTACTTTTTTAGTATTAATATTTCTGGTATTTAGACCCAGAGTGTTTGGGAAATTAAAACTTGGGCAAACTAGTGTTTCCCACGGGGTTGCTTTGTGTGTGTGTGTGTGTGTGTGTGTGTGTGATTTGTTATTAGCTATATTTACATTTCCCCAGCATTTATGTCATTCTTGACATTGTCAGAACAAAAACCAGGTATGAAATGCCTGCAGATTTATAATCCAGCAACATACTAACTTGCCTCTTGTGTTTTTAAATGTCTTATTGAAGTTGTGTTAAATCTGGGTTGTACTAACAATGATAAATTTTTTTTCTTAAATCTTATGTAGAAGTTATTGTGACAAATACTTCTAGAAGCTATTTTTATCTTCAGAGACCATCAGCTTAAGGTTGTTCTCCCTAGAAATTGGGATTTGCTTCTAGGGCTCCAATAGTTTCTTATCTCTTTCCTAGCCTCATCTTAGAATTTTTAGAAGTTTTAAAATAAAAGATACAGAAGCATTTTAAAAGTACATAACTTTCTGTTATTCCTTCCCAAAGAATCAAAGTTTCAGGCTTAACAGAAAACACACCACTTAATTATTTTGTGGTGACTAACTAGGATGCTTTTGGAAGAGGATTTTATAAAGGGTTCTGGAAGAAAGGCATAGAGTGAGAGAAGCTTTAGGAGCTAGCCAGCAGCCCCCCTCCTCCACCCCGCAGTCCCACCACCCCCAGAAATGGTTGAAAGGGGAGAAGTATGCTAAATACACAAAGTCCTCTTAGGATCTACCTTCCTTGCTGAGGTCAGAAGTACATAAAGATTGCTCTAGAGACCATCATTGTTCTCTTTGGTTCAGATTCTGATGGCGTTGTCCCCAAAAGGCCAAATTTTATTGTATTGTATTTGTTTTTAGTTTTTTGTAAAGTAATCTCTGTGCCCAACGTGGGGCTTGAACTCATGACCCTGAGATCAGTAGTCACATGTCCTACCAACTGAGCCGGCGGGGCACCCCAGAAGGCCGGATTTTAAGTACTTTAGTTGAAATTTTTCTGGACTCCTCCCTTAGTAATGCCGGAGTCCAAGTGAATGATTATCACAGACTTCTCAGTACATGCTGTGGCGTAGATGGCAGAGCTTTTATCTCTAGGTCTTGTTCCCAGCCTAAGTATCAGACCTAGGGAAAACACTTCTGATTGCCTTCAGTGGAATATTCCGGGATTGTGGGTTTTTGTTTTCCACGGGTAATAGGGAAGGACCATCAGACGTTACTAATCTGTAGCCGACATATTTTATTCATTCCACAGCTATATTTTGAGCACCTACTATGTGCCAGACCCTGTACTAGGCACTCAAGGTACATCAGTGTTAAAGATCATTGCCTTCTTGAAGCCTACCTTTGAGTTAGGGGAAGAGAGCATAGTAGTTAACGTAATAAATAAGAAACTTATATGGAATGTAACTAGTCTGCTTGGACTGCCGTGTCAAAATACCAAAGACTTGGTGGCTAGAACAAAGGAAACTTACCCCTCACGGTTCTGGAGGCTGGAAGTCTGCTCAAAGTGTTGGCAGGATTGGTTTCTCCTGAGGCTTCTCTTTTTGGCTTGACTTTGGCCACCTTCTTGCTTCTTGCTTCATGGTCCTTCCATGATCTTTCTTCTGTGTGAGTGCATCCCTGGTGTCTCTTATAGGACACCCATCGTGCTGGATTAGGGACCTACCCTCCTGGCCTCATTGAACCTTAATTACCTCCCTATCCCCAAATATAGCCCTGTTGTGGGTTAGAGCTTCAACATAAGAATTGGTGAGGGTGGGCACAATTCAAGCCTTAACCAGAAGTTACCAGGGGATAAGTATTTTGGGGAAAAAAAGGAAGATAAAAGTAAGATAAGAGAGATTGGAAGTACCATGGGGCGGGGATTGCAGTTCTGAACAGTGTAGTCAGGATAGACTTCATTGAGAAGGTGGCACTTGAAGGTCAAGTTACATTCAAGTGTTGTTATAGCACAGGGACCAGAAGTGGAAGAATGGTGTGGTGGAGGTAGGTAAGGTGGAGGTAGGTAAGGGACATAGAGCAGGCAGCTCGTAGAACTAGATTCTGGTCCCAGCTCTGCGTCTTTTTGGTGGTAAAACTTCCAAATGTCGTCACCTTAGCTCTCCAGAGTCCAGTTTCTAAATATGCTCGTCTCTGTGAACTTGGAACTCCAGAATGTACACCCTTTGAGGGCACAATGGAGAAAGGATTTTGTGCTTGTGTACTGGCTAGAGTCGGTGATGGGTAACAAGTTAGAAGTTCTTGCTTTGGAGATTTATTTTTATCCTCTTATTTGTTAAGTGGGAGTGGGCTTCGGGTTCACTCTCGTGAGCGTTACTAAGAACTCTGTATTAGGATGAGCTTTTCTTCTCAAAAGACATCTAGTATAACCAACCTAAAGTTCCGATTACATGGCCTATTAGAGGGGAGCAAGCTGCCTGGGAAAGTGGCCAGTGGTGGTGGAGAATACTTGTCCTCTTTGGTCTTTTCCAGGGAGTGTGTAGCTCAGTGGGTGAAGGCCTGCTATCGTGTAGCCAAGCCACAGAAGCCATCCCATAATAGGCCAGTTAGCTCTGCCCTGACCACATACTCCACGCCAACCAACCACGCTAAAAATGGAAAAAAGGACATTAGTGGAAAAACTGGTGAAATCTGAATAAAATCTGGAGTTTAGCTCATAGCATTGTGAGTTTCTTAATTCTGACAAACATACCATGCTTATGTAAGATGTGAACACCGGGGAATGCTGGGAGAAGAATATATGGGAACTCCTTGAACCATCTTTGGAACATCCCTGTAAATCTAAAATTACTTCAAAATAAATGGTTTTCTTTTTTTTTTAAATGCCCCCTCGTGAGGGGCACCTGGCTGGCTCAGTCAGTGATGCGTGCTACTCTTGATCTCAGGGTTGTGAGTTCAAGCCCCAAGTTGGGCATGGAGATGACTTAAAAATAAAATCTTAAAAAAAAAAAAAATGCCCGTCATGGTCTCAGAGATGACTTGAGCTACAGATATGGGTTTATTCACCGTGACTGGAAAAACAGTTCCAAGTGTGTGCCCCAGTGTTGGTGGGTCAGAAGCATCCATTCATAATGAGGCAAAGTGGGATATTACTAGTCCGAGCTTCTCTCTGGCAAATTCTTCCTCACCTTACCACCCACCCCAGGTTTTTGCTTTGGGTATTGCCTCTGACTCATGTTTATTTTGAGGATTTTATGACAGCATAATTGCCTGAAAGCATTATTTTAGAATAAGATTAAGTAGGGGAAAGCCTCACAGGTCAGTGAGGCGGCAGCATTTATACAGGAAAGAAGACATTTAGGGAAACTAGAGAGAAAAATGTCCACTTTGTAGAGGCAGCTCTTCTTAAAATATGATCTCTTCCAAAGATTCGGAAGTGCACGTTCTTCAGAGTCCGCTGCTCATGGAGTGTATTGTATTTTTTCCTGCCCAGGTCCCAGCCTGTTTTGATCGGGTTGTGGTCCCTCCTGCTGTCAGCACAGTGTGATTGTGCATTCCATGTTTCATAAAGTCTGGGGGCAGCTAAGAGGGGGAGTGGCCTTTTGTATATGTATGTATATACAATGCCTTTCTTCTTTTGACAGCTGCAAATCAGAAGGAGCCCATGAATCTTAATTTTAAAGTGAAAGAGGAGCCCAAGGAAGAGGAGGCCTTAAGTGCCACTTTGCCTCGGTCCAGCTACGTGTTCAGCCCGGAATCGGAAGTGCCGGCCCCAAGCATCTCTGAGGACACCCTTAAGCCCCAGGAAGGGAAGGGGAATGTGCTAAGGCGGGATATGTCCGTCAAAGCAGCGTCTGAACTTCTCATGAAACTATCAGGTACTTGATTTATTCTAAAATATTCACATTCTGCTCATTTCATTTGTAGCCAACTGGGCTGCTTCCTGCATGGGTTATAATTAGCCTAATGGTAGCAATATCACATTATTGAGGCGAATTCAGGAATGACTGGGTGCTTGGCTCTCATTCCTGCGTTGTGCGTACGAATTTGTTTGCAGATGTTGTCTGTGTACCTGGTCTTGTGAAATACAGCCTTCTTTTCCTGTAAATTGTTGGAAAACACTGCTGCTTTCTAAGGTGATGCAGGTCATAATCTTGAGTGCGTTCTAATGACATGCAAAGCACTTTTGTTAATTGATCAAAATATCTATTCTTTCCTAATAGAGGGCCTTTCTTTTTGTGTGTATTTATGCTGTATTCTTTAAGAACCATTAAAAATATGTTTCTTAACTTAATAAGCAGTTGAGATGGTGCTTGTAGTAATTAGCAATAGAGGAGCAGTAAGAGATTTTATGAAGAGAAAATTTCATAGTGGACTATTATAATAATCTATTTCTTAGGATGAATGAACACATTTTTAGTAGTATCTAAATGTAATCTACCTGTCAGAGATAGGAGAATGGGTTATAATTTGAAATTCATCTATTTTGGGTTCTTTTCCGATCTCCCATCTGCCCCCCTTAGAGCATGTAAAAATTTAGTGTCTTTTAAATTCAAAGGTGTGACTTTCAGAGCATGGAAAGAAAAGTCGTATCAATAATAATATTCTTACCAAGTCATATCCCAGCCTCAGTTCACTAACAGCAATTTTTTAGAAACTATATTCAGAATGCTAATACGAATGAAAAACTGTTTTTAGTTTGTAACTCCCAGTGTTTGGAGGATGAAAGCAAGAGATGCATTAGGGATCTTCCCTGTAATTTCCTCGGTGCCATTCTGACGGTGTTTCTGGTTGACCGGTAGGTTGGAAAGTAAGAAATTAATAGTGGTTTTCTTAGAGCCATTATATCAGAACAGCTGAAATTCCTGTATTTGCCAGTTGGTGGGGTTAAGAATTCCTTCCTTTGATGTTAATTTAGAACACACTGGAACTTCAGGGGAACATGATTTGTGATAGAGAAGCAGAGTACAGTTATGACATCCTTGTTATAGCTCCGTTTCTCTAAACTTTACAGTGATTGTACAGCTTCTTTTTAGCAGATGGGAGGCCTAGCAAGACTGTGCTGATTGCTGAAAGCTGAAAATTTAAAAATACAATGTTCAGGCCGACATATTTTCTTATACTTAAGCCCTGCTTCCTGTGTCAAGAGGTCTCAGTGACATAGGATAATACGTCTGTTGTTTTTCTGATCAAGTCCGGGGGGTCACGCAGCTCTCTGATTCTTCTTCCATAGCATAGGCTTTCACACTGCAATGACCCTCTTCCAACAGTGGCTCCGGTCGGTAGGATCCCAGTGTATGCTATTTCTGTTTCAGAGTTTGCTGGGCAACCAGTACTGTGAGCAGAGAGAGGTGGGGTGGCCCCAGAAGATAATATGCCAAAATGAGATTTCAGGGAAAATTTTCTTTAAGGAAAACATTTTATCCTAATCTTTTTAGCTGATGTGATTTTGGACACTGAAGTATGAAATCATTTCCTAGATAATAATGAGATCCCTCAAATAGAATATGGCCATACAGCCATACAGCCATGCACGTTTAATGATATTTGTGGACAGCAATGGCCCTTCTAAATGTTTATGTTCATGTCAGCTTTTGCTGAGTTTATGTGCTGTGGAGTTCAGTGACTATGGATGACATAGTCATATCTCCAAAAGGTGTCTGCCCTGCTTCCTAGTGTGGAGATGAAAATTTCTTTGAAAGACTAAGGTAACTATTTTTTTTTTTTTTAACCCCAGAAAAAAATCCTCCAGCGTTCTTTGTGCAAGAGACTCGGGTCAAAGAAATAGCGTCCCAGCCCCTGTCCTCTAAATGCATATGGTCTAGTCAGAAGTCCAGGGCAATGGAATCCATTCAATAAACGTTTTGAACTTTGAACTCCATACTTCTACACCCTAGCAGACTATGGTCAGGTAAACTGTGAAGTTTCCAAGTCAGTCCTAGAAAGAGACATGTGTCTTAAAAACAGGTGTCTTTTCATTCCTAAGCCCCAAGGTAAAGGGGACTCACTCTTTATTGGGTTTACAGGATATTAGAGTTTCTTATCATAGATGGCTCAGTGCTCTTGGAAGAAGGATGTAAGGGGAAAACTTCCTATATTCTCTTTCCTCCAGCTGCAATTTAACAATTTCAGTATTCATGTCCTGAAAGGCATCCACATAAAGAACTTGTCCGTGTCTTCAAGTCCCCCTTCCCGTGATAGCTCCTGTCCCTCAACAGACAAGAAGGATAATTCATCTCCCAAAGCAACCATGCAGGTTAGTCAGGGATGCCTTAGATTCATCTCAGCTGATACCCCAAAGCCTGGCTGCGGTTGTTCTCATAAACACGAGTCTCTACTGCTTCCTGCCTTACTAATTTCCATGTATGGTCGTCTACCACATTGAGGAAAATCCTTTTGGCCAGGAAGAGTTGGGTGAGTGAGAAAAGTATGCCCCATGCGTTATCACACACTTTGTTTCTTCTTCCAGTTTTGACCAAAGGAATAGCCAAAATGTGGAATAAAAGGCCTTCTCTTCTTTGTTTTTTCTTTCCTTGAGATTAGAAGCTGTGATCTGTAGTGTGGGCCCTCGGTCTTTTCACTGAATTAATAAGAGGAAACTGGTCAACAATTTTGGCTGCTTCATTTCCAGTTTTAAATTAATTTATGTTAACTCCTTAATGATGGATATTGGGCACAGGGCCCAGTCAAACATCATGTGAGACCTTCCTGGGTGGAGAAATGTCTGTAGGTATATTGTTTTCCAAATCGACATTTACATTTTATGAGAAAAACACAGATGAGGTAGAGGCTAGGCTAAGTTTTTCATTAACTGTGTGTTTGGGAAAATCTGAGTTTTCTTCCTTCCTGCGGCTCAAGTTCTACTTCCAGTTGTTAATTGGGAAGTCAAGTGCCTGACAGCTGGGCCAAGTAAATTGATTACCATAAAGAAAGCAACCCACTCTGAGGAAACCGTTGGATGTCTGTGACTACCTGTTGTTATGTGACACAAGGCAGCCAAAACAATCAGACTTTTCTGCTAAAGTGCAGAGTTGCCAAAGATAATTCCCAGAAACCTTGATTCAAAGAGGCCAAAATCCTGAAGTTCAGAACAGAGGATCTGTAATATTAGACAGACGAAGAGAATCCTGTCACTGTGAAACCCTGGTTTTGCAACATCGAGCGACCTCACAAACTTCTGGAACAGATGTGTTATCATAGACGTGATGCAGTGCTGAAGGTGACACAAAACGTGATATGTTCAGTCTCTGTTGTGTGGGAAGAGGAGTAGCCAGACACACAGACATGAAGAAATGCCCCTTCTCCTTTTGGGAAGCCACATGTTTGCATGTGAATGAATGCATAAAATGTACCATGTAGGTGGTTGGATCTAGAAGTGGCGGGTTAAAAATGCCATTTTAAACATAGGAATTCCACAAAAATAAAAGCTGAAGTTATTTCAGAAGCATTAATGAAAAATTAAGCACTTAAGTTTCTCTAACATGGTAAATAAAACTTCATATTAGATCTCAATTCGAGACACCCCTATAGGTTTTCTTATTTCTGTGCACAAGGAAGGAAACCAAGTCGATTTCTATTCATTTCTGATTTATATTCATTTATCCCAGTCTAGTCTTAGAGAGAAATATAAATTATAATTGTCTCACATAGAAAAATCCAAGCAGGCCTGGTTTTGAAATACATAAAGATGTTGTGAAATATATATATATATATATATATATATATGTATATATATATAAAATTATGCATTATAATATATATTATGTATATATATAAAATAATTTTTCTTTTAAAGTAATGTCTACCCCCAACATGGGGCTTGAACTCATGACCCCAAAATCAAATTACATGTTCCACCGACTGAACCAGTTAGGCGCCTTATAGCTATGAAATATTTAGAACCAGATAAACTTGGGTGGAATGAAGTTTAAGGTGAGGTTAATCTCTGCGGTGAACTGAAAGAGAGAGGAAAGAGACCCCAAAATTGATTTTATTAACCATTTTAATTGTGGCCCTTTTGGTGGTACATAATAAATCCTCTTCAGCCAGTTTAGGCAAGCGAGGGGAATTTAATAGAAGGTGCCAGGTTTGGGGTTAACTTATGGAACCCCCAGAGCAGGGATGCAGAAGGGCGTGAGTCCTTCACTGAAGCTGGGGTCTGGAAGACCATATGGAAACCAAGATGCTCTCACTCCCTACCTCATCCCTGCTTCTCTGTGCATACAAATGGACCTTTTCTGTTGCCCAGCTCACACGGTGGAAAATGAAAATTTCTTGCAGCATCTGAGTTTGCCTCTTGTTCAAAAGAGGAGCCAGACAGAAATTTCTTAGTCCCAATTCCAAACTCCAGCTGATTGCCTCAGCTGTAGATGGGATCCACCAGTGGAAACTTGTACTTTCACTAGGGATGATAAGAGCATGTGGGGCAGACATGGCTGCAGTCATATAGGATGGCCGGGAGGGAGAAGAACCCCCAGAAATGCATCTTGGGTGGGCAAGAATGGAGGTGGCATGAAACCAGGAAGATAAACAATATGTATGAACCACAAAAGTCTGAGGAGCAGATTATGGTAATTGCTGTTATTTAAATATTGAATGTAAATGTGTTTTGGCCTTTGGATGACTTCTACCTTTCTTTTCCGGTAGACTCTTGGGGAAGAGCCGCCCAGCCAGGACTTTGCCTAGCCAGGCTCTCTGCTCTGTAGGTGGTGAGGCAGGGCTTCTCAAAGTGTGGTCCCCAGACTGGCAGAATCATCATGGGTGGGGGAGGACAGGGAAATGTTCGAAATGCAAATTCTTCAACTCTATTCTGGACCTCATTGAAACTCAGAGGTTGGAGGCCCAGCTGTCTGTGTTTTTGCAAGCCCTCCATGTGATCCTGACAGCTAAGTTTTGAGAAGCACTGTGCTGAGGAAATGGTTAATTAAAGCAATAAGTTTTGTCCATCTGAGAAGAATGCCTTAGGTTAAAGCTGACAGAGGACAGGGCTCTATCAAACATGCATTTTACTTTTTATTTTTTTTTAAGATTTTATTTATTTATTTGACAGATAGAGATCACAAGTAGGCAGAGAGGCAAGCAGAGAGAGAGGGGGAAGCAGGCTCCCCGCTGAGCAGAGAGCCGATATGGGACTGGATCCCAGGACCCTGAGATCACGACCTGAGCAGAGGCCTTAACCCACTGAGCTACCCAGGCACCCCGCATTTTACTCTTTAAAAAGACCATCTCTTCAGTAGAGATTCTTTTTAACTTATTACGAAATAACGGTATCTGGAAACCTTTTTTTGGAAGGGCACATGTACCTAGTAAATCAAGATAGTGTTGTTTTTGAGCCTTAGGTTAATACTGTCTTTTTCAGTGTTCTCTGGTGTTAAGCCTCATGATTATTCTTGGACCATGTTGGCTTTTGTTTTGTTTTGTTTTTAAGAGGAAAAAGCTCCTCCTTTCCCTCTCCCCAGCAAATCAAAGACCACGTGAGAGACTGTCCTATTCTAAAGAATTCCTGGAGATAAATAAGTGATTTTAGCCAAACCATTTCTCAGGGCGATAACTATTCATTCTTCTGTTTGGGATTTCTCCTTTGGAAAATTGTTGTCTGATCAAACTTGATAAGCAGGATGGCTTCAGTAATAGTCTACAAGGGTGGAAAGTAGGTGTTTCAGTTTTCTATTAATGTCAGCTCACACTGGTCTCCTTCAAACCTACCCGTCCTCTAAGTGGTAGAACCACACAGGAGGGCTAATCTCACCTCGCTCCTGGTGGTTCTACTTCCTCACTCAGTCCTAGAGCAAACAGGCAGACGTGGTAGCAAAGTTAAGGAAAAGATTTAAAGAATAATTGTGAAGTATCAGTTGAGAAGCATTTTGTTTTTTTATTTTATTAGTACTGTCTATTTATCACATTGTCAAATGCATGGTGCCGAGAATCTAAGAACACAAAAATGTCAAATGGCGTAGTTATTCAGCCTGAAACGAGAAGTTCTTTTTTTCACTTCCACTCTTTTGAGCACCTGGAGAAGTTGGTTGAATTCAGAATATAAATTCTAAGAATTTATCTATTTCACATTGTTATGTTTTTGAGGGGACTTCTAGACTGATTTTTAAGCACCATTTCATTTTTAAAAACATCTTCATTGAGAGTTAACTCACATACCATAAGATTTACTAATTTAAAGTGTATAGTTCAATGGTTTTCAGTTTATTCACAGAGCTCTGCAGCCATCATCGCATCTAGTTATGGAACATTTTCATCACCCCAAGAAGAACTCTGTACCCATTAACAGTTACTCCTTACCCATCCCCAAGTCACCCCCACCCTAGGCAACCACTAATCTGCTCTCTTTCTCTATAGATTCGCCTGTTCTGTACATTTCATATGAATGGAGGTGTACAGGATATGGTCTCTTATAACTGGCTTCTGTCACTTAACATAATGTTTTTAAAGTTCACCTCTGGGGGTGCCTGGGTGGCTCAGTAGGTTAAGCATCTGCCTTCGGCTCAGGTCCTGATCCCGGGGTCCTGGGATTGAGTCCCACATTGGGCTCTCTGCTCAGTGGGGAGAGTGCTTCCTCCCTCTCCCTCTGCCTCTCTTTCTGCTTATTTGCTCTGTCTCTGTCAAATAAATAAAGTCTTTTAAAAAATTTAAAAATAAAGTTTATCTATGTATCAATACTTTATTCCTTTTTGTGGCTGAATAATATTCCACTGGGAATTATTGGAATAAATATACCAATAATGTAATGTTAATTTTATTCGTGGTATAAAATGGATATATACCACATTTTGTTTATCGAGTCATCTGCTGAGGAACATTTGGTTGTTGCCCAACTTATGGCTGCTGTGAACGTTCATGTACAAGTTTTTTTGTGGACATATGTTGAGTTTCTCTTGGGTATATACCTAGGAGTGCAACTGCTGAATCAAGTGGTAACTCTATGTTTAACATTTTGAGGAACTGCCAAGCCATTTGCCAAAGCAGCTGTACCATTTTACATCCCCACCAGCAATGTATGAGAGTTCTAATTTTTCCACATCCTTGCCCAAACTTACTATTGTCTGCCTTTTTTATGATAGCCATCCTACTGGGTATGAACTAGTACCTCACTGTGGTTTCAATTTGCATTTCCCTGATGACTTAAGATGCTGAGCATATTTCTATGTGCTTATTGGCCATTTGTGTATCTTCTTGGGAGAAATGTCCATTCAAGTCCTTTTCCTGCTTTTTGAGTTATTTGTCCTTTTATTCTTGAGTCGTAAAAGTTCTTTAAGCATTCTGAATATATGCCCCTTAGCGGATGTATGATTTGCAAATATTTTTGCCTACTCTGCTGTCTTTTCATTTTCTTAATGGCATTATTTGTAGCACAAAAGGTTTTAATTTTGATTTAGTCCAGTTTATCTCTTTTCTTTTGTTGCTTGTGAGCACCACCACATTTATCATAATTCCAGAAATTAAGTAAAAATGCAGACTTGCTTAATATTAAAATGAAAGCCTGTCTTTACTTATATGAGGGCAGCATTTAATTTGCAGATATAAAGCCTATGAAAGCTAATTTATTGACTGCAGGCCTCCTAGTGGAATTGACCTGTCTGATTTCTGTATTTTGCAATAGCATTCTGTAGTTCAGTTGATGGCAAAGAATATTTGTGTGTCAACTTTTTTTTTTCAAGATTTACTTATTTATTTTAGAGAGCACAAGAGCAGGGGGAGAGGTAGAGAGAGGGAGAGAGAGAGAGAGAGTATCTCAAGCAGACTCTGTGCTGAGCACAGAGCCTACTGTGGGGCTTGATCTCATGACCCTGAGATCATGACCTGAGCCAAAATCAAAAATGGGACGCTTAACTGACTGAGCTACCCAGGTGCCCTGAATGCCAACTTTTAAAATGACTTCTAATGAATGGGACTATTAATGGGCTTGCAACTAATGGCCAGATCACTTTCCTCATGCCTTATATATCCTAAGCAACTCTCAGGATATGCATGTATATGCATATGTGTGTGTTTATGTATGTACACACACGTACACAGGAAACCCATAGCTGGGGGAGTTCAATCTTAAATAAAGAATTAAACTCTTCTTTCAGTGCTTGAAAACTCAGTGGGAACTAAGGGTATATGGAGTGTGAAAACTAAATCTTATACAAACAGGGACTAGATCACTTTAATAAGATAAAAATGTGACATGTTTATATAGCACAAAGAATCCTTTTCTTGAAGGTCTAGATCTTGTTAAACTTCATGGAGATGCAGCGGTGTTATTTACCTGACCGTACGGACAGGACAGAGTAGCACCTAGGTGTGTGCATCCGGAAGGACCATTCTTTTCCCAGCAAGGAGAGGTGATTGGCTTCGAGCAGATTCTCCCACCATAACTGGAGTTACCCTCACTCTTTGACTAGCCAGCAGCCTTCTACTCATTTCATAATTTAACACGCAGCTTACAGATCTTGGAGGCACACACCTGAATGGCTGTGGCTGCCCTCCCACCTCATGTGGGAGCTCTTCCGGCTCACCCCCAAAGGCCAGCCCGTCTGTACCTCCTTTCCGCCCGCCGAAGAGCCCTCTCGCCTCTGGTCATCCTTTGGCTTTCTTGACCCGGCTTCCTCTGCCTCCCACACTGAGGCCTGCGACTCAGAAGGACCGGATTCAAAAAGGCTCCAGTTTTACAATCATCTCCCTGTTGCATAGCTGCATATATTACTATAGCCACGAAAATTTGTATTGGCATGTGTTTCCAGAAACCAGGCAAGAACTCTGAAAGGAATGTCATTGGCTCTACCTTCGTTATAGAGTCCTTTTTTGTTTGGCTGAACTGGGGGAGGGAGGGGTTTGATCACAGCTGTGAGGGTTGAGGGTGGGGCTATAGGGTGGGGTGGGGGTGCAGGCAAGATGGGATGATGAGGAGATGCTCCAGGTCTTCCTTGGTAATACTGAGCAAAAAAAAAAAAAAAAAAAAAAAAGACACCTAGAAAATGTGCTTGCAGTTGGGGTAGTGTGTAGTCCTGATTCCTGTGTTGTTTTGGTTTCCTGGGATAAATGACTACAGAAGTTATCCACAACACAAGCTGTGGCACAGAGAGAACACTAATAAATACTATTCGACAGTGACAGCTCTACAAAGAAGCTTTATCGTCTGAGGGATCCAGGTGCAGTGTGGATGCAAGAATTCGAGTAACCGGTCCAGCATTCTGTCCCCTTTTTCACACAGAGGACAAAGGTCCCTGCCAGGTAGAAGCCATGTGCCCTATCTCCTCTTACTGCTCTAGCTTTTTATGGTTCTTACCCCAACCTTTTTGGCCGTATGTTACCACAGTTACAGTCTTGGGAGAAGGGCGCGACCATTAGTTCCCTCAACGAGAGATCTAAAACATTCTCATTCCACAGTAGCTTTTCTCTTCATTGCCATAGTGACCTTTCACCTTTCACGTATTTGTGTCAAGGAAGGGGACCATTCACATGTATGATGAAGCCCAGGGATTCCATGTTCATCTGGGTACAAGCTGGTATCACAGATCTACCTCTGGAGAAGGGAATCCTTTCTTCACTTCCAGGCAGCCTGTCCGCTGCTCATGGCCACATCGCCCACTGAACAGGAGCTCTGGGGAGTGGTAGTGTCTGGGCCCCTTATGGCACTGAGCACCAGAAGATACCCACAGTCTGAGAACAACAGGCCCTGTTTCTCTTGGGTAGGGGAGTGTCCAGAATGGCCCAGGAATGGGAAGCTTCTATGACGCAAACTATTTCTCCTTTATGGTTTCTGTTTTTCTTTTTTTTTTTTTTTAATGTTTTTTTCTAAATTTTAAAAATTTTAGTGTTGGTGTGCCTGGGTGGCTTAGTGGGTTGGGCCTCTGCCTTCGACTCAGGTCATGATCTCAGGGTCCTGGAATCAGGCTCTCTGCTCGGCGGGGAGCCTGCTTCCCTCTCTCTCTCTGCCTGCCTCTGTGCTTGCTTGTGATCTCTGTCTCTGTCAAATAATGGATAGAATCTTAAAAAAAAATTAGTGTTATTAGTTTTAGGTATACAATTTAATGCTATATATTACTCAGTGCTCAAGATAAGTGTACTCTGAATCTCCTTTATCTATTTCACCCGTACCCCCACTCACCTTCCCTCTGGCAAGCACCAGTTTGTTCTCTGAATTTAAGAGTCCAGGTTTTTTGTTTGTTCGTTCGTTCATTCCTTCCTTCCTTCATTTGTTTCTTAAATGCCACATGTGACTAAAACCATATGGTATTTGTCTTTCTCTGACTGACTTATTTCATTTAGCATTATACGCTCTAGGTCCATCCATGTTGTTACAAATGGCACGATCTCATTCTTTTTTTTATGGCTGAGTCATATTCTGTCGTGTGCACGTGTGTGTGTCTGTGTGAGTATACATACACCTCGCATCTTATTTATTCGTTCATCTATGGATGGACACGTGGATTGCTTCCATATCTGAGCTATTGTAAATAACATAGGGGTACATATATATTTTTAAATTAGTGTTTTAATTTCCTTTGGGTAGAAACCTAGTAGGCATGGCAGTTCTATTTTTAATTTTTTGAGGAACCTCCATACCGTTTTCCACAGTGGCTGTACCAGTTTGCATTCCCACCAACAGTGGGAAGAGGGTTCCCTTTTCTTTAAATCGTCACCAACATCTGTTGTTTCTTGTGTTGTTGATTTTAGCCATTTTGACACAACGTATTATCTCATTATGGTTTTGATTTGCATTCCCCTGAGTAGTGATGTTGAGCATCTTTTCATGTGTCCGTTGGCCGTCTGTATGTCTTCTTTGGAAAAATATTCATGTCTTCTGCCCATTTTTAATTGGACTATTAATTTTTTTGGTATTGGATTGTATAAGTTCTTTATATATTTTGGATGGTAACCCCTCATTGGATATATTGTTTGCAAATATTTTCTCCCATTCAGTAGGTTGCCTTTTTGTTTTATTGATGTTTCTTTTCCCTGTGCAAAACTTTTCATTTTGGTGTAGTCCCAGTAGTTGACTTTTGCTTTTGTTTCCTTTGCTTCAGCAGACATATCTAGAAAAATGTTTCTATGGCCAATGTTAAAGAAATGACTGCTTATGTTTTCTTCCAGGAGCTTTTGGTTTCAGATATCATATTAGGTTTTTAATCCATTTTGAGTTTATTTTTGCCTGTGGTGTAAAAAAAATGATTCTGTTTCATTCTTTTGCAGGTAGCTGTCCAGTTTTCCCAACACCATTTGTTGAAGAGACTGTCTTTTCCCCACTGTGCATTCTTGCCTCCTTTGCTTTAATTGACCATATAAGCGTGGGTTTCTTTGGGGGATCTCGATCCTGTTCTCTTGATCTATGTGAGTTTTTGTGCCCATACCACACTGTTCTGATTACTACAGCTTTGTAGTATGTCTTGAAATCTGGGATTGGGATACCTCCAGCTTTGTTCTTCTTTCTCAATATTGTTTTGACTATTCAGAGTCTTTTATGGTTCTGTACAAACCTTGGTATTATTTGTTCTAGTTATATGAAGAGTATTATTGGTATTTTGATAGGAATTGCCTTAAATCTGCAGATTGCTTTGGGTAGTATGGGTATTTTAACAATATTTCTTCTTCTAATCTATAAGCATGGGATATCTTTCCATTTGTTTCTGTCATCTTCAATTTCTTTCATCAGTGTTTTGTAGTTTTTTGAGTGCAGGTCTTTTGCCTCCTTGGTTAGGTTTATTTCTAGGTATTTTATTATTTTTGTACAATTGTAATGAGGATTGTTTTCTTAATTTCTCTTTCTGCTACTTCATTATGAGTGTATAGAAATGCAGTGGATTCCTATATATTAATTTTGTAGCCTTTGACTTTACTGAATTCATATTTCAGTTCTAGTAGTTTTTAGGTGGAGTTTTTAGAGTTTCCTATATATAGTATCATGTCATCTGCAAATAGTGAAAGTATTACTTCTTCCTCACTGATATGAATGCCTTTTATTCCTTTTTGTTGTCTGATTGCTGTGACTAGGACTTCTAGTGCTGTGTTGAATAAAAGTGGACATCTCTGTCTTATTTCTGATCTTAAAGGAAAAGCTGTCAGTTTTTCGCCATTGAGTATGATGTTGGCTGTGGGGTTTTTATGTATGACCTTTATTCTGTTGAGATATGCTCCCTATAAACCTGCTTTGTTGAGAGCTTTGATCATGAATAGATATTGTACTTTGTCAAATGCGTTTGCTGTTTCTACTGAGATGATCATATGGTTTTTATCTTTTCTCCTATAAATGTGATGTATCACGTTGACTAATTTGCAAATATTGAACCACCCTTGCATCCTTGAAACAAATCCCACTTGATCATGGCAAATGGTTCTTTGAATGCCTTGTTAAAATTGGTTTGCTATTTATTGAAGAGTTTTGCATATATGTTCATCAAAGATATTGGCCTATAGTTTTATTTTTCTAATGTCTTTATCTGGTTCTGGTATCAGGGTAATGCTGGCCTTGTAGAATGAATTTGGAAGTGTTCCTTCCTCTTCTGTATTTTGGAATAGTTTGAGAACAATAGGTTTTAACTCTTCTTTAAATGTTTGGTAGAATTCACCTGTGAAGCCATCTTGTTCAGGACTTTTGCTCGTTAGAAGTTTTTTTATTACTGATTTAGTTTCATTACTAGTAATCAGTCTGTCCAAGTTTTCTATTCTTTCCTGATCTAGTTTTAGAAGGTTAGATGGTTTCTAGAAATTTACCTATTTCTTCTAAGTTATCCAATTTGTTGGCTTACAACTTTTCCTAATATTCTCTTATAATCCTTTGTATTTCTGTGGTGTCAGTTATTTCTCTGCATTTCTGATTTCATTAGAGTCCTCCTTCTTTCTTGGTGAATCTGGCTAAAGGTTTATCAATTTTGTTTATCTTTTCAAAGAACCAGCTCCTGGTTTCATTAACCTCTTCTATTGTTTTGTTTTGGTTTTTTTTTTTTTTTTTAGTCTCTATTTCATTCATTTCTGCTCTAATCTTTATTATGCCCTTCCTTCTACTCACTTCAGGCTTTGTTTCTATTTCTGCCTTACGGCGTCTGCTACTCTTATATGAAGACAAAGTATTGAGAGGGTCATTTTTGCTTTATCTAAATGCGAGAACCAATGACATTCTTTCTGAAGGGATCTTGGTCTTCCCTTCCTCATAATTCTATTTATACCACCCCTGTATTTCCTTTTCTCAAATCTGGACCATCCTGAGTTTATGCTGTGAGGTGATTTACTTCCTATTTTCTAAATTTGGGACAGCAGCTGGATTCCAGCACATTTCCTGGTTTCCCCGTGACTTGCCATATTCTTGGATCACTTATCTCCCCAGCTGGAGAGATGGGGGGAAGTGACAGAATATCGTTGTGACCCACCACATTTCATCTTGGGGCCAAAATCAGGTGGTGAGGGTCATTGTTTAAAGAATGAATTATGAACTCATTTCCTTACTTCCTGCTCCTACCATCCTTATCCCCATAAACCTACCTAAACATAGACACACAGTTCCCTCCTGTTGCTCCCAGAGATTCTTCCTAGGGTTATGGGGTGGGGGCGTTCACAGAGAGAGCCTTCCTGGAGGCCTCCTGTGGTCCACATACAAGTAGCCAGAGGTATGTTCATAGGCCCTCTCGTCGAGAGGGAAAGAGTCTCTCAGCAGAGCCCAAAGACTAATGAGAATGAAAGTGAGCTTGCAGGGATTTCTGGGACTGACCTTGAAAGCGGAATCCTCCTGCCTCACTCTGCACATTTGAATATTGGTACTCGTCTTCAGTTGGAATTCATCTATGCTTAGTTAGCTCACATATTGGATAATATGTCGATAATACCTTTTTTCCTCCACTTTGTTTTAAAGAGCTGTGGAAAAGAAAAAAGAAAACTGGGGAGTAGGAGGATAATTTAACCGAGACAGATGGTGGTCTCTTCTCAATTACTTGTGCTAAAGCCTTTGCGCCCTGTTTATCCCATTTTAAGGCTGTTTAAAATATATTCTCCTAACACATTGTTTGTGTTAGAACGCTCCTCCTATGTGACTCTTTCTTGGCTTTCCGGGAGACATCCAGAGCTAAAGCGTTCATCGTGCGGTAGCAGTGAGTGTCCAAGCGTTAGGGCGTCGTTGTCAGATTTGGGGTTACCTCTCCCACCCACCCCTGCCGCGGCCAGCGGTTGGCAGTTTTTTGCTGCTCTTTGGCACCTGCATGGGAGAGGACACAGAAACAGAGCGAGGAAGGGAAATTCAAATGAGTCATTTATTGCTACTTGTAAGTAGCTTTGATTTCAAAAACATTTGGAAGAGAAGGTTAAAGCACAGCCAGAATACATCATGAGGATACCCATGCACTCATGTCTCCAAGAACCAAGGGGAATTAAGAGCCCAGAGGGTGGGGCACCTGGGTGGCTCAGTGGGTTAAGCCTCTGCTTTCAGCTCAGGTCATGATCTCAGGGTCCTGGGATCAAGCCCTACATCGGGTTCTCTGCTCAGCGGGGAGCCTGCTTCCCTCCCTCTCTCTCTCTCTGCCTACTTGTGATCTCTGTCAAATAAATAAATTAAAAAAAAAAAAAAAAAAAAAAGAGCCCAGAGGGACCATTTTCCACCGTCAAATGGTCTCACCCCCAGTCTAAGGTTTCCCGCAAGAAAAGGGCTAGGGACAGTGCCCTAGCGAAAGCAGACGTTCATTTATCATCGGCTATGAGGGATTTGATCTGTGGCACAATTATGTAAAGAATTCTTAGGGGTTTAAATGAACTCTATCCTATAGTTCTCCTCTCTCTTTCCATTTCTTCTTTATGGTGCTCCTTCTTTCTTCTCATTTTGGTTTGTTTTTTCTTTCACTTATTCATTTTTCCAACAAATATTTATTGAACTCCTGCCATATTCTAAGACCTGCTTTAGGTCCTGCTTTAGGGACACAACAGGGAATAAAACAGCGCCCTCCCCTGCACGGGTCCTGCGTTCTCTTCCCGCCCCATCTATCCCTACCCATACCTCACTCCCCTACTCTAGTTGGCTAGTGCCTGGGTTAGTAATTCTGTTATGGGATGTTCTGCGCTCTGCACCACGCTTACCAGCCCTTCCCTGCCTGCTGGAAACACCAACCAATGGAAGAGAAGTAGTCAAGTCTTCTCAGCAGAGAGACTTGGAGGCATGATTCAGTAATATTTAGCACCACCCAAGGAAAATGTGTAAAGCTTGTCTGCATATTCTTATACCCTGATACTATCTTTTAGAGGAAAATACTTAAAAAGTTAGAAAACTCTCAGCTGTTGAAATAAAACTCTTCACTTGCTCCTTCCTGTCTTTGGGTTCTAGGAACTCTCTCTGTCCTTCTCCCTCCTGAGTGTGCACAATGCAGTGGCCAGCTGATCACTTGACAGAGCTGGACCTTGCTTTTTGGTTATTTTCACGTCGGCAGGAATTTTACTGAGTCTTGGAGGGATTCTGTTTAAAACCTAAGCATGTACCCTCTTCCCCCACCACCCCCAGCCAGCATTCAGGTTCATAGAAGGATATATAAAGGCCTATTAATCATTGCAGATGAGGTGAACAGGGCTTAGATTTATTAAATGCAAAGGATAATAATAATGTTAAGTAGATTTAAGGTTAGATCAGATACTTTAATTGACCCCCTTTCTTTCTTTCTTTCTTTCTTTCTTTCTTTCTTTTTTTAATGTGAGACAATCGAAGTGTATTCTGGACATTAGATGAAAAATAGGTTAATTTTTAAAAAATGAGATCATTTGGAATGTTACCAAATGGCGGACATACAGTTTAAATGCACCTCTTTAGCTAATTTCTAGTGAAATCATCAAATGAAAAGAAAACAAGATGATTGGGAGGGGTTTTACATTAACGCCGGGACACTCAGAGGTCAACAGATAATGACGGAGCAGCTCCACATCATCTGCTGGTTGGAGAAACTGATCTCCTAGAGCCTCTGGTGACCAAAGGATTTTCATTCTCGATTTTCACTGGACACATGTGAAACTGATTTCAGAATTTGTTTCATGTGATGGATGTATTTGACCTGTGATCATCTTCTGCATGACCACAGAGGGACCTCCTTTTTGTCACACATGCCTCTTGTGTCATCTAACACTAGGCAACATCGGACCCAGAATCGAGTCCAAAACTTGTGCTGCATCCATGGGCCCGGTTTTGTGGCCAATCTGAAAACACCAGCGAATGCCCAGCTGAGCTATCTCAGCAAGGGCCTGGTGCATCACTTGCTGGTCTGGAGGATGCGAAGGCAAGCTTAAAACTCGACGGAAGGATAAAGCCTCAAGTATTTTGCTCTGATGGAAAATAATGTTCCTTGGACCCCTGAAAGAGAACGTCCAGGGCTTACTAACTCTTCATTATCTTTAAAGTTCAAGTTCCATTCCTTGGGGTATATCTGTTCCTTGTAGATTCAGATGGAACACCTGGTGCTCCTCACTGTAGGTTTTTATTTTATTTTTAAAAATAGTTTATTTATTTATTTATTTATTTGAGAGAGAGAGAGAGAGAGAGAGAGATAGCAAGAGAGAGCGTGAGCAGGGGCAGGGGAGAGGGAGAAGCAGGCTTTCCACTGAGCAGGGAGCCTGATGAGGGGCTCCATCGTAAGACCTCAAGATCATGACGTGAATCCAAGGCAGATGCTTAACCGACTGAGCCACCCAGGTACCCTGTAGGTTTTTAAAACCTTGTTTCTAAGTTGACCCCCTACTTACCTCTGTCTGGTGAACTGTGATTTCTAGTGCATGTAGCTGAATCTTCAGATGTTTATGACTTCTTTCTGAGTTGCCAGGTTGCCTATGATAGAGGGGAAATAACTCACAGTTTTGGTGAGCCAATTCAAAAGGCCAATTCTGATAAAATGTTTTTGAAATTGTTTTATGAATCAAAAGTGTGTGTGTGTGTGTGTGTGTGTGTGTACTGCAGGTCACCGTAGGGCTTTTCTGTTCTGGAAGGTTCTTGTGTATTGTTAGAAGAACCAGAGAAAAACCTGCTGCCCCACTGCTTTGTTTCACAGCGAGCATTTGCTCTCGGTTTCCCCAGGAGCAGAGGAGCAGTGTGTCCGTAGGGAGCGGAGAAAACTGCTCAGAGTATGTTGCCTCTCTCTGGGGTGTGGCAGCACCCATGGGAAAGCCAGAGCCTTGGGTTTCGTTCCTCAGAGCAGGAATGGGGAGCTTCTCCCTGCCGAGGCTCCCCGCACTCTAGGCATCCTGGAAAGGGACCAAGAGCCAGGGCATGGAGAAAAAAGAAACTGAAGATGAACTTCCCTACACCAAGCCTGCACTGATCCAGTCCCCTAAAGAAGGGAAGGTTGTGTCGGGCTGTAGGTGCTTGTGTTCCGTGTGATCCATACTTTCCAGAGACAGGGTAGGCTAGAGGAGAGGAGAGGAAGATACCAGTCAGCATGTGAGACTCAGGTTCTTTGTTCCCATATAAAGAACAGGGCTGGGGCACCTGGGTGGCTCAGTGGGTGAAAACCTCTGCTTTCAGCTCAGGTCATGATCCCAGGGTCCTGGGATGGAGCCCCTCGTCGGGCTCTCTGCTCAGCGGGGAGCCTGCTTCCTCCTCTCTCTCTCTCTCTCTGCCTGCCTCTCTGCCTACTTGTGATCTCTGTCTGTCAAATAAATAAATAAAATCTTTAAAAAAAAAAAAGAAAAAGAACAGGGCTAGTTTCTCTTCTCATCACCGGGGACCCAGCTCCAGTCACAGGGGAAGGCCGGGCCAAGGCCATCTCACCCCCACTTTGCTTCTGTCTGAGGAGAAAGAGTCCGACGGGTGGTGTCAAACTTCTGTGGATTAACATTTCTATTTTGGCCTCAATCCGCGCCTCTGCTCAGGGAGGCCTGGGGCTCCGTCTTTCCCTGAGTGACCAAGGAAACACAGGTCAACTCTTTAGCCATTTTGCTTTTGGCAAGGGCAGAGTCAAGCAAGAGAAAGCAAAGGCAGAGGGCGGGCACCTTTATCAGACGCCAGCGGGTGCCAGGCCCTGCGATAGGGTGCCACCATGTGCGCTCATTTCCTTTCCCTCGTTGTTCCTTTCCCATCACCTGGTCCCCTTGCCCTACGCTGTTGTTCACAGAGTGTCAGTAATAAACCCGCCATGTACAGGAATCGGGTTTCATATCTGGACCGTGTTTGTAGGACCAGTGAGAACCCCCGTATCTTTGAGGATGGCCTGCTGGAGATGAAAGATTATTAATTTACCGAATTGACACAAATATCACTCTACAAAGTGTACTGTTCCCACAACACATCATTGGTGTTGCTTCTACACACATCCTTTCAAGCTTCCTGTGACTCTAAAATGCTAGTTCGAGATCATGTTCATGAGCCACCTGGAGAGAGAAGGGTCAATTTTTATTGTGCATTTCAGTGCTATTGTCAATGTTTTATCTTTTCATATTTTGGGTTTTTTTAAAGATTTTTTTTTTTTATTATTTGACAGAGAGAAAGAGTAGGGGGAGGGTTAGAGAGAGAGGGAGAAGCAGGTTCCCTGCTGAATAGGGAGCCAGATGCGGGCCTGATCCCAGGACCCTGAGATCATGACCTGAGCCAAAGGCAGACACTTAACTGACTGAGCTGCCAGGCGCCCCTCCTGTTTTATTTCTAAGTCCATAGCATGTATGAGTTCATAGCACTAGGCAGACCCAAGTCAAGAGACAGAGAATAGCGTCACATGCTGTGGGCTGTGCTTCAGGGGATGCAGGTGACAAATACACAGTAAGAATATCGAATGTGCCAGGCCTGTGCGACATCTCAGGAGTGAAAGACGAGTTAGATTCTCGCTCACCCCCGAGAGTTCAGTGCAGAGGGGAAACGCACTTGGTGAATCATGGTGGCAGCTCGAGCCAGGATTTTCAGGGGCCAAATGATCTTGAGGCCAAAGGAGCTAGGGTAGAGCGGGGAGAGAGAGGGTCCCTGGACACCAATAAAGGAATGCTGCTCACAGAGGGAACACCTGAATACAGATGACCCTTGAACAACACGGGCTGGAATCATACTGTCCGCTTCTACACGGATCCACGTATACGTGGATTTTTTTTGATAATTACGGTACAGTGCCTTAAATGCCTCTTCCTTATGATCATCTGACATTCTGTTTTCTCTCGCTTACTTTATCATAAGAACACTGTTTATGAGACATATAACGGACAAAATATGTGCTCATTGGCTGTACGTGATCAGTCAGGCTTCTGGTCAGCAGCAGGCTATGAGTAGTTCAGTTTTGGGGAGTCAGACGTTACATGTGAATTTTCGACTGTGTTGGGGGAGGAGGGCTCACCACTCCCGACCACCATGTGGTTCAAAGGCCAAGTGTACTTTTGAAATCTGAACAAGACCTTACTGGGGTGTTTCGGAAGGGGATGGGGGAGGAAGAGCATGGGAGCATGGCACGTGGAGGCGACTGGAATATTGCGTATCGTCGCACGCAGAGGTATCTGCAGGTGTGCGGAGGGATGATGGGGGGCTGCAGTTTTACAGGGGACAGAAACTAAGGGAAGGAATCATCGAAGGGTGCAGGAGCCCCAGGGCAGGAATGCGGTGGGCCCCTCTGACAGGCCTACAGGCTAGAGGCACGAGGCTCTCATGAAGGTATCTGGGGTGTCTCTGTCCTTCTGTCTGGGTTTCCATGAAACCCCGCACCAGGCCGTTCCCTCGCCTCCTCTTTCCCTCACTCTTTCTTCCTCCTCCCATCTAAGAGTAGAGGTACCGGTCCGCCCCATCCGCTGCTTTCTACTCCCCTTGCCTTGGATCTTACCACGTTCTCTGGAGTCAGATGCCCCTCAGTCTGTGTGTGTCACTGGTGACTCCCCTCTTGCTGCCCACAGCCATCCCCCCTCCACTTCCTGCAGGAATTCTAAGTACTTAGCCAAAACAGACCTGAAAATGCCTCTCCCCTCCGTTATTTCTCCACCAGCCGACTTTTCTATTTTACCTACTCCTGTTGAGAGCGTCTCCCAAACCTCAAGGCTTAGAAGTCATGGAATTATTTTTTTCATCACGCTACCCCTGGCCGTGCACAAACTTTCTTCGTAATTCCTCTCACATCGGTCTCTTCATTCTTCCTTCAGCCTCCTAGCCAGGCACTTCCAGTTCCTCCCCATTCAACCTCTAGAATATCCTGTGAATCTTCTATCCCCCTGACCTTTCGTTCAGGCCCTCAGCGTCTCCTTGCTTGGATTACCACCGTAAGCTCCTAACAACTGCCCCCATTTCCACTTCCTCCTGGGCCTTCCAAGTGCCTCTGCCAGGTTGGCCTTCTGAAGTGCAACCTGATCGCGCTCCTCCCCTGGGCAAACCTCCCAAACGCTCGCTCCTCACTCGCTGTCCGGGCTTCCGGGCCCCCGCCGAAGATTCCAGGTTCTGCCCCTACTTACCTCTCCAGTTTTATTTCTCTGGAGTATAGTATGACTGTCTTTGTTAAACGGTTGTTCAGTAGAGGAGTTGCCTTCAGCACCGAGGTTCCAGTGTGAAGAATTTTAAGGGAAGAAAAGGAAAGGGAGAAAGAAAGGGAGGGAGAGAGGGAGGGGGGAAGAGGAGAGAAGGAAAGAAAGGTAGGAAGGGGTGGCAGGGGAGGGAGGGAATGAGGGAAAGAAGGGGAGGGAGGGAGGGAGGAAGGAAAGGGAAGGGATGAGAAGGAGGAGGTGGGGGTGGGGGGAGAGAACAGGAAGGAGGAAGGAAGGAGCCAGGAGGGAGGAAAAGGAAGAAAGGGAAGGGAAAAGGAGAGGGGGGAGGGAGGGAAGGGAAGGAGAAAGGACAGAAACTCTGTCCTGGAGTCAGAAAATAGAAAGGTGGTTGCTATGGTATTCCCACTATTGTGGGGAAAAAAGGGGAATGGGGAGTTAGTGTTGAAGGAGTAGGGAAGATGAAAAATTCTGGAGATGGTTGGTGATGATGGTACAACAATGTGGATGTACTTAATGCCACTGAACTTGACACTTAAAAATAACTAAAGTGGTAATTTTTACCGCACACACTACTCTTGGACCTCTTGGCCAAACTGAGAGTATAAAAGTGAGTGGAGATTGAAGATGCGGGTGAGGGGATCTTGGAGACAACTGTGCTGTGTTCCCCCACACCGCAGGGTGGCAGGGATGAGGGAAGGGGTACCGGCCTCACTCCAAATCTAGAGAGCACAGCTTAAGGGACACCCCCTGGGGCGTTTGTCATGTGTTTTCCTCAGGTGGGGAGCCTTGTGCACTGGCATTCCATGTCTGCCTTGGGAAAGCGAGAAGGTGGGAAATGGCCATCTGCTTTGGGGACTTCGTGCATGAGAGATGCTGCTGTGTGGTGGGGGAGGGGCCGGGGACTGAGCTTGCCCTCTTTGTCCTATCAAGTACAGAGACAGCTGTCAACCCTGGCCCCAGTGTAGACCATTTTCACCCAGAAGGGCTGGCCTGGGTATGGCCTTCAGTGCCTTCCAGTGGGGCCGCCTAGACCATTGGTGGTTGCACAATGACAAAATGGGATGGACAGGTGGATTCTTAGGGCAGTGGAGGGAATAAGGGACCGCAGTCAAGAAGGAGTTCAGCCACATAAAGGGATCTTTAGGGGAAAGATCACTTCAAAGCTATAGGCCTCAGGGTGCCTGGGTGGCTCAGTGGGTTAAAGACTCTGCCTTTGGCTCAGGTCATGATCCCAGGGACCTGGGATCCAGCCCTGAATCGGGCTCTCTGCTCAGCGGGGAGCCTGCTTCCCTTCCTCTCTCTGCCTGCCTCTCTGCCTACTTGTGGTCTCTGTCTGTCAAATAAATAAATAAAATCTTAAAAAAAAAAAAAAAAAGCTATAGGTCTCTGAAGAGCCCACACTTGAATCCCATGAGAGAAACACCTGCTGGTCTAAATAGGATGAAACCATTCTAGAATGGGATAGCAAAGAGCTTTCCATCCTCTCTCCCCACTTCTCCTCTAGTCTTTTCTAGATCTGGAAAGACAGCTAGTGTGCTGGGGATAAGGCAACAAGAGAGGGAGAAGAGCTGATGTGATTCCCTCCCCCACAAAAGGCTACCTGTAGATCCTTCCAGGGAGGGGCAAGGACTCCCCTCCCAGGAGGTGGAACTGTAAACTAACAAATGGATTGGAACTTCTAGATTCTGAATCAAGACCATTTTGCTGTTTAGAGGACTGTAAGGCTTTGTATTATCTAAGAATTAATCAGGTTATGGGGCCTGAGTTTTCACCCAGGGACAGGAGAGGAACTCTTCCTACAGGGTAGGCTTAATGAGACAGTGGAAGACAGAAGTTGAGCTGCTTTTATGTTTATACCTCGTGAGTCTTGCTTACTCAGGGTGCCATTTCCATCTCTCGATTCGGGCCCTCCAGCCAACACAGCCGACATGATATTCCCCAAACACCCCAGGCAGAGTACAATTCCACCTTTGTGCTTGGGTTCCCGGTCTTCCTTGACTCCTCTTCCCACACTGCATTTTAATTTTACCTCTTACTAGAGGGTTGTTCTTACTTGTCTGATCACTCATGTAGATTTAAAGTGCTTGAGAGCAAGAGCCATGTCATCTTTGTCTCTGTTTCCCATATCTCCTCCGTCATAATACATAGTACCTAGTAGACACAGTACATAGTACATAGTACCTAGTAGACATTTTTCAAATGGTACGATGACCAAATGACTGATGAATGAAATAATACTAATTGATCATTACTTATGTGTACTGTGTTTGTGAAAGTAGAAAAGACCGTATTATGAAATTCTCATGGCTTTTTCCCCTGCGGTTGCCAAGCAAGTTTGAATCGGACTTATCTGATTTGCAAACCCACTCTTGCAATGCCACCAGGCATACACAGTGTTCTAAATGCTTCTAAAAGAGGAAATAATCATCTTTTTTATGGGCATATGTAGTCATTTTTTATTTTCTAAAAACGTAAGTAAATGGCGGAATATCCGTATTGATCATAGAAAAATTACAAGATACAAATGAGCATTGCAACAAACAGTCACCTACAACCCACCTCCCAGGCATAACCTTACTGTTAACACTGTCTCTCATCTTTTTCCACGTGCCAGTTTTTTTCTCGGAATAGCAGTATAGGCCACTTGGGGTAAAATTAGTATTTGTCCTGTTATTTTAGGAAGAGATTCTAAAAGGATTTATGATATGTGTAAGAGGGAAGGTGATGGGAAAGGGTAGACCCTGGATAATAGACATGTCCCTGGTTTGGGAGTCAAAGTGAGTAACGATTGAGTAAAAAGATTAATTCAACCACTGTGTTGTCAGGACACCTTAGGCAAAGGCGAGAGAGGACCGGTAGGATCTCTGGCTGACTTAGGATCTGTTCCTAAATCAGCCTGTCTCCTGCCTCCTAGGCCAGCCTGTCCAAGGCACCAGGCTGAGATGGTGATTAATATGGGAGGGAGCCTTAAGCTAAAGAGGAGCTTTTCTTTCTTATTTGCCTTGGGTTCTGATTAAATTTGGGAAAAGGGGGTTGAAAACTGAAGTGTGGCAAAAACTCTACAGTGGGGGTTTCCCGTTGGGAGATTTTGCCCCCAGAGAATATTGGCAACATCTGGAGTTATTCATGGTTGTCACAGCTGGAGGATGAGTGCTACTGAAACCCAGTAGGTGGAACCCGGAGATGTTGCCAACCATCCTACAACACACAGCACAGCCTCCCCAAGTAAAGAAGGATCTGGGCCCAGATGTCAGCAGGGCTGAGGTTAAGAATCCCTGCTTTAACAACAACAACAACAACAACAAAAGGCAAGAGAACAGTTGGCAAATATTTTCTTATATATTTCTTATATTATGTCTCACTTGCCCATTGAGAGATGTCAGCTTGAAAACTCTTTGAGTCTGGAGTCTATCAGGTGGATTAAAAATGCTAGAGGTTTTTATCATTAATCAGTCTTTTGTGCATTCGTGAAAGGTCAAGAGTTGTCCTAAGAAAGGGCAGAAAGCCCTTCATGTAAATCATACTTAAAGTTATCCCAAGAAGCTTTCAAAACCTGATACCATTTAAGCCAGTGGTACCCATAGCCAGATGTTTTTTTAACCCAGGGGCAAAGCTGGGGAAAGGAGATGGAAAAAGAGTAAGATACTGGAGCTTCTTTCTAGCTTTGCTCTTCGTAGCATTGAGATTTTTGTGGAATTAAGTGACTCCTTTTCTAGTATATTTTTGTGTTTGTCTTCAAGCCTTGGAATGACTTGCAGGGTTCAGAGACATCATTACATACCTGTGTCACTGACCCCACTGTTTATTTTCCAAACATTACGTACTTCGAGGGAGCACAGAGGGGGAAGTGTGTGTTGTGACTGCACCTATGGGTGAGGTGGCTAGAGGTCATGGTGGCTCTCAGGTCATCAGATCCCTAAGAGGTGGTAAGGCGTGCAGTTCGTACTCCAGAAACAGTCAGGTGGACTACAGATCGAGGCAAAGAAGCTAGGCGTGTGACTTTGAAAGCTTCATATTCTTTTCTTTTTTTCTTTTCTTTTAAACATGATTGAATCAACTTGGTTTTTGTGAGCCTCACAGATATGTGGAGAAACAACAGCTTGGCAGGAGTTGGGAAAGGGGGAAGGGATCTAAATTAAATATAACAGTTGCTTGGCAATTTAGTTGCTGACAAAAAAACAAGTCATTTAATCTGAAAACCATGTGTAATACGTCGGGAAGGAGAAAAGAACAATTAGCCCACTTCTTATGTAGCCTTTATTGACAACACTATATTAATTGTAATTATTCAATTGAAAGTGCTCTTCCGTCTTCTTTACTACAACTCAATAAACGGCACATGTACTTGGCTTTCACCCTGTCTCATGCTTTGTAAGGAACGTGTCGTTCTCTCTAGCCGTCCAGCTTACAGCAGGGAGGTTCCCCTTTCACATCTGTCCCGCCTGCTTCCTACTGCTTCTTCTTGCTATATCCATCCATCCATCACAAATTACCACAAACTTTGTAACCTAAAACAACAGAAATGTATTCCCTTGCAGCCTGGAGGCAGAAGTCCGAAATCTGAAGGTTCTAGGGGAGCCCCTTTCCTTACCTCTCCCAGTTTCTGGTGGCTCTAGGAAATCCTTAACTTGTGGCCACCACGACTCTAATTTCTTGTCTTGCTCCCATCATTGTGCTATTAACAGAATCCATTGACTGGGTGGTTTATTAACGACAAAAATGTATTTCTCACAGATCTGAAGGCTGGCAAGTCTGAAATCAAAGAGCCCAAACATTTGCTGTCTGGGCATTCTCTAGGGTCTTTTTTTTATAGGGCCACTAATATGTACATGAGGGCTCCATCCTCATGACTAATCACCTCAAATACTGTCACACTGGGTATGGAGTTTCACTGTATTAATTTTGGGGCAGAGGGTGGAACACATATTCAGTCCAGAACACTGTCTCTGTTTTCACGTGCCCTTCCTGTGTCTTATCCTTATCTTCCTATTTGAAGGACACTTATTATTGGTTTTAGGGCTTACCTGGGTAATCTAGAATGATCTCATCTTGAGATCCTTAACTGAATCACATCTGCAAATACACTTTTTCCAAATAAGGTGACATTCACCTTATGTCCTTATGAACTATTTATGTCCTGGGGTTAAGACATAGGCAGAATTTGAGGGGTCACCCCTCAACCCCACTAAAAAACCCTTTTTTTCTTTCCCAGAATGCTGAGTATACTATAGTTACTAATAAATGCTTATTGATTTGAAAGTGTGCTCATTTCAAAGTGGCCCAAATTAATGGCTGGGCTAATTGCCCCACCTTGTTTCAAAGAGGCTCTGTTATTAGCACTACAGAATGCACGGACATAAAAACAGTCCAACCTGGCAAGGCGAATGTGTGTTTCCGACTAAAGATCTAATAGTCACACCTAAAGCAAAAACAGTCAGTAAATTGAACCATTATTATAACCTGTAAGATTGCTGTTTTTCTAAGTGTTGGTCCTTGGGCTGCAATTAACTTCCTAGGTGGTCTTGAGGATTACTAGCTCCCAGCAAGGTATGAATGTCTCAGTTGAATCGACCCTGTTTACCCTTTATTAATTTTGGTGCCCTAGAAGAGAGAGAGAAGAAAACTGGTCAGGGCTTTAAAAATAGAGGGAGACAATTGTCATATTAAAATGTTTGCTTTGATTGGATTCGCTGAAATGAGTAAGTCCTGAAACAGGGACAGACGTTCACCATGTTCTCTGTTACTTCTGGAAGCAGTATAGCAGGGAGGATGGAGCACATGGGGGTGTGGCCGGGAGACCCTGATCACCGGACCCGGAGTGCTAGATTCGGAGACCTGGCTGGGCCTGGTTCTGCGGGTGCAGGTGTGGTCTTGGGCAAGCCACTTACTCTCTCTGGGCTTCCGTTCCCTACATTTTCAGGAAACCATGTGGGCTGAGCTAGCAGTTTTTCAGTCTGTATGTCGTGTGCTGTGGTGCTTGTCTCACTTGCTCCCAGAAACAATCCCAGTGGTTCTTTCTGTGATTAGAAACTGGGTTTGATGGGGCGCCTGGGTGGCTCAGTGGGTTAAAGCCTCTGCCTTCGGCTCAGGTCATGATCCCAGGGTCCTGGGATTGAGCCCCGAATCGGGCTCTCTGCTCAGCAGGGACCCTGCTTCCTCCTCTCTCTCTGCCTGCCTCTCTGCCTACTTGTGATCTCTGTCTGTCAAATAAATAAATAAAATCTTAGGGGGGGGAAAAAAAGAAAAGAAACTGGGTTTGGTTCAGAATTTTAAAACCGTGGTGTTGTGGTTTCTCCTCCTTCACCTCCTTGCAGCGGAGAGCTACAAGGAGACTCAGATGGTGAAGATTAAAGAGGAGCCCATGGAGGTCGACATCCAGGACTCGCATGTCTCGGTATCACCCAGCCGGAATGTTGGCTATAGCACTTTAATCGGGCGAGAGAAAACCGAAACCTTACAGAAGATGCCAGAGGGCAGAGTGCCCCCAGAGAGAAACCTCTTCAGTCAGGACATCTCTGTGAAGATGGCTTCCGAGCTTCTCTTTCAACTGTCAGGTACATTTCTGTGCAGAAAAATGTCAATAATTGGGAATAATTGGAAGGAAAGCCACTCTAACAAAGTAAAAACACCCGCATTATAGAATTTCTCAGGCAGAAATCAATTTTGTTACTTTAACATGCATACTGCCACTCAAAGTAACAGTGAATAAAATGTTGCCAAGTGGAACTCCTGCCAAACTTTCTTTAATAAATAGTTAAGAATCACTTGAAATTAGAACTCTATTCAGTTCCATGCAAATGATCCCTGTTGACTAGGCTAAACATCTCACCTCCACTTTTGCTTAGGCAGTTGATCTGATTAACAGCCTCTTGTTTTTTTTTCCCAAATGTTCAAAAGATAAACTTCCATTTACTCCAACAGTGACTGAATTACCATGAATTCCAAATTAGTGCGGTTTGAATTAAGATTGTACTGTATCTTGCCAAAAAAAAAAAAAATCAAGAAAAGGGAGTAGATGAAAATGTGAGGACTCTTTCCAGCTATCCCCTTGCAGAGCGTTTTTCTTTAAACCGATCGTTTCTACTTTGAATATTTGGAATTCGCAGGTGTAGGAATTACCAGCTCAGCTAAGTGTCCTGATAGAACAGTTGATGGTCCTCTTGGTTACCTTTGTTAACTCTTTCAAGCTGCAGAGTGTTGGTCCTGAACAAATTTAACATGCTGTTATTATTTGAACATGATTGAGATTGAAGATATAGACACGTACAAGATTCAGATTCATTGAAATACGCAGAGCTTGTCCACACTCAAGCATTGGCCTCTGTATAGAAGTTCATGCATCAGTAGAGTTTGTTACGAATGTTTGAGAAACTCTGTTTCGTTACGGATAGCATATTCAAAACACCACGAGATGCCTCATTATTTAAGTATTCACTTGCTTTCCCTGCTAAGAAAAATATCAGGAAGAAGCTAGAATCTGCATACCATCGTGATAGTTCACCTTGTTGTTGGCCTGGTGACACACGCCAGAGCTTGAAACTATCGGTTGGTCCCGGAAATGGTGGCCTCCTGCTTCTCAAACAGGGATTGTTCTTTGTGCAAAGCCTTGCAGTAATGGAAATAGTGAATTCCATAAACTTCACAGGACACGTGGATCCTCCCAAGCTCCCCAAAGCTCCAAATTCTACAAGATGCTTTTCTTTTTTTTTTTTTTTTAAACAAGTTGAAAGCATATCTCAAACAATATAACTTTGAAAATGACTTAGCAGTTACAATTTGCAAAAGTGAGGCCAGTGTGTGGTTCTTTTCAGAAAGTCTCTGTCTCTCCCGGTACATTATCACTGTCCGCTATCAGTGACAAACTTTGTGTCTGAGAGTTCTCACCCGGGCACTGTCACTTACTCCCTGGGTGACCTCAAGCAAGTCTTTTAGCCCCGGTTTCCTGCTCTCTGAAAGAATACTGCCTCTGAATCCAATCCAGCCTCATTGCCATTGTCTAGTGCACAGAAGGCGACCGTCTACACCAACTTGCGCGTAGCCTTTTCAGACTAGTACTACAAGTATTAGGTGGGTGTTGTAAGTCTTTCGTTTTTCCAAATTATCTATTTAAATTTGTTCAAAAATCCCTAAGATTGGGATTTTTTATTTGCTCTGCCATGGAAACCTGAAACCCTCGTCGAGCTGGCCAGGTTTTCTCTGCTTGCTGAAGCCGTTGAGGGCTGTGACAGTCAGGGCAGAATCCTCCCATTTGAACTGGATTGGGAAGGCCGGAGTTCAACTCTTGTGTTCTCGAAAGCTAATTAAATAATTCCTGACAGCTGGTAGATACAGACCTCAAGACAGAAAAGGGAGGGTTTACCTCTGCTAGTCTAATGATATTTTTTTGTCCCTGGTGACATTTATCAGAATAAGTGCTCGATGACTGCAGAACCCAGAGGTCTTATGGCTGTTTTTATATCCCCTCGCACAAAGGGGCCTGACAATACAGAATGCTTAAAGGTTGTCATCAAAGTCAGAAGCGGAACAGTTGCAACAACTGCAATTTTCATGCTGAATCAGAGGAAAGCAGAAATTTTCAGCTGGGGAAACATGTAGTAGGAATAACGGGTTCTGGCGCGCATCTCTCCGTGTGTATGTGTGCTTATTAAGGCCTCATTAAAATCAGACAACACACTTGAAGTTTGTCAGTGACTGTTTCCCTTTGATTGGTTTTTACTAAGATATTTTTGTGGATGCTGTCTATATGCTTTTAATGATTGTCTTTACGAATAAGACAGGGAGGGTTTGAATATTTACAAAGGAAACCAAAAGAAAACCACAAGAGAGAAAAAGAAACGTTGAGGGAGTTTCTGTTTAAGCCTTAGAGACACAAATTGAGTAAGAACGACCTACAAGGGATGTTTCATTCTTTCTTCTTACAGAAAAAGTGAGCAAAGAGCACAATCACACAAAAGAAAACACCATTCGGACAACCACCAGGTAGGCTATTTTGGGGAAGGGGGGGGTCCCCTCAGAGTACCCCCTGTGTGGGCCATCAGGCCCCGATCACACATGGTGCATTGTTCCCCAAACTCTTTTCTCCCGCTGGGTTCAAAGGAGTCATGCCTGTTGCCCCCAGTTTGTTAGAAATTTAGTGGAAATAATACAGAAAGCAACAGTGCCAAGGGGGAAGACCACTAATATTTATCAAACATCTAATAGATGTTACTGGCTGGAGAATTTTCCAGATGTTTTTGTTTTTGTTTTTTACTCCTTATAATACTTTTGTGAAGTAGGTCATATTATTATTCTCTTTGCAGAAGTTTTTTGACTTGGGAGTTTAAACGGGTGGCACAGCTGGGATCGGGGGCTGGGTCCGTATCTCAGAAAGGCTTCACCCAGTCAGGAGACCAAGGTTCTTACTGCAGCTGTATTCCTAAGTAGCTCCGCAGGTGTGGACAGATCACTGGTCACCAAGGATATCCCAGCTTTTTACCTCACAGCATTGTTAGGAGGGGAGAACATTTTCAAGTGAGAGAAAATGCTTCAAAAGGCTGCAGGAAGACCTTTGTCATTAACAGCTGTAGATAAGGATGCTGTGCATTTGCCAAAGGCAGTTTGAGGAGGTCAGCCAAGGTGGGCTGCCCATCCATTAGCCAGATGGAAGGAGGAGGACCAGCTGTGCCACCACTCATCCCCAGCCTGAAAGGCCATCCCGACCCCAACTGCGCTCCACTAGCGCATACCCCACCACTGCGAGAAAGGAACCCCAGGGGAGATAGGAGCTCTAGCTTTCAAGGACCGTCCCCCACCCTCAGACCCCCCTCTCCAGTCCCTGGGTTAGCCCCAGAGGCGGGCTTTACCAGGTGAAATAGGAACAGGGAGAACGAGATGTGAGCTCCCAAGAAGGCTTTCAGTCAAGGAACTAAGCTTTCGCGAGCAATCGTAGATTCTTCCTGATGGGAACAGTTGACTGGTTTGGTGTTTTTAGTTCTTGCAACAAAGGATAAATGATGTTTTTCTCTTTTGAGGTGGTATGAGTCGACCTCAGAGCATCATCAGGCATGTGCTCATCTGAACCTTAACCTGAGTTGTTTTTTCCTTTTTAATTCTATGAATTGGAATTTAGGGGTATCAAATGTCAAACAGTAATTAGAACAGAGCCAGCTGGCCTCACATGAAGTTTGTATAGTACTAGGAAAACGAAACCTGCTGTAACAACGGAACAGAAGAGGGGCACAGCCTTGTCTTTGTGTATTAAGTACACAGTTGGAAAATGGGTCTTTCAATCTGGGCTGCACATTGTTTAGGGAAATGGGTCTGGGGGCTGGGAGGGCTACTTGTCTATTAAGTTGGATGCCCGAATAGGAGATGTTACTTGCTGCGGATTCCAGTGGACCTTCCACATGTCATCTTAAGACTGTTTAGTATCTATGCTTGCGGCCATGGCTGTAAACCCACGAAGTTGTCCTGATTGGGAGACAATGAAAGACAGCAGACTAAAAATCATCAATGTTCACTTTAATTGCTTCCATAGGTTTGTTGAAGTGTCACGGGTCAGGTTCCTTAGAAGCTGAGCCCGAGACAAGGATTCCTGGGAAGGGACTCTATTGAGGGAGTGCTCTCAGTGCATTTCAGTGCTGGGAAATGAAGGTGGCAGGAGAGGGAAGGGGACATCGTGGAGCAAGGACGTAGTTTTCGCTGGGTTCCAGCTTTAGCTTGATCCCACAGAGAATTCTGGAGCATGAATTGCACCACAGTGTAAAGCCTGCCTGGAGGCAAGGGGGCCAGCTCTTTGGACCTCCATGCTGTTCACTAGCTTCGGGTCACCCCCAGCAGGTGATGTGGAACTCCTCGTTGCAGAGGCTCCAAGGGTGATGGCAGTTCCCCCTTGCCGTTCACAGCCAGCACGGCCAGCCACTTGCTCGCTCGCTCACTTGCTTTCTCTCGTGGGGAGCCCACTAATGAAGTAAAGGAGTTCTGGGCAGGACCCGACAGCACCCCCTGTGGGCTTTCTGCTAGATCTTTAAGATCACATCATAATATGTACATAACAGAAAGGTATGCTGCAAAGGCATGTTATTTTATGCTTTTCAGGTGTTCTCTGGGAAGACTAAGAGGAGGTTTGAACTAGCCCCAAATGAGTGAAATGCATCTCACAGCCTAAATTGCCTTGGCTAGAGCTAGAACATAATTATAGGATAGAAGAGAATTTTTTTTAGCCATTTGGCAAAAATGAGGCAATCTTTAAATTCTTTTCTTGCTGGGAGAGTATGAGTAAGAAGAAATCCAAATCAGATCTTTTGCCCAAAGCAGAGGAAGAGGTGCTTGCCGAGAGCCCCCCACATGGTAAGCGTTCATCAAGCAGCGTTACAGAATTCTGGGTTTATTCTCCTTCTATAGAATCCTTGGTGTGTTTTTATTCCTTTGAGTAGGAACCTGTTCAATTAGACTCTCCTCAAACAGATCTCTTTTTTACCTTCTCACCTCATTACTTTGGGTGGAATAGAATCAAGCGTCTTTGTGCCAAGAAATCCTCCTTAACCTCAATTAACTGATGGCAGGGACGGGGGAAAAATGCCAGCTCCCTCTCTTATTCGATTCCTGTTTTAGAAGGAACTCTTATTCTGTACGCATAAGGTCAGCTCATGGGGGTTACTTTTTAAGGTAGGATTTGCAATACTTTTCAAAAAAAATGACCTCAAGCCTCCAAATTTCCTTATCTCTGGATCTCTAGGTACTTAGTGGGATCTTCTTCTGGGTCCAGAAGAATCTGGCTGTCCAGAACAGTGGCTCGTGATTGCAGTCAAGTTCAGAATCTGCCATGTTTGAGAGTTGCTGGGTATATTGAAAATAGTTTAATTCTGAAGGGTGGTCCTTGGTACATTGACCGTAGCACAGTACAGAGGGACAGGCTCTTCCAGATGCCAGGGGGTACCTGAGCTCCTCCACTCAGTGAGATCTCCTGGCCCTAGAGTCTGGATGTCCAGGGCGCCAAGAGCAGAGAAGAGATGTGCAGTCCTGGAAGAAGGCAGCTGATTCTCTTTCCCTGTCCTGTATAAACCCACAACTTTCTCCACAGTTGTTTGTCAGTTTTGGTCTTGACTCTCATTCCAACCACAGGAACTAAGGAGAAGTTTAGCAGCCCAGGAAGAAACACTGTAGCTTGGCATTCCACTATGTGCTTAACCAAGGAGAGAAGACGTGGGGTGCAGATGTCCATGCCTGGGCACCAAGGGAGCATGAAGCTTGGGAATGTATGTACAGCCCACCATCCATCATATCCCACCATATCCCATACGGGCTGATAGTTGTGCCTCCCTCCTCTTCAGATCCTTTCCACTGGCATTTCTGCTGTTTGTTAATATCTCTATTATAAGATGGGCAGATAGGGAGAGAGAAAATGATGTTAGACAGCATTCCTTGTTAGCAATTAAAAAAAAAGTTTAGGTGAGGCTAAAGGTTGAAATGGGGAACTAGCAAGTTTCTGGGTCATTGGCTCTCTACCTCGTTTAAAAAAAAAAAAAAACTCAGTGGAAAATTTCAAACATATACAAAAGTAGAGAAAGTACCCATCACTCAGTCTGAACAATGATCATCTTGTGACCCTTATTGAAAGGTCTCCTCCTTTCGTTCCCCCTCCCCCTGAATTATTTTAAAGCAAATCCCAGACATCATTTTAAGAACATGTTTGAGAGTGCTTTTTCTTTCACCCCAAGAACTGAGACCCAGCTGCTTAAATTAGTGTCATCTTCCCAAAAGTAAAGGAGGAAAACAGTCTACCGGAGTGCACCGTGTAGCCAGGCAGAGAAATCAATCTACTTACCAGCTGAAATGATTGGGTCATGTGGTCCTGCTCACCAATGCCTTGACCTTAAGCCCTCCACCCTTGTTTGTGCCCTCCTAGGGGCACCTCCACTGAATCAGTCCTTTAGTTGGAACTTCACTGCAAATGCTAAAACAGCAGTTCTTTTGCCTGTTTAACCTCAGAGTCTAGCAAATTCAATCTAAGTGTTAAGAAGGCTGTGCATCTCCTTTGAGATAGTGTGTGGACGGAGCGTTCTTAATGCCATTCTACCTGATAAATGAGATGAGGAGACAGTCCAGCCAGACCCCGGAGAACAGAAGGACTGAACACTTGAGAGACTAATAAAATCCCGATTTTTTATTTCCTTTCCTAGCACACGCCTAGATTCTGCAGGGAATAGATAACCAGCTCATATGATCATTTGTTGATGAAAATATATGAGGCATGATATCATAACCAGATCCCAAAGTTTAATGGAATAAAAAGAAGATCTACATCTTCTGACATGGACCATCACCCCGCCAGATGCTGGATAAGATCGAAATAGGAAAATGGAACCCTAGAGTAAGAATCAGATAGCTCCTGGCAGGTGAATTGGACATGCTCAGTGTTGCGTAACACCATGAACGTCAAACAGTGGCCGCCAAGATCCCTCTCTTGGTTATTTGTTCTCTCTTTTACCCATTAATAATTCAGTGTCCATGGGGATATAAGATTGCAGGCCTTAAGAAAAACTTCTCACACCTGGCTTGCTTTATTCCAAAAGTAAGGAAGTGTTTACCCGAATCGTCCTTTTCCCCATTACAAGACAAAAAGCAGAAGTGGGAACATTGGAGAAAGGTAGACTTGGATCACGCCATGCCAACCAACATTTAATTTGCCCAATCTTCAGAACTTGGAATGTGGACTCTTCGTTATGATTTAGATAATGGCACTTACAGTGCTCACTAAAAGACATATGCACTGGGAAGTGTCCAATATAGAATTTTTCTATGTGGTCATTTGGATGCATGTCCTTAAATATTTACGATTCAGTAATAGAACTTGCACACATTTGGAAAATCATCAATTTGTACAATTTCCTCTTTTCATTTTTTTGGAAGGCCAAAGAGAATAATGCTCTATTACCTTAAAAAGTAAAACATTACTTACAAAGAACATTGGGTTAGACAAAAGCAATTAAGAAAATAAACAAGAAAGGGAGCACATGAAATTGGTGATTTTTGAGTAGCTCTCCACATTTTTTCATTACCCATTAAATTTAAGGACTTTAAAATTAAATGCATTGAGATTCCATTTCTTAAAAAATGGAATTTGCTACTAATTTCATGGAGTTCCTTCAGTTAAGACATTTGGTGCTTTATTTGGTGAAGTCAAGGCTCTTGGAGGGCCATATGGCGCCCCTGCAAACTTTGAAACTTTTCCTCAAGATACTGCCATCTACTGGAATACTGTCACAATAAATACACACATTTTGATACCTGTGATTAAGCAACCCCCTGTGATTAAGCAGGTTGTGCAGTGCACAACCTGAACTACTGTCCACAGCTGCTCTGGCACAAATGTTGACTGTCTTTTCATTGGCAATACATCCTTTTGAACTTATCTTTGAGTTTTAAGTTTTCAAAGAAATTAAAGTCATCCTTGAAAACAGTAGATTGTTTTGCATATAGCCTGAAATTATTTTGTCCATTGCTGCCACTTGGGTTTTTTTCCTTTTTATTTTACCAGACCTTTCTCAGTACTTTTTATTCCTGCACTGTATTTGTCCTGTATGACCCCTGCCATTTTTCTTTCCATCTGTGATGCCTATATTGAACTGTTGCAGTTGAAACAATATGCTTCCAGAACCATTTGGTATTGTGTTATTGTAAAGAGACAAGTTTAAATCTCTCTTTGAGGATCTAAAAGAGGGCTGTGCCTCTTCTTCATTTCCCACAAGCTCTGCTGCCTTTCCTTCTGGCAGCTTACACCAGTGGTCCATCTTGTTTGTGTAACTCAGAATAGCCAGGGATAAAGTATAATTGTGTCAGGCTCTCTAAGTAGACATCCAGCTTTCTCCCTCAGCTACCTTTGAAAGGTTAAGCAAGGGTGACATGACCAAAAGGTATATGTGGTTTAGGTGCTAGCCCAGTCCTGTTCTTCCTATCTGGGACTTTCTCGCAAGAGTGTCTCTGTGGTTGTCACTAGAAGCGTATCAGATATAGAAGGGTTGGCCTCTGTTGAGGAGTAAAAAGTCCTCTTGGGTGATGCAGACCAGAGAGCATCCACATTTCACCAGCGTTACTCACAGCTTCCATAGGACAGAGTCTTGGGTCACTGCAAGGAAGACTGAGTTCATCTGTTCTCAGCTCACCTGAGCAGAAAGCCTGTTGTCCTTGTTTATGCTTAAAGTCCGAGTCTGGTGGGAGATCCAGGTCCCTCACAAGCTGACATTTCGTGGATCCGGACGTGCAGGTTCACTTCCGTGGTCTGCGGTTGGCTCCGGCTCCCTGGGTCTGGCCTCACCGCCGCAGTGGCCCTCCACAAGGCCTGGCATTGTGCTCCTTGTCCTGAGAAGTTTCATGGCCCCACAGTGGATGAATGCTTGAGCTACAGCAGCAGGAATTGTTCCTTGAAAACTTGGTGTTAGCTTGTACAGACTGGCCTGCTTCTGAGACAACCCGAAATAGAAGGCATTTGTGCTATTGAAAGAAGAAAATTTAAAAGACATTACCAATATATATTTCTTCGTAAGATGCTCTGATGTTCTCTGATATTTTCAGTGGCCTCTCCCTTCCGTAGATTTTGGCTTTCCTCCAGCTAAAGTTGCCTGATCCTGGTGGAATCCTGATTTACAGACAGTTGTGCCCACCTGGGTCTTAACACTGCCTTCCATTATATCGTCCCTCGGCTTACTCTTTAAAAAAACTAAGAGCCTCTTTAACAATGAAGAATCCTACACTGTAAAACTGAGTCTTTTTTTAAGTTTTAAAAAGAACTTTTATTGGAGGAAAACATAAAGAAGAAAAAATAATCATTTATAATCAGTGCTGCTGCATAGAGACCGCCTCAGCTAAGTTGGTGGTGTAGCAGCTCCTGGCTGACTTTCTGTCTGTTGTAAACGTATACTTTCCTGTAAAAACTGGATCTAACTGTATATACAGTTTTGCAGACTTCTGTTTTCATCTAGCAATATCCTAAGAACTTCTTTCCGTACCAGTAAACATAACTCAGTATTATTCTTTTAATATTTACATAGTATTCAGTGTTTGCACATGTCATAATGTATTGAATCAGTCCCCTGTTATTGGATATCAAGAGTTTGGGTTGGTTTGGTTTTCCTAAGCTGTTGCTAATATAAACAAACTGGGGGTAAATGGATTTCAAAAAAGCATTCAGTTTTCAGGCTTTTGCATGATTTGTCTAATGGACTTTCAAAAAAGTTGAATCTGTAATTCTACCAGAAGCTAAGAAGAGGTAGAGAGAGAAAATATATTTTTTTAAGATTTTTTTAATTTCTTTATTTGTCAGGGACAGAGGGAGAGAGAGCGAGCGAGCACAGGCAGACAGAGAGGTAGGCAGAGGCAGAGGGAGAAGCAGGCTCCCCGCCGAGCAAGGAGCCCAATGTGGGACTCGATCCCAGGACCCCAGGATCATGACCCAAGCCGAAGGCAGCCGCCCAACCAACTGAGCCACCCAGGCGTCCCGAGAGAGAAAATATTTTAAAGGTCTTAGGCTTTATCAGTTAAATTTTTTTTCACCGATTGGAGGTTATAAATTCTATTTTATAGTTACAGTCTTTTATTTATTGATTCTTAGTGCTGTCAAGCATTTTGTTCACAGGGAGGCATTTGTGTTTGTTCTTTTGTATATTTTCTTTTACTGCCATTTATTCTTCTCTTTGATGATTTGTCTGGGTTGGAATTTTCCTTTGATTGTTATTGATTTTTTTTTTATTATCAAAAATTTCAAAACAGAGTAGAAAGAATAATGAAATAAACCACCACGTTCCCATCACCCACTGAGAAAACATTTGCCACACTTTACTTCATGAACTTTTTCTTCCCTCCAATTTAAGTCACATCCCAGGGCGCCTGGGTGGCTCAGATGGTTAAGTATCTGCCTTCAGCTTGGGTCATGATCCCAGGGTCCTGGGATTGAGTCCTCCATGGGACTCCCTGCTCAACGGGGGGGGGGGGGGCCTGCTTCTTCCTCTCCCTCTGCTGCTCCCCCTGCTTGTGCTCTCTCACTCTCTCAAATAAATAAAATATTTAAAAATACATATTTAAATCACATCCTAGACATCATAACATTCATTCTCAGATTCTTTGATGTATACCTCTAAAAAATAAGAATATTTTCCACAATGCCATTGTACATTGTACAGAATCAACAACACATTTGAGTGTTTTTAATTGCTGAGAAAGTTCTGTTTGATCGGCACCAGCCAAGTATGCGGTCATATCAATGGACTAGGAGGAGGAGACACAACTTAGCTTTCTTGTCAACTCTGAAAATTAAAAATGGAAATCTGGTGCCCATATGAGTAGTCGAATGACCTTGGCTCTCCATCTGCCCACAAGCCCCATTTAGAAACCCACTGAGTCTGTCGTGCCAGCCTCAATTTGTAGATAAACGTCCTGGCTGAAGTCTGCCAGTGTATAGTGATTAATTCACGTTTTATTCAGTACAGTCCTTCTTTCTCTGAAAATGTGTGCATCCAACATGATCAACAACCATGTTTCGAAGCCTGCCCACTGGGGTTGTAAGTGTTCACCTCCATTATGTCCCTCTCAAGCCTGAGTAGGGAACTTGCTGTTTTGGATGGTCACAGTTGTCTTCAGGTCAGAGGCTTGCAGTGAGTTTTAGTCCTGAGCATTCGTCCCTACCCCCATGTTCACATTCTTTTATTAAAATAAATACATTAAAATCATTCAAGAATAGGGGGTCCATATTTCTATGGCGTTGCAAAGAGAAGGGTAGTGTTGGCGAACGCCATTAAAACTGTTTTCTTTCATTATAGATGATTACCTTTTTAACAGACTTCTAGAACGTTCCTAGGAAAATTGGCACTGACTGCTATACCTAAAATGTTAATATCCGGGCCCATGTCAGAAGCAGCAGCTAATCTCCCAACCAAAATGAAATTGAGGGGCCAAGCTGGAAGTTGGGAGGACCACATACAGTCCAAGGTGTCAGAGCAATTGTTATAATGTAGCAAAATGACCTAGCTAGGGTTTTGTAAAGTACTAAAAAATCTTCTAAAAAAAAGTGTTTTAAATTTTTTTTTTCTTCAAGATTTTATTTATCTATTTGAGAAAAAGAGCACAAGTAGGGGAGAGGGGCAGAGGAAGAGGGAGAAGGAGGCTCCCCACTAAGTGCAGGGAGCCCGACACGGGGCTTGATCCTAGAACCCTGGGATCATGACTTGAGCAGAAGACCGATGCTTAACTGATTGAGCCACCCCAGTACCCCAGTACTAAAAATTTTTCTACAGAGATCTGTAGAACTGGGGATTTAATGTATTTCAAATACAATCATTATAAATGTTATAAAACACATAGATAAGCAAATATATAAAAATATATTAAGCATCTGTTATTCCATTATAAATTATTAGCAAAGAAATTAATCAAGGCCAGTGGTATTTGAGATTAAAAAAATAAGTACTTCCTAAAAATTCATGCATTAAGTATGAAAATCAAATTGAAAATGAAATAATGTTACTTGACCTTTTATAAAAACTGAAAAATCAAAAAGAAAGTGTGGTGATGTTTTGTTGTTCAGTTGTGGGCACATTTTCACACAACCTACTCCAGCTTCTCAGAAAGTTTCTTCTGACCTTAAAGTACTTGAGGAAATGTTGAGAAGATAGTAAGAACTAATCCGACTAGTACCCCTATTCTGTCTCTTCGAATAATCCCATCTTTTATATTTAACATGTGGGAAAAGCTTTAAAAAAAAAAAAAAACAGTGTTTTTCCTTCTTCCGCAAGGACGGTCTTCTGTTTTTGTTAGGCAGATCTAGGTTTTGTTCAAAGAAAACATTACCAATTTGTTATCATTTCCTTTCGTGTCATTATCTATGCATGGAGATTCCATGTGGAAGTTACCTGTATCCATTTCAATCTGTCACATATATATTCCACACAGGCAGAAAGTCCTTGAATGAGAGTAAGATTTATTCTTGGAATCACTTTGTTCTCCTGCCTGTCTTTTCTGGAGGCTTCTGGAGACACGCAAGATTGTTTTTGCAGCCAGTATCTCCTGCTCACTTCAAGATGTTAATGCCGTTTGTCACTCTTGAGGTGTGTCTCAAGGTCAAAGTGATTCAGAGGTCAGAGTTTTAAAAAGACCAGTACAGTGGTGGGACGCCTGGGTGGCTCGGTTGGTTAAGCAGCTGCCTTCGGCTCAGGTCATGATCCCAGCGTCCTGGGATCGAGTCCCACATCAGGCTCCTTGCTTGGCGGGGAGCCTGCTTCTCCCTCTGTCTCTGCCTGCCATTCTGTCTGCCTGTGCTTGCTCTCTCCCCCCCTCCCTCTAAAAAAAAAAAAAAAAAAAAAAAAAAAAAAAAAGACCGGTACAGTGGTTTTAGATTAATATATGGAATTTGAGTCTTAAAAATACCAGGATATGGGGCACCTGGGTGGCTTAGTGGGTTAAACCTCTGCCTTCAGCTCAGGTCATGATCTCAGGGTCCTGGGATTGAGCCCCACATTGGGCTCTCTGCTCAGCAGGGAGCCTGCTTCACCCTCTCTCTGCCTGCCTCTCTGCCTACTTGTGATCTCTCTGTCTCTCTCTGTTAAATAAATAAATAAAATATTTAAAAAAAAAAAAACAGGATATATCAGTACAGAAAACTCCTATTTTACTGACTTGAATTAATAGCTGCGCTGGGGCTTAGTAGAGAAGAGGCAAGCCGTGTAAACGGCCATCTGGTGAGGTGGCCCAGGGACTGGGGTCTGCTGGGGAGTGGGTAGCCGCTAGAGAGAGAAGACGTTGACCCCCACAAAACCTTTCACAATATGTAGCTTCTCAGAAATATCTGAGTCGGATCACTTATTCTTAAAATTTCCTTAAAACAAAACAGTACAAAACTTAACCCAGATTCTTTTGGACGTAAATCCTGAGGCCCTAGTTATGTTATATGAGACATAGCTGAATAGCCCATCAAGTACTTTAACTTGAAAATACACCATGTTTTTTATTCATTAAGGAAAAAATTTGTAAATGTGCAAATGAAGTCAGAGTATCACTTCCGCATGATTTGTCTGAAACTGTTACACTAATAGAATTTCATTCTACCCTGAAGTATATAGATCCTTACAGGTTCTGAGTGAAAACTCACTACAGAGCAGTCTCTTTCCCTTGTTTAATCTTTCTTTTCTCTTGGCCATTCCCAAGTTCAGTCCTAAGAGTTATAATTGTCTTTTAGAAGGGAAAAAAAATACATATTTACTTTCCATTGCTCCTTTGAAATAATTGTGTCATTATTTATAGTACTTTTTCCTGGGGCACCTGGGTGGCTCAGTTGGTTAAACGTCTGCCTTCAGCTCAGGTCATGATCTCAGAGTCCTGGGATTTACCCTCACCCCCCTGACAAAAATCAGGCTCCCTGCTCAGCGGGGAGTCTGCTTCTCCCTCTCCATCTGCCCCCTTGACTCGTGCTCTCTCTCACTATCTTTCTCAAATAAATAAATAAAATCTTTAAAAAAATAATACAGTACTTTTCCCAACTTTCTCTTATATACTGTATCCATTTTCTGCTTTCCCTTTTCCTTCTTGTTTTATTTTGCTATTGTCATCAACACGATAATTCCTGTAACGTGTTGGTTTCAATGCTGGTGCACAGGGAGGGGTGGTTTTTAAGTAGATGGACTTCTGTTCTGCATGAAACACAGCTCCCAGTTGGCACTCAGATGTTAAAGGTGGAAATATTTGTGCCACAATCGGCAATTAGCAAAATGTATCACTATTTACAGCCATAATCTTTTACGAACTATTTTATTATTTATTGTAAATCTTTCCTTCTCACAGCCTCATGCTGTTGACCCTACGATTCATGTGGTCTGATGCCTGGAATTGTCCAGCCACAGTGACAATGGTGCTCCCCCATATTGTAACCCTTAGATTTTCTGCAAGAGAAAATTGAAAATATGCATTCAATGTCCATTGCACTTACATCCAGAAAAGAGACTTGAATAGATAAACTTTTTGTCTTTTCTAAGTAGCAAAAGGCAAGAAAAGTAGTGGGGGAGTCTACACGGGCGGCATCCAGATGCTGCTTCTGAACATTTATGTGCATGAACTAAGGTTCCGGGTAGCCTGTTTTTGTCTGGGGCCAAAGGCGATATACTGTGGCAGGTGGGGATTTTGTTAGATGAGGACAGGTGATCCCCTCTCCTATTGCCTTTTAGTTTCAACCTCTTCCGTTAGCAACTTTTCACCACAAATGTTAACCAGAAATAAATCACTTTGAGACAGTTTTTCCCTTTTTCCTCTTCTTCAGCTCACTCTCTCTTGGAGAGGCTTTTTCAGAGTGAAATGACTAAAATTTAGGCAGCTGGGGAGTCAGGAAGCGAGAGCCATGCAGCAGTCACAAGCTGGCTGTGTTTCTGGAAGAACTGGGAACCGACTAAGTGACTAGTTGAAGGACAGTAACCAGTGTGCTTTGAAGTCGAGCATTATCAGAAAGTCTGTATTTCCGTTTTTGTTCTCCCTGAGGAGAGGCAGACCGGGTTTGTTCTGTGCCGGGCACGTCCTGGAGCTCCCCTCTCCGCCCCCTTTCTCCCACCACTGTCCAACCCTTCCGCGTGAACGCAGTGCCGGCTTTGTCCACTGCAGCCCTGGGCTTCTGCTAAGAGCGGGTGGGTTCTGCACTTCACAGACGCATGAGGCATGAGAGAAGACAAGGAGCTTAAGGAATACCATCTGGGCACCCTGAAAATCACATTGCCTGGCGCGAAATTGCAAGTGCAGTGTCTTCTATCCTCAGAACATGGGCAAAGTTGAAGATGACCAATGTCATTGGAGATCTAATCCCATTAAAAGCAAGCACCTGCTATGTAGGGCATACTCCAAGTTTGGTTATCTCTCCTCCACTTCCTGAACATAGATGCCAATCTAGGTGGCTGCGAGATTAATAGACATTAATATGGCTGTGTAGCCATAGTGCCACCAGGAGTTTCGTATCTGTGCTGAAATAGAGGCTTCTCATTACTCTGACCTCTTCATTTAAGCTTCATAATGGGGATGAGCTTGCTCTCAAAAGCAGTGGATGTGGACAGTGGGGAATGTTTAGGATTGCAGACTGACCTCAGGGTTGCAAAAGTTTTAGAAAATTGGGGCATATCTTCTACAGGGACGTAAAGACTAAATAATTTTGAAATGGCTGTCCCATCCCCCCTTCAGCCCTCCTTCCTCTTTCTCTGCAAGGACTATCTGTGGTCTCTACTGTCCATGAGCTGCCTGAATGTTAAGGGATCACAGGAAAGGCAGCATAGCTTAGTGGGTAAGGGTGCAGACCGTGATGCCAACCTCCCCGTATTCAAATCCGGGCTCAGGGACTCAGCTCATGGGCATGGGCAATCACCTCACTTCTCTGTGCTTGCATCTCTTCATCCCTAAAATAGGGATAATAATAATGGTAGCAGGGTTCTTGTGAGGATTAAGTGCCATTGAAGTACACAGAGTACTTTAGAACAGTGCCAGATACTTAATAGCAATATATGCACCAGTTGCTACATTTTATTGAGCAAGTACTAGGTGCTAAGAACTTGACCTGGAAACACCTTCCTTAACCCTTACAGCACCCTTAGAAAGAAGGCATATTTAAAGCTTTTTCCAGTGATAAAACTGAGGCTAGAGAGGTTGTCAACTTGACCAGAAGGCACTTAACTATTAAATGGCCAGTATGGAATTCAGACTCTGATCTTTCAGATGCGAAACTGTGTGCCAAACCACGGCGCTCCCCCGGAATGAACTCAGACAAGGGCAGAGCATTGCAGCTACGCATGTGGCCCGAGAGTCATGCTCTCTGTTGTTAACCTCAATATTGTCTCTTTCTGGATAAGACCTCACTTAGGCAGCCTTGACTTGTGAAGGTGTCTTCATTGATTCCTTGTCCCGTAACATTGTTTGCCCTTTTGTGCCTTTTTAGTATTCAGTGTGACTCCCTGTCCCTCACAAGAAACCTTTTCTGTTCTATGCAGGATAAAGCTGCATCCAGGGTAGAAAATTATTTGGAATGCCGGTGCCCTCAGTGATTGTCTCCCTTTCAACTCAATTTCTTCTGAGTGGCTTGGTGGTAATAGGGCTTTTCTCCTCCCATCACTGGAAATCTGCACTGTCCCAGAGAACACGTGGGGTACAGAGCTCACCCTCTTCCACCTCTTAGCAAAACCTAGGAGGCTCTTCCCAGAGTTTAGTGAGGCAGCCTCGGCCTGGTTCACCTGGAAACCTGAGGGTTGGTTTGAGATGTACCCGTGGTCTTTACCTGCCCTAGCTCTTACACTGTTATCCATTCTGCACGTGTCGCTGCTGGTTTGAAGCTTTGGCCACCAGCATCACCATGTCCACATGGACTGCTACTCTGGCCACCTGACTTGTCTTCTTCAAGCCCCCACCACCCGCACCCTGCCAGAGCTTCCTGGAACTGGAATCTTAGTCCATCCCTCACTTTCCTAAAGTACAACAGGGCTTCCCGTTGCTGGTGGGACAAAGTCATGATCCCTGCATGCCGTGTGCGTGCCCTAGGCTTTGGCCTCATGTCCCTCCTCAGTGTGCTTTCTGCCAGCTCCGCAGACTGGCTGTGTTGTCTGGCTGTGCAGGGGACATGTCCCCAGCCTCTTGGAACCCGACCACCCTACCTCCCCTTCAGGTCTCAGCTCAGTTGCAGCTTCTGCAAGAAAGCCCTGGCTGGCCTTCCTGGCTAGGCTAGGACACCACAGTCACCGCGTACCCTCTCCTCCACAGTGTTAGTCTCCATGCAGCTCCCTTTCATGTCCCCACACAGGTCTTTGTGCTCCCATACATTTGCAGCCATAGTCGGTTTGGCCGACCATTATGTTCCCAGGGCCTGGCATGTCGTAGGCACTCACTAGATAGCTACTGTCAGAACGAGGGAATGAGGGAAGTACCTACATTTCTCCATGGCAAGATAGGTAATATTTTGAGATGCCCGTCAGGGGGCCCCTCTTGGGATTCGTGATGCTCTCAGAGGGAAGTCTCCACATTTCTCACCAAAGAGTTCGTGGGCTTCCCTGAACGCTCAGATTTCCAGTGCTTTTTATAGCCAAGGTCACAGTAACATGGAGGCCCATTGCCTGATCTTCATCCCGTGCCCAGGGACCAGGTCCTGGTGTTCCCCTTGTGAACCGTCCACTCAGACACAAGGATAGCTCCACTCCCTCGTCTGGAAGCTCCTGAGCTAATGAGGTAGGGATCAAGAAGCCTTACAGTCTAGGTTTGACCCACAATCCTCCATGGTCTAAGTCATTTAAAGGTCCTCTGATCATAAACAGTTTTCTTACTGGAAGAGTTGGAAATTAACCTCATCACCCAGAAGTCAGAGGCTCTTCAAACTCAAGAGTGACTTTTTCTTCATTCACTTTATACAAGAAAACTGCACTTTCAGTCAACTCGTAAGGAAAAGTTGGTTCATTTATGCTCCTCTTTGAGTTAGACAGAGGTATAAATAAAAAGTAGATTACATTTATTGGACACTTTGTGTTTGCCAGGCACTGGGAAAGCATATTCTGTGGACCATCTTATTCAGTGCTGACAGCTTCTCTGTGAGCTGTGAACGCTGTGATCATCCCACTTTATAGACAAGAAACAGAAGCTCAGAGAAGCCAAGTCATATGTGTAAGGCCACACAGCCAAACGCCATAGAGCTGGAATTTGAACTCAGAGCTGCTTAAGCACATGCCATTAGCCACCGTACTGCATTGCCTTGTCCTTTCTAGTATTCTGTATCACTTACAAGTGATGAGCTCTCTGGCATAAAACAATGTCTCCCCATTTCCCTTCACCTACTAACCTATAGCCAGATCACTCCCTAAGCCTATTTAAATGGTTTTATGTTTAAGGTATAACTAAAAAGCACGCCGCACAAAGTTGCATTAAATCTAGCCTAACAGTCCTATAAAATCATAGTTAATTATTTTATTTTTTAATAAATATGTCTCCCATTTTTATTTTAATATTTCCTTTTAATATTTAATGACAGCAACCGTAGCCTTGAGGCACGTTTAGAAAAGCAACACCAGTCCTGGCAGTCCTAGTCTTGGGTGCCCTCAGATCTTTTCCTTCCCCTGATGGGCAGTTTTGCAGGGGACCAGATCCCTACAGTCTACCTCTCCCTGGGTTCTCAGATGGTTCCACCAATCAGAAGCCTTGGCGGGAGATGGGGGTGGGGCTTAAGGAAGACCACTCCCTTTCCGTCTGTCTCATTCTGCAGCAGCGTCTCCCTCCTCCATGGCTCCGGCTCCCGCAGGTGTCCCCAGCCCTTGGGCTCCATTTACCGCGGCCTGTTGTCCCCCCAGCATCAATGTGGTGGTTGGCTCCTGTTCTTCGTGGCTCTGGGCTTCATAACTGCTCCCTGTGGACCTTCCACCACATGTGAACCAGTTCCCTCCGTTAAGTTTCCTCTGTTGTAAATAAATTGGGCTTTCTGTTCTCCAGGTCCGACCTCACTGATAACGGGGGTCTTCTCACATGTGATCACAATACTTATGTACAGTTTACTTTAGAGGCATGGATGGCGGATGCTGCCATTGGGTTAAGATCCTCTGGTTGAAAACATCCAGAGCCTTTGTGTTCGCAGTCACGGTGGTTGTAGAGCAAGACCCTGGCTGGGTGTCTGACATCCTGTTTCTAGTTCTAGCTGAGTCCCTCAGGGAACTTAGAGTCACTCAAGTAGGAGCCTCAGTTTCATGGGAAATGAAGGTCTCCCCTGTTAGCCAGCTTAGCTCCTTCCAAACCAAGACATTTCTAGGATGCAATCTCAGCTTCTGTGGGGACCAGTGAGTTGTCTCCTTCAGTGCAATGGCCCCTTGACTCTGGCCTCCCTGCTGTCCTTCTGATGTGTGCTATTGGCCCTGACGGCTTGGGTGACAGAAAGTGGGTGAGCCAGGGCAAATGTCTCGCCCCTCTGGGAAGAACCTCAAGTAGGCCTCTCTGATTCTGAGTCGGGCCGTTGGTCTTCATTTGGGCGCAACACGCTGGCAGGACACACAGAGCAAGAGTAAAATTCAGGGCTCAGCTGTCCTGACTGTGGGTTTAACAGTGTTTCAAAGACAATGTTTCATATAGTCACCTTAAATATAAAACCAACCAGCAGAATATACAGATGGCGCTCATCTGATGTCATAGATTTTCTCTTTCTCCGTTTTAAGCACAATCTTCTTATATTCTCTTAACACCATTAAAAAAAATACCTTATCGTGCATTCGTGTGTATTTGTGTGTGTGTTAATATATGTATATGTGTGTGTGTGCATTAAATCTAGCCTACTTGGGTAGATTTAATGCACTTGGGGCCAGATGCTCTGGGTAATGTAAATAACTTTAATTTACTAAACTTCACCCCCTCCCCCACCCCAGCCCTTTCTTTTCAGAAGATACATTTAGACAATCACCATTCACATCCAATTCAAAAGACCTGCTACCTAGTGAATCTGTGCTTCACGGAAGAATATCAACGCCAGGTATGGAACCATTATTGACTTTGCTTCTGCTGTTGGTTGCTTAAAATGACTTTTCCGAAATGTGTAAATGTGCAGCTACTTTCAGCCTAGATGTGGACGTTATTCATATGAAGCTAGGTTTTTAAAAAGAGGAGAAACTCAATTTAAACAGCTGTAAAAGTTTATTAAAATAAAGTGTAGGCCGTAATAAAGTGCTTCTTTTTCCTTTTAGGAACTTATTGTTCTTTACCTGCTGATGTTTCTTTCATGTAGCAAATTTCCTTTTCTTTGAAATAGCGAAGTATAACCTGAAAAGAATTTGCTTTACACGCTTTTAGTATTTCAGGCAGGCAGCCAGGAAGATACAGGAGGGCAGTGGCAAGAACTAATCGCCAGCAGGGAAGGTCGTGACCCTGGTGGGGTGTGGGTGGCCACAAAGACCACTTTGGTTTCCACAGAAGCAGCACAGCTCATTAAGATAATCTTGCCCCCCGGATTCCACCTCTCTTCTTAATCAGACTATCTGCATATATCCCTTTAATGCGCCTTTTTGCAATCTCAGCATCAGTACATAATTAATTTATTATCCGCTCTTCCTTTTTCATTTCTCCTTTCCAGGGTAGAGGGCAAGATGTGTTTGCTGTCCCCTTATCAGCAGCATGGCCAACCCTCAGGGCTGTGTGTGTGTTCTCAGAGTTATTATGAGATGAGAGAAAACCACCGCACTGTACCCCATACTCCTCACCAGTGTCTCCCCACCCCCACCCCCACGCCAACCCCGGTGCAGCAGCTGGGAAGCTTCCTGCTGTTGTAACTGTAGTTCCAGCCATGAGAGAATGTCAGAAGCTCTCCGTGGCCTCTCTACCCACTCACTTGTCCAGGAGAGTGTGGGAGACCAAGGCTACGAGTTCAGGAGAAGCTCACAGCAGGGCTATTGGCCAGGAACCCCTGCGAGAATAAAGTCTAAGTGTCCTTCACACACCCAAGGAGCCTGGTGTCACCGATGGCTGGAGATCTGAGTATTTTGCAATTCGGAAAGAGCCAAGTAGCCTCTTATGAAATATTGGCTTGGGGGTATCACAGGTCACTGGAAATGGTTTGTGACAAACAGTGGGGGGAAAGGCAACTCTGTCACCTTTTAGTCTTGTGATGACAGATCCATTTCTTCTCATCCCCAAAGAGTCCAGATACCTACGCGCTTTTTAGCTTTGCAGGACTTTTCTATTCAAACACCATAAAGAACGTGCTTACACAAAAACACATTACATAATATCTGGTTCTAGAGGTGGAAAGAAATTTTGCTTAGTTGATGTCTTCATTCTCAAACAGGGGCTCTTTGAACTACTGTTTACTTCCCACAGTGTCATTTTGAATAGCCATCTTCCTGGTCCCCAAATTATCACCCTGCTGTTAAGGTGATGGATTGTGACTTTCTAACGTCATAATATCTGCCTCGGAACTGCCGTCAGAGTGCTGTGACCCATACAGCCAGCATCCCGTGATGTATATGCAAGCCCTGGTTGCTGCCTTAATGTTTGGCTTGGCTATATTTTAAGAAGGGTTTATTGGTCAAGTTACAAGCCGACCTCAAAGAGCGGTATCAGTGTGTGTTTAATTGCGTCTAGAGGGGGTTTCTGGGGTTTGCTTGACAGATGCATTACAGATTAGATAAACTCACACTTAAAAAGCTAACTTTTATTTTGGGTGAGAAGTTAGCGTAACTGGGATTTTCGAAATGTAAATCTACTTTTCTGAGAGATAATCACTCTATACTTCAAAAAGCCTTCAGGCAGAGGACAAGCAAAATGACTCTATTCATATTTTGCTAAAACTGACAACTGAAAAGGGACTTTAAAAAAAAAAAAACAAGGTGAAAATGCTTTAGAAATGGAATCAAAATTAGAATTAAAAAGGACAAGGACAACCATGTAATCACAAAGCTTTCATAATCTGAACACATGTTTTGTAAGGAAAAGCCTCAATAATTTGGGCTAGTTATGGAGAAGACCAATCTGAATTAACAAAAGAACATAGTAGGGAGACTTTTCAAGAAAACGTCTCTTTCAAGTCTGGATAGCACTAAATAGCCAGTGCATTCCTACTGCAGCTCTCCAGTCCCTTACCCACAACTCTGAAATCCAAAAAGCTCTTCCAACCACAATTTTTTAAATAAGTGACTTGGTGGCAAAACCTAATGGGAGACTAATTATAGCCCATATGTACCGCCAACGGTGGAATGCATCCATTTTGTTACAGAAATATCAACGTGCTTGATTATGAAGGCCCACTGGAGTGTTATGTAAAATATGTCTTGGGCACCGTATTAGAGTTCTGCAATAAGGAAAAGAATGAATCCCCAAATACATCAGAGCCCAGGGGTCTCAGATAGAGACTGTGGACCTACAGTTATTCCAGGACTCTGCTAAATGCCATGCTGGAAATAAAGAAATTAAAGCTACAGTTGAAGATCTTAAGGTTTGAAGGTATAAGAGTCACGGATTCTTATAGAAAATTCCAGAAGACTTAGTGGGCAGCAGACTGCTAAATCAGTGGAGATGTGGCCAGCAAGAAGAATCCAGTGGGGATGTTCTCACACTAAGGCGGTGTTATTCACAAGGGCATGCGTTAAAGAGAAAAGGAAGAGGTGGGTAGGAGTTCGCTGGTTTGAGAGACTGGTTAGCTTTGCAAGAAGCACATTCAGTTAGGGAGGAATAGTGCCTGTGCAGCAACAGGGAAGCCAGGAAGGAGACAGGTAGTGACTAGGCAGAAAATAACGTGTTGTTAGTGTGTAAATAAACGCCTGAGTGTCCTTAGAAATCTTCTCTCCAGTAGTTTAAACATTATCGTTAAAATATTATTTCTGTTCTTTATTTACTTAGCAAACTTCTTCTTTGAAGAGCTAACGCAAAGACAAATATAAGCCCAAGGAATTGTCTCAAATTCCCAATGAGGAGAGACCATAATTAATGAAGTTTAACATGCCTGGTTCCAATCTAAGAAGTACCTTGCAAATGCTGAAGACCCGTAGCATTAATTAGCAGTATATATTGGTATATGTTTATAGACCCTCTGTCAATGGGAATGAGACGCTCTTCTAAACACCTGTGGAGTCGGACCGTGGGGCAGAGGAGGTGCTCCACATGAGGGCACCATGGAGGGCCCCACGGCTCCGGACCAGAGGGGTCCCTCCAGCACTTTGCGATTGTGTCTCAGGCCTGAGGAGAAGGAAGCAAGCGGTATGGGAGATAGCAAAGTGGGGAGAGGTGGGTAGGACTGTGGACTGTGAAGAAATCGAGAATAGCACAGTTAACTAGGCATTTGCCTTTGGCAGATGGTATCTGAGACACACAGCTGCCACCGTCCCAGAGAAACAGAATAAACACAGAGCTTCACGGTGTCCTGGCCTTCCTTGCTGCCACTATTTCTAGACTGACTTTCCTGAGAACCAGAGAATGTTCACGTGCCAAGATCTAACATTTTTACTTGCTGTGAATGTCTTGGACAGAGGTGATACCAGGGATCCTTAATAAAATGATGAGTTCAAAGCTGCTGTCCCCTTCTGCTGGAGGGATGGGGGGACCAGATATCCTGGAAGCCATGAATAGATGACGGGGCATACTCTGGGTGGTGATGTTGCTGATGGTGATTTTACTGAAGAAATGAAAGCGCTTTCCCTTTCCTTTTACAGAAGAAATGAAATGATGGCAATTATAGGCCGTGTATAATCTAAGGTTCTTTGTCTAATCTGTAGTGGTCTCACTTTGTGGAAGATTTGCATTCAGAGAGGAAAGAGCGCGGGGTCAGCTGTTTCTCCGGGTGCCACGGGCTGCTCTGGATGAGGAGTAGAGATGTAGGACCGTGAGACCTGCGGCCATTCGCCATTAGCCAGGCGTCCTTCCGGAAGCAAAGGCTCTGGAGAGGAGAACTTCTGTCTCAGTACCCCTTTCAGACAATGCGGAGCTTCCATTCTGTTTTATTATGATTTTGAAGGCACAGTATGTTTGCTCTGTATTAAGCCAAAAAACAAAAACACAAGCAGAGCGGGTGTGAAGGGAAATGTGGGTCTCTGTGGAATTCTCTCTCAGAGTTTGGAGCCACGCATGCTTCTGTTGGATATTTCAGAGAGAGAACTTCACAATGCAAAACGTACCAACAATCACATGTGCCCACCCCCACCCTCATTATTTGCCAGCACCCCGAAAAAGAAAATGGCACCTTTTGTTGTCATTGTGGTTTAGAACAGGGAAACAAGATGTAAAGAACATGGGGAAGGTCAAGTCCCTTCTAGAACTTGCTCTGTCCATCAGGATCTGCTGTTAAGTTAGAAAGACTGGTTTGGAGTGGCCAGCCTTGTCACCAGGCCAATTCTTGATTTATTTTCCTCCCTCTGTTCTGCCCATCAATCTGATACAAGGGGTCGCATCTCATGTACTTGGCTGAGATCTAGATAAAGCATGTCTGGTGCTAAGTGGCCCCCGCAGCCCCGCCCCCGTCCCTGGAGCCGACCGTCAGCCAACCCTGCTACTAGGCGGATAGGGATGACCTCTTTCAGACTGCTCCCTAGGAAGGTATGCCAGTCACCTTCCTTTATGTTTAACCCTTACCAGCTCAGAGAGAGAGACGGACAGACAGAGCTGTCCTGGATTATAGCAAAGTGTTTTCTTTAATCCTTTTTCAAATACAGCACATTCTTTTTAAATTCAGAATAAGTCACAAATAAGCAATAGAACATTGAGTGTTGTTGGTGTCCACAGTGTTGTAGCTTAAGCTCCTTTTTGATTCCACAAATTCCTTGTGTATGGGGAAGGAAGCTAATATGGTCCACTAACATGCAGCTTTTTTTTTTTTCCCGATAAATACAGCATAGTACTTGAAATGTATTTCCTCTTCCTTATGATTTTCTTAGTAACATTTTCTTTTCTCTAGCTGACTATTCTAAGAATACAGTATACAGGGGCACCTGGGTGGCTCAGTCACTTAACCGTCTGCTCTCAGCTTAGTTCATGATCCTCGGGTCCTGGGATCCAGTCCCGCACTGGGCTCCCTGCTCAGAGGGGATCCTGCTTTTCCCCCTCCTGCTGCCTGCTCTCCCTGCTTGTGCTCTCAATCTCTGTCTGTCAAATAAAAAAATAAAATCTCAAAAAAAAAAAAAATACAATACATACGACATACAAACTATGTGCTGATTGACTCTTTACATTATTGGTGAGGCTACAAGTCCACAGGGCGATATTAGTAGTTCAGTTTTGGGGGAGTCAGAAGTTATATGCAGATTTTCAACTGCATAGGGTCAACACCCCTAACCACCCCCCATGTTGTTTGAAGGGTCAGATGTAGTTATTAGGGCACAAGACCTATGTCATCCCATTTAATTCTGAAAACAACTCGTTGAGACATGGGAACTATGCTTCCTTTACAAATGAGGTTCAGAGAGATTTAATAATTTTTCCCCCGTTTTATTGAGATGTGATTTACATGTAAGATTCCATTAAAGGTATACAACATAACAATAACATATAATTTGGTATATGTATATTGTAAAATGATTACCACACTAAGTTTAGGTAATACCCATCACCATACATAGTTACAAGTTTTTTTTTTTCACGATGAGAACTTTTTAAGATCTACTCTCACAGCAACTTAAAAATTAGCATATCGTTAACTATAGTCACCAGGCCATACGTTACATCCCCATGACTTATTTGTCTTGTCACCGGAAGTTTGTACCTTTTGCAGGGAGAGTTAATAGCTTGTACAAAGGCATGCCATTGGTGAGAGACAGGCAGCACTGGAACTCAAACTCAGAACTGCACAATACATTCTCTTTCTGCCCCGTCATCGCCGCCCACTAAGTCAGGTGTGGTGACACTGGTAGTGAGCCAAGGGAACGTGTCTCTGCAGTGTTTGCTCCCACATACCCACACTTGGCATTTGAAGTCTCCCTGACAGATTGCCCTCTTTTAGCCAGGAATAAAAAGTAGTCCTCTTAGTAAGATATTTCAAAGAAGTTACAAGATAAGAATATACTGTTTATTCATGTAATTCTAATTTTGTCCTCTTCTCTTCCATTCCTTTCTTTTCTTTCTTCCTTTAATACTTAGATATCAGATACTCATCATCTCTTAAAATGTTTCTTTCAGTTAAGACAATTAAAGAAAGAGTTCGTGTTTATTTTCAGTAATTTTTTTTAAAGATTTTATTTACTTATTTGACAGACAGAGATCTCAAGTAGGCAGAGAGGCAGGCAGAGAGAGAGGAGGAAGCAGGTTCTCCGCAGAGCAGAAAGCCGGATGCGGGGCTCAATCCCAGGACCCCGGGGACCATGACCTGAGCCGAAGGCAGAGGTTTTAACCCACTGAGCCACCCAGGTGCCCCTCAGTAATTTTTAATAGATTGTCTGAGCCATAGACATCGTTTCAGGAAACTCTAAAAACCTGTGATGAGATAAAACATGGAACGCTAAAGGTAGTGGGGATCTGGTCAGCAGTGCAGAAGAAAAAGTTCTAGACTGGGAATCAGGAGAATCCGGGTGTAATTCTAGCCCAGTTTCCAGTAGGGAGAAAATAGAAGGCTTCCAAGACTTCTTCCATATCCCCTCTTTTTCAGAAACTCTGCCATTTGGAACTTCAGCCCAGGGGCCTTTATTTTTTTGTAGGGCCCAAACTAGAATGCTGGAACCGGGGGAAAACAGAGTCTGTACTCCTGAAATTCCACCACCCCCGCTAAGAGTTGGGGAAGGACATTCACCATAAGTAATTTAGCACCGGGGTGGTAGTGGGTGGGAAGGGGCTTAAGAAGGGTTTCTAGGAAGCAGACAGAGAGATCTGCTTCTCTGACTGGCTGCCGATGGCATGCTATATAATTTTGTGAAAATTCACCCAGCCGTGTACCATGACAGTGTTTCTGCGTTCCTTAGGGCTAATTGGCTTATTCACAAATAGGGGGATCTAGATGCCAAGCAGTCACCTCCAAGGCATGAATCTCAGTGCACGTCCACTTCAGAGACTACGACAGTGTTACAAGGACAGCAGTCTTTCAATTACCCACCTTTTAGTCTGCAGGAACATTTCCATTTGTAGCACCAACTTACTGCCCCGCACCCAGTGACATGGAGGCCGATAGACCTGATTCCTGTTGTGTTTCAGATTGGAAAGCTATTCTGTACTGCTGATAGCGTTAATTTGATGTCCTTGCCGTAGATGAGCTGTAGTCTGTCCAGCTGTTTGCCAGAGGGGGCACGTTTATCATTGTGCTGGATCTTCCTGATCCAGATGATGTTATTTGAGGCTCAAAAAGATGTGCTCACAGCTGGCCCCATCTGTCCCTCGCCAGCCCACTTCGGTCTTAGAGCACGGGCGAGTTCCAGAAGAGAGCTGTTGACTCTGTTCAAAACTCCTTGTAGAGAAAGTGCTTGTATCAGGCCCGGTCAACTTGGTGTCCAAGTTAGCCCTGCTCAAAACTGTCAGTACTGGAGTTCTCTGCAGACCCAGAGCGGGGGGTTCACACGCTGAAGTTCACACGCTGAAGTTCACACACCTTTTTTAAGGGTGGTAAGCTTTGCCAAGGGGGAACTTGTGTCCAGTTGGGATGCCTCCCTTGAGCTCTCTATAAAGAGCCACGAAGGCGGCTGGAGCGGGGAGACAAAGAAACCCAACTGTGATTGTTTGGCTAAGCCTCTTTATCTCTGCCCAGATGGCACAGGGGTTGAATCGCTTGGTACTGAAGATAATCATTAACAGTTTCATGTTTGTTCTTTGTGGGGAATGTAACAGCCAAAAGCTGGGTCCTCTTTGGCCCCGACCCAGTGTCCTCCTGTGAGCACAGCGAATGTGTACATGCTCACATAAAATTCTCTGCGTACCGTTTACAAGGCCTCAGCGAGGCTATGGTCATGATTTCACTTTCGCAAAGACTATTGAGGTGGCTTGAGAATGAATAAAAGGCCAAATTCTCAAGTATGGGTAAGGGATGATGAAGAGTATTTGTTTGAAAATTGGAATGTGGTAACCTCTGGCTTCAGTTTGGGACTGGCTAATTCAATCTACAAGGCCTTTTCTGTATATACAATATGTTCTTCCATTCCTTTGCTATCAAAAATACATATTCTCATTTCATGCAATTTCTTCTTTGTGTTTATTCCCTTTCAGGGCAGCAACTGCCCTCCGGTAACCAGGGTAGAAAAAAAAGAAAAGTCATTGCAAACTAGACCATCTATTTTCATTTAAACAAACTCATTCTGGATTCCCATCTGTAGGCCAAATGAGTGCTTTTCCCATGGTAAGAAAGAGCCCCGTAGCATGCCACAGCCCTTTCTTGATGTTGTTATAGGAAGGACAGTCAGGGGCTTCATTTTTTTGGCTGCTCTCCCTCGTGCAGCATCTTTCCTTTTCGGTGTACTGATCAATTCTGTTCTCAGTGTATCATCCAGAAAAGAAAAGGGAACTAGAAGCACAAAAGTATGGGCAGTCTTTGAATACGCTTAATGATATTTGGTTCCCTGTATACCATCTGCTGGCGTTCTATGGAGATAACCCATGCAGAAGTCCCTCAAGCTCTTCCAATTCAGCAGGTCCCAAACTAAGCATAGTATTTCCCCCACCATCCCCTGTCCCTTCCAGAACTAATTAATTAATCGATAGATCATTTGATTAAAGCCCCCCTCCCTCTCCTCTTCTCCTGTTTCCTGTCTTAGTGGATCGCATCATCATCGTCCCCCACCTGACACAAACCTTAAGGTTGGACATGATTTGTTTGGGTTTCCTTAGATGCAGATCCTGAGACAAAGATTTGAGTGCATATAGTTTTTTAGGAAGTGACACAGGAAACACCGGGAGGCGAATGGGAAAGCGAGCAAGGAAAAGAAGGCAGCCAGTAAAGGGAATGTCATCAAACAGGTCACTAGCTGCAAGCAGCTGGGGGTGAATTTCACTGGGGAGTTCCGGGAGGCAGTGGAGGTGCACACCTCAGATTTTCCTACCCGAGAGGTCAGAGAGCTGGGACATTTATGCGGTCAGCCATCGATCCGTTAAACCTGCTCTCAAGAGTCAATTCCCCAAAACTCTGGTCTCCTGCATGGGTGGGCAAAGCGGGCTTCAGTGGCCAGAGAAAGCCCTTGGGACCAATACACAGGTGCTGGCAGTGGAAAGGCAGGAAATAAAGGAGTAAAGGCCGGGTGACCACTGAAGACCAGTGAGGGTGACGCATTCACTGCCTGTCTTTCATGATTCCCTCTTCCTCCCCCTCCACTTCTGCTCAGTTACCTTTCCTCCTGTGCTGATTCTCCACCCCCCTCCCAGCTCTCTCCTAAATGCATTCTTTTCTTTCAGTTCCAACTGCCAGTGACTTCATTCAAGCCTCCATCGTTGGTCCCCTGGAATAAACAACAGCCCCTGGCAGGTCTGTCCAGGTCCAAGGTCACCCCCACCAGGCCCTTCTCTCTATCCTGCAGTCATAGCCTTCCTAAAGGCTGATCTCATCATATCACCCTTGGCCCTGCTGGCTTCCCATTGCCCTCTGGATAAAGTCTAAACTTTGCACATGCGCTCTCTTATACACTACCTGATTGGTTTGGGGTGTTGTTGTTGTTTGGTTTTTGTTTTGTTTTGTTTTGAGCAGTCTGTGTTTTCTTTGGAAATCGTTCCCTGCCACTCCAAAACTGGGTTAGCCACCACTTTCTTTGAGGTCCTTGGATATTCAGAATTCTCTGTTTATTCATCACCTTCTTGATTAACTGGAAGCCCTTTGGTGGGCATAAACAGTCTTATTGATCATTCTATCTCCCAGAAGCTAGCGCCTAATAGAGTTGCTCATCAAATCTTGGGACAAAAACATATTGTTGAAAACCATGTTGTTTGTAAGTACTAGTGTTAAACGTTCTAACGAGGGATCTAATAAGGCTTTGATTATAACACAGATCTGTTTTTGACTACAGATAAAAATGGATCCCTTTATAAATATAAGATGTGTAGTAAAACCCTTTCCAAATATAGCTGGTCTCTCAATCTGATGGGAGTAGCCCACCACCATGATGTAACTCTCTTTTTTAGAATTAAATGGTTTAGCTGGACAAAAGAAAGATTGCTGGGATGTTGTGTTCATTTTTTTTTTTTCACCTTAGATATAGATCTAACTGCCAACCACCAAAGAAACTCTAGGGCAGCACTTCCAAAGGCAAAGAGTAGAAAATGGAAGTACAAGTAAAGTTTCGATGGTTTGATGTGAAAGGCCGGTAGCCGAATTACTGTTATTATTACACAGATTTTCACATGTAATAATAAACTTCCCAGGCACAAAATCCCCTAGGTCATTAATCTCATACTAAAAAGCTTGGAATTATTTCATACAGGATTTTTTCCCATCCCCATGAGCCAACTGCTTTATCAAATGAGATTCTCTTAATGTAAATTATTTTATTAAAAGACATTGTTGTATTTTGATCCAAATAAGGCAAAAGTTCACATAGGCGTATCTCATACAGAAGAGGGGACACCTGGGTGGCTCAGTTGGTTAGGCAACTTCCGCTCAGGTCATGATCCCAGAGTCCTGGGATTGAGCCCCGTGTCGGGCTCTCTGCTCAGTGGGGAGTCTTCTCCTTCTCCTTCTTCTCCTTCCCCCACCCCCAGTCATGCACACACACACTCTCTCTCTCTCAAATAAATGAATAAAATCTTGAAAAAAAATACTAAAGAGAAACTTTGTGTGAGAGAGATTTGAATTCAGGCCTGAATCTCCCCGGAAATGAAAACATCTTTTTTTCCCCCCTTTCAAATCATTAAAAAATTATACGACTTTTCCTCTTGTTTGGGAAACATGTTCCACAAATCTTCTGACACTTCCTCAGTCACTTCTTACGCGTGAAAGAAAAGCCGTTTTCTACAGCTCTAAAGCTATACAGCTCCCTCGTCTTACACCTCTCCCCTTGCCTCTCAAGAGACAACAGAATTGGCCCTACTAGAGCTGGAAATGAACTCACATGCATAGCCGTTCTTGCCCTCAGCTACCTGTGCTCTCAGTGCTTCTGCGTTCTATCTCATCTCAATCTTTTCTATCCCCTTTTTCTATTGTGAGCCATTGTGGGGCTTACTTGTGGCAAGACTTCCACTAAATACTCTATTAAACATGCGAATAAGAAATGAGTTCTCTAAGTTACAGAGAAATACAATGCTCCGTGTTATTTTGTGAGCTTTGAACCCGATGTCCCATTCTAGGAATTTAATCTACAAATAGACTTGAACAAGTAACACTAAAGTATATGGACAAGGACGTAAGGTATATGGACAGAGATGTGCTTTGCTGCATAGAGATTTACAACAAATTCAATGTCCATAGGTAGGGAGTGGATGAAATGAGCCATGGGACATTGCATGGAAAACTCCACAGTCATTAAAAAAGGATGAAGGAAATCTGTAGGATTTTATTTAAAAAGATGTCCAAGAGATAATGTTAGATTTACAAAACAAACACAGAAAAAACTGGCTACAGACAGCATATGTAACATGATCCCATTTGTGTTAAAAAAAGAAAAGGCGATGCCTTTATGTGCACATAATACGCTTGTATGTGCATAGATAATTTCTTAACAGATAAACTGTTAACAGTTATTACCACCGAAGAGTGAAAAGGACCTGGACTGGGAGGAGAGGGTTAGTAAGGAATAGTTATTTTTTATTTTTCAGTTTATATCCTTTGTTCTATTTTTCTTACCATTAATTTGCATTACCTTTATAGCTTCTCAAAATTAAAAAAAAAAGTATGTGTTCAAATCACTTTTCTTTCTTAGACTCTGTCATTTATACATATGATGATTAGAAGCCTTAATGAATAATCGGTAAATTAAATGAACTACTAAAAATATAGACAAAGCAGTGATTTGTCTTAGCCATCTTCCTTCAGTGAGCAACCCAAGCTGGAAGCCAGTTAAATAACTGTTTCATACAGTTCATGGGAGTATAAAGCAGGTTATGAATCCCCTTGAATGGTATGATCTCATTGTTTATAAATATGTGTGCATACAGGAAAAAAATCAGGAGGGATAGATGTAGAAATATTAACTGCTGTCTCCATTTACTTGGGATTTCAAGTGATTTTTACTTGTATTTTATGGACCTCCATTTCACAATAAGCATATATTAATTTTTATAATCAGAAAACACCAATAAGCTCCCTTCATTTTGAACAAAGGAGAAATTACCTTGTATATTCTGGTGCTGAATGCTTGACACCAGATCTTTCCGGAAGTTTCTGTCAGGAGGCTATGGCTGGAGCTTTGAACAAGGAGATCAATTTCCACAGAACCACAATTTAAATGTGAGCCCAGAAAAAATGGTAGACTTAGCTAAAAGCAACAAACGTGAATGGAAATATTTTCAGCTACACGGGATGAAAATGTCAGGGAAAAAAACCTTGTAAGAGGTGTTTGGAAAGAAGAGCCCCATCTTAAGATACCAAAGTACCTCAGACTAAGGCATACTGTTTTCATGCCTTGTGTTCATTGGCACCTACTACCTTCACGATTTCCCCATCTTTGTTACACGCACCCTCGGGTACTTTTTCCCATCCAGGCTTCCCAGTCAAAGTGACTCATCCATCTGTATCATCTAGTTCCTGCCTTAAGTATCCAGGAATGAGTCACTCAATCAGTTGCTTCTCTTTTAACTTGAATGGAATTAGGCTCAGGGACATTCGATTGAAAGATTCATGAATGGGTGGGTCCCGGGAAAGGCATTGGTGAGGTTATCTGGGAAATCAGCCGTATTATAGAGATGAGAAAAAGGCTGGGGAAACAGAGTAATTAGGGAGTCAGATAGCCCAAAGGGAAAACTAGTTACAAAAAAAGGTTAGGTCCAAACTCTGGCTGTCAGTCTTTGCTAGAGTATGGCAGCAAGAATTAATTGGTTGTATGGATTTTAGGTAACTATTTTGTCTTTCAGACAAAATGACTCATACCAATTATTTTCTTGCTCACTAATTTTGTAAGTACTGTGTAGGTACTTGCCAAAAGGAAAGCAGGGGAAAATTTTACTCAGGAAAAAAAAAAATGTGTACTTTTGCAAATGCTTTTAACATGTAGGCATGCTTTCGGTATGTGAAAGTTATTTTTGACACTATTTTTGGCCAAATTGGTTTTCATTTTTATGAAAAATGTTAATTTTTAAAGCACTCCGGTCTATCTCCCAACTGTTACTTTTATCACTCGAAAATGTGGTATTTTAAAAATATCATCACTGGTGTCATACTAAGACTTGCCTTGAATTACATGCCTTTCATAGTAATTAATGTTTTTTTTTTTAAGGCATTTGGACATGAAAAAGGAATAAAAATGAAAGTTCACCAAAATGTTCATAGCAGTTGTCTTTGAGTGGTGATGGATCTGTGGTTGTGTTTCTTTCTTTCTTTTTTTTTCCCCCCATTTGTCTCTGTTCTTCTCATTTTCTATCATGACCACAGAACACTTTCATAAAGAAAGAAAACTAATTTATTAGAGGGAGTAAGGTGTTAAGGAGCAGAGATACGGTTCACCATGCTTTAAGTTACATAATAATAATTATTATGGTCACGCAAGATGGGTCTCTGTCCAGGGATCCTAAACATCTTGTGTTACCATGAACAAATGTTGGCAGAGTCATTTCCCAAAATTTTCTGTTAAATATCCTGCAAGTTACTAACAAAGAGCTGTGAAACCCTCGTGGGAAATACAAATAGGACCAGACTCATTTAAATACATATTTCAGTTTGGGTCCTTACTCAGCTCACTTGGGGAATGGTTGAAGCTTCAGGGTGGTTCCTTATTTTGAACCTTACAAGGGAGATCGATGAATTAAATTTACCTTAGGGACCTGCTGTTAGAGAAGCACTGAACACCATCTTATTTAACTTGGTCATGGAAATAGTGTTTCCGGGAACAATCCGCTGTACGATTGCGTTGCACCACTGGTCTTATGAATGTTATTCATTCTGGTATAATTAATAAAAGGATAACTGCTCTGGAGGATATTTTATGTAGTTCTATTAAAAAAAAAATTCACATTTTTGTTGCATCTTTTTAGTTTCCTAATAGAAGAGGTCAGTTACAGGGATGCTCTCAGTGACTACAGACAGGTTCACTGACTCTCCCCTTCGATTGTTTGCATTCTACTCCTTCAGGGTTGGGGGACACTGAGATGTTATGAGGATTAAGTATAAAAGGATCTAAGTTGGGGGCATCCGAGGGCTCAGTCAGTTAAGCATCTGACTCTTGATCTCGGCTCAGGTCTTGATCTCAGGGTCATGAGTTCAGTCCCCTGCATGGAGCCTACTTTAAAAAAAATAAAATAACAGTAATAAAAATAAAAATAAAAGGATCTCAGCATCATTAAATATCTGATGAACAGTGTGAGAAGCCGTGATGAGGTGTATTTACCACTGGGATGAAAAGAACATTCATTCATTCATCCCACAAATACTTGCTGAGCGGCTATTATACACCAGGTAGCAGTGAACAAAATGAAGTCTCTGTCCTTACAGAGTTTACACTGGAGGGAGCGAGGCAGACAATAAACAGCTAATTATACAGACTGTATGTGATATGTACACACATATATAATAACATCCTAAAAACATGTTATATATATTTGTATGTAATATCTAATTACATCATGGGCAAACTAAGCAAGTGGGGACTGGGGGGTCAGGGGTGACTGAGGTAAGGTGGTGGAGAAAGCCAAGAGAGAGAAAAGGTATCGAGTAGATATCTGGAGCCAGTCTTGCCCCACCATACTGTGGGGTAGAGCGTTCTGGGCAAAGGGAGGAGTAACTACAAGGCCCGAGGTGTTTGGCTGAAGAAGTAATGGCCAGAATAGCGTTGAGGCCGGAGGGAAATAAAGAATAGCTTGTAGGGCTTTGTGGTGAAGAACGGGGCTTTGGGGTTTTACTGCAGCTATGCCAGAAACCAGTGGAATGTTTGGAGCAGAGAAATGGCATAATCTCACTTCCATTTTAAAAAGTTAATCTGACTCTTTCTTGTTTAATCTTTAAAGCCTGAATAAAGTCCCTAAAAGGCTTATTGGAAACAGAGAGGCCCTGCATAAAGATAAGAGAGGCAAAGAAAGTTGATTTAATTTGCTGAGTATTATTTTCGTAGTGGATGGGATCTGTGCATATCCCTTTATTTGTCTCATTTAATTTTTCTTCCTGTTAAGTTATTTTAAAAGAGATTATATTTTAACTGTGCTTAGTTAAAATTTTGATTTTCTTTTTCAGTTATTTAAACATGTCTATCTAGATATTTAACTGAATATTTATGGGAAAAGTGTACAAAATTCAACCCAATACAAAGGCTCAGAAGTTACAGAATTTAAGCTCAGAAATGTTTTAAAACAACAAGACAAACTCATCATTTAGAATTCATTGTAGAAAAGAGAATGCCTTCGTAAGAAAAGTGACTTTAGCCTCACACAAGAGTTGCTCCAGTATTATTTGTAAAGAGCTATGTCAGGGAACTATGAATTCGCCAATAAAACAGCAAATTACTCTAACAGATGCTTACAAAGCGTGCCTAGAGGCTATTGTATATGTGTGTTTTGCCAGTTCCGGCAATGAAGAGGTGATTTACAATCCTAAAACCACTAATGATGGCATTTTACAAATGTTATACCCAATTATATTGTGTACGACAATAAAATTCATTATTTACAACAGAATTCCTAAATATTTGTTACATACACGCGTTACTGACAATCAGAAAGACTTATTGGCCAGCACATACTATGAATCTTTTGGAGTCGGGGGTTTGCCTTTGCCCCATTCATGGAAAGAGTAGTGAATAAGGAATTCCTTTGCCTTCCATACTGAGAAAGACCATCCAGTACTAAATCGTCCAAAACCTAGTTACTAAGTTAGGATCGCCACCATCACTGATGGATTCAGGTTCAAGACAACCTTTGGGCCTACATGCCCCATCCCACTTATCACCAGTAATCCTCAGATGTTGAAATCCCTTTAAAAAATATTTTGTTATCCATAATATCTGAGGAAATGTACGTTCTCATAGTCTTTGCAAGACTTATATTATACAAATATATTTCTCAGCGGCTACATTTTAAAATCTTTTATAGACCTCTTAAGCATCCCGCTTCTCAGCCAAGCCATTCAGAAGCAGTTTGCTGAGACAGGGTGTGAGATAATACGTTTCAGTGATAAAATGTGTAGTCCACTCCTTGTTGGCAAGCTGTGAGGCTGACTACTTAGTACTGAGCTAGAGAGTGAATGTGAATTACAGTTTCCTCTGGGATGATGCAAGCTTCAGTATTCGCTGGGGTAAGGGGAGAGTGTGGAGAGACAAAACTTTATCAGTGGTCCAGCGATACCTATTTTCACTTGGGTGGGTATGTATTCATTTCCTTGTTGCATGTGAAAGCATGTTGGTCAAAATCTCTAAAAGGGCTTTGCAATTTAAAACAGCAGTTTCCACTTAAGAGATTGCATAGTTAAAAAAAAGAAGTTCTTAAGTCAACTAATTGTTCCCTAGCAAGGGTGGCCACTCTTCAGGGTATCACACTATGTATTAGAATAAGGTATAACAAAAAGAAATTAATTTAAGGAAAACTGCATCCATTTTGAGAAAGTGTATTTTTTTTTTTTTTTTGGTATGCATAAATAACCCAACCAGGATGTTCCTGTGTGCTTAGCAAACTGAATGCATTGAAGTCATTTTTGTTTTATTGGGGAACTGGGATAAACCTGCTGTTAGACCTTTGGGAAATCATTACTGGCTCAAGCTAATGATATTGCTGACTCTATTACATTCTTAGAGTCATGGGGAGTCATATACACTGATTCATAAGGAATCTTTTGATCAATTGGAAAAACCTCTCTGCTCAGAAGGAAGGCAGAGAAGATGTCTCACAGGTCAGATTGTGTGGTTGACATTCTAGAGATGATGATATTAACTCCTTCCAGATTACATCCATAACACTTTCCAAATCCTTTTGCAAACAGCTGGATTCCCACATGACTCTTGGTTTGTGCAAATGAGGAACTAGGAAGTGATTCTGATACACTGTTTGCTAGCAAAGAAGTGATTTTCTTACCCCCTTGCAGGTGGTAACAAGCTTGGGCCCCTCCCCCCCCTTTTTTTTAATTGCTGAGGTGCGTGGGATTAAAGAAATTGCTGGAAGAAAGAGTCGTAAATCTGCGCTAGGAAAAGGATAGTTGTTTTATGTATTTGTTTTAATAGAGTTGGACTCTTAAGAGACTTTATCATAATAAAGTAAGTGGAATGATGTACTGAGTTGGTATATCTTTCAAGTTTTTTTGACCAAAACCCAGAGTAAATGTCATGTTTATATGTAAGTATGTGTTTGTGTGTACTAAATGACAATGTAAAATATACAGAGAGCTTGTTGATAGATAAAGACAGATGAATGAAATAATCTTCACACATGTACCATATCTGATATTTTCTAATCTATCGAATTTTATTTTACCTTTTTTTTTTTTTAATTTGACAGAGAGAGAGAGATCAAAAGTAGGCAGAGTGAGAAGCAGAGAGAGAGGAAGGGAAGCAGGCTCCCTGCCCAGCAGAGAGCCCGATGTGGGGCTCGATCCCAGGACCCCGGGATCATGACCTGAGCCGAAGGCAGAGGCTTTAACCCACTGAGCCACCCAGGCGCCCCATTACCTTTTTTTTTTTTTTATGCTGGTTGACACCCCCTCAATTCATTTCATGATCTGCCAGTGGGTCACAACTGGACATTTGGACATCACTGGGCTAATGGATGGGATACCTGGAGTCTTTTCCCACCTTTGGGTTCCCTTCCGACAAATCCAAGAACTACCATCTTTGGTTTTGACTCAGCAGGCTGGTTTGTGCCCCGCACCTTTTGGATCCAGTTCCCATATGCATTGAAATAATTGGATCACTCTGGAACCAGACCTTTGAAGCTATGCCCTACTGTACTAAAAACAAAACAAAAGAAATCAAACCCTTTCCCAACATGCTCTGGTAATACTTGACTTTGTATCTAGGTAAGAAAGAGAAAGTAATGATGTTTTACATTTGAGTGAATTTCATTGAAGAACAAATGTCTCTGAATGGCTTTTCAAAATCTTAAAGTAATGCCAAAGTGAATTTAAGTGGGAGGAAAAAGATAGAAGGAATTTTTAAAGTTCTGCCTTTAATTGAACTATTAGGATCCTTGATACCTGAACTGGTCTTTGGTTTTGCACCTTCTTGGGTATAGGTAGCTATGATAATGCCCAGCCTTCATTCTTATTCAGTGTGTTAGATAAGGGATAAGTGTGTTGCCTTTAATTTTCATTTTTGGAAATAATCTCTTGCTCTGAATATCTCACCTTTCCTGCCATCCACACCTCCGTGAAGGCTAAAATGCTCAGATTGAAATAATGGAGGTTTTGGGTTGTGGAAATGATGGATTGCAGCAATGAGCTAAACTTTGAAAAGCATATGTAACACTCGAAGAGAAAAGAAGATACGGCTTGGATTCCACCCACTTCAGAAATCAGCAAAGAGAGAATGCTCTCAATTAAAACATAATGTCCTTTTCATCCCACCCTTGGGGCATTACTTCTGCTTTGTTGATGAAAATGAACATCAAATTGATTGGCTTCCCACACCCTGACAATCAGTAATTGTGCCAAAGGTGCTGGGGACCTTCCTGATGAGTGTAGTGATCCAAAAGAAATGCAGGGTGACAGCTTTTCCCCCACCTCACCCCCCGAGTTCCCTTTCAGGGCAGGTGACAGGCCTGACGTACCATTTCAGAGAACACTTCTTCCCCAACTCTTCCTAATAAAAGAGAGATTTTGAAGATACTCTTCGCTTTGAATGAGCAGATCCCATGGAACATAGAACAGTTCCATTCACTGAAATAGATTCAACACTAAGTATGGTGAGAGGTATCAGGGTAGAAGAACTTGACTGGTGGGGCTAAAAAAGCTTACATGTTTGAAAATACCTGCAACTCATTCTCACTTTTTACACGTATATAATATCTAAATGTCTGAAAAATACGGTGCTGGCAACATATAAAGGCTAAGAGGAACTGGAGGTTGAATAGAGCAGTGCTCTCAATTCTGAAGGGTCAGATTTTCTACTATCATTAGAGTTTCTATAAAAGAATTCTATTCATACACAGAGGGGTTTTTTTTTTTTTTTTTTTTACTTCACACAGTCAATTATTTTCATCTTAACCTTGGATAGAGGAAGTTGGACTAATAGTTAAATGTGCTTGAAATTATGCCTATGACTTTTTTACTACCCTGTGAATTTTCTTATTGAAAACTTGGTGAACTTCTTAATTTAAAAAATAAGAATCAGCTCATTCTCCTTGCCCCCGGTAATCACCAGGGCACCACTATCCTGGAAAAGTATATTAAGATTCTACCTGTCTGTATCCCTGCTAGAATTTAAATAGTCACCCACTCTGCTTTCCCAAAAGCTGCCGCCAGGGATACATGAAATGTAGGGTTCTCAACTTGGGGTGGGGGCGAGGAGGGGGGTGATTTTGCCTCCTAGAGGACATTTAGCAGGGTCTGTGATAGTTTTCATTGTCATGACTAAAGGGAGAGATGCCACTGGCCTCTGGCTGGTAGAAGCCAGCAGTGCTCCCACACATCCTACAATGCATGGAACAGACTCAACAACAAAGAATTAGCTGGTCCAAAATGTCAATAGTGCTGAGGTAGAAACTCTGCCTTAGGTGTTGGCAGATGTATACCAAGGGCATGTTGAAAGCTAAAACGCATAGACCAGCTATAGATGAATTAAACGATACCACTTCAATTGTGTGTAAACATGTATTTCTAGAATATTTTTCAAGTTTCTAAGCGACAGTTTGGTTATGTAATAGCTCTATTAACACTTGTGCTTGTTTCATAGTAAACAGTTGGCCAATTTTGACACTATTCTGGTAGAACAGTGGTCTGAAAAACAAGCATTAAACACGACAGAGTCTGGCTCCTGAATTATCATTAAAATCTCAGGAAACAGAGAACACACCCCTGATAGAGTGAGAGTCCTACATAGACCCCGTAAGCTACCTGAACATCCTTTAAATGATACAAGAAATTACATGCATTCCTTAGGAGAAAGTTTTGGCTGCAAAAAAAGGCCAGAATAACAGTGGCTTCAAATCAGTGGAAGTTTCTCTTTCTCTTATACAGCAGCCAGAGTATGAACTGTGGGGGGTTCCTCTGGTGGCTTTGGGCTGCTCAGGCTCCTTATGTCTTGTTCTGCCGTCCTTGATGCACGGTTTCCACCTCATGGTCCAGTACGACAGCGCCAGTGCCCACTACCCCATCTACATCCTAAATAGCAAGGAAGCAAGAAGGAAGTCGAGGGCATGACCCCCTCTGAAGGGCGAGATCAGGGGGCTGTGCCCATCTCTTGTGCTCATCCTCTTTTCCAGAACGTGGTTTCATGGCTACGATTACCAGGTAGGGAGACTGATAATGTTTTGTTATGGAGTCCCATGTCCAGCTAATACTCAGAGGTGCCTTTATTAAAGAAAGAAGAAACCCATGGGTGTTGGAGGACAGCAAGCTCTCTGTGCCTTAAATATCTTGTCTTAGGTTAATTCAAGGTCAAGGAACCAAAAGACCGCTTAATCATCTCAGATGGCCTTTGGTGAGGATAGAGGTCAGAGACTATGATGGCGTCTACCATGGTCTGTTTTTCATTTTGGTACATTAATCCTAAATCACATGAGAAGCGGCATTAGGACAGGAGATAAACCACCAGGGCTCAAATCTTAGCTCTGCCACTTGCTCGCTGAGTTGATTTTAAGCAAGTTTTCTTCCACTCCCTGTGCCTGGACTTGCTTCTTTTGTAAATTGCTAATAATGATAATATCTAACTCATAGGGTTATAATATGGATAACTGAAGTAAGACATGTAAATCACTCAGAACAGCCTTTAACATAGCACCTTAGACTAAGAGCTCTAAACATTATTATTATCATGGGCTTCCTGCACTTGACTGATTTCATATAGGCTGATTTGAGCCTTTATTTTTTTGAGCCTTATCTTATTAAGCACATATCTATTAACTTCATTTGGTTTTAAAATCTCAATAAATATGGGTTGCTTTGATCTAATTTTGAGTAGTAACCCTCACCCCCAATAAAGCATCAAAATGTGGGCTTTGACAAAACAAATGAATAAACCGACACACGAAAGGCAGTATCAGACCTATAAATATAGAGAACAAACAGTTGGTCGCTAGAGGAGAGGGAGAGAGGGGATGGGCAAAGTGGGTGAAGGGAAGTGGGAGATACAGGTTTCCAGTCATGGAATGAATAAGTCATGGGGACAAAAGGCCCAGCATAGAGAACATAATCAGTGGTATCGTAACAGCCTCGCATGGTGACAGATGGGAGCTACACTTGTGAGGTCCCGTTGGTCCTCACAACATGACTTAGAGTTGTGCAAACTCTATGTTATACACCTGAAACTAATGTAACATTCTATGCCCACTATCCTTTAATGAAAAAGGAAGTAGGATCTTATTTGAAATGAAGATAAAGCTAAACTAGGATTGATGTAGATTTGAGCTAACTCATGAACCAGTGGATTGCCAGCTTCTTACAGTGAAGCCACATCAGCAGACAAGCTAGTCAGTGTAGACAACTAATGCTCCAACTGCTTTGTCAATACATAATCTTGCCTGTTTGTTAATTTCTCAGCAGCTAGCAGAGATTTCTGCTTTGATCCAACAAAGTTCACTAAACTTGATAATTTTCTTTACTCCTCATAAAGGAATTCAAGAACTCACAGTAAAAACATGGAAGCTCAGAAGATCTACTAATGGTTGTAGCTGTCTTACTTTCTACACTATTTTATATTTCAACATTTTGTAGCAGATATCCTTCCCTGACATTGTCTCTTCAGCTCTAATAAGCAAATGACTAAAAGTAAGGATTAGAATAGCTTTAAAGCTGCAAACGTGTGTGTGTGTGTGTGTGTGTGTGTGTCAAAGAAAATTCTACACCGATGATAGTATAGTTTGGCCCGTAAGACATCCATGTTCATTGGTTCATTGTTAGGTCATTTCATACTTTTTCCTAGTGTAAACTCTGAAAGCAGGTTATTGTCTTACCACTATATAACGTGGTAGAAATGCAAATTGTACATATGGCTGCATTGAGGGCAGGATGTATTTTCTACAGGCCCTATACTCTGGGGTGAACGGGAAGTTAGTGCAAGCAGTCAAACTCCACTGCACAAACCTTTGTCTTGATTTTCTTCTCAAAGTCCCTTTGGTCCTCACAACATAAAACTTAGCAGGATGATTCTCTATCCACTTCATCTTAAATTCAGGGAAGAACGATGATGGTGACTCTGTAGCAATTATTATTCTACTGACAGAAAATGATCAAGAAAACAATTTCATTCAGTCATATGGAAATGAAAATTATTTAGACAGACCCATGCCAAAATATTTAGTAGGCTGGCTAGTAAGCACTCAGAAGTCATTTGGGTTTAACAACAGTACAATGAGAATTTTCAGAGAAATCATTTCCATTTCTACCACAAAAGCTTTGATCTCTTAAAACTCAACATATTATTGTATCAGCTGAAAAATTACTCATGACTTGAAGAGTAATTCAAGCAATTAATTGCTCTGAACAGAAAAAGAAGGGTTCCAACTCCTTTCCCCTTTCTTTTTAAAATAAATGAATACAGGAAACAAAGGCATAGAAGGAGCAGATGGAATGGAGACTAGTTGCCTTATGTTGGTGAACAAGCTCCCATGAAAGGCGACAAAGTCCATTTCCTGTAAGCCAGCATTTGTGAGTGTGGGGGCTGTAAGAAATCATCTCTGAAAAGTTTAGGGACTTCGCAAATCCTTCCTTGGCCAGCTTGAACAAAGCATAATACTCATGTGAGAGACCAGGTGAACAGTTGTTAACTTGATAGAAAGATAATCCTCTGGCTATTATTATAGAGGAGTAGTAGAGGGAGTGTCTGTAAAGGTCAGCATGAAGCTTTTGAAAATAATTTTATATAAAGCCAGAGAGTTTGCCTTTAAGAGCAAAATCTGTACTTACTCTGTTCTCTAGAGTCTCTTTTCTCTAACACAGAGACTCCTACTCTGACTTGGACCAAGTATCATTTGTATGTGGGAGACTCTTCAACACCTTAGTGTTTGTTTTGGAATATGAGATTATACTAGGATTCTATTGATTAGTCATCATTGCAAATGTAGTCCCCGGATTGTATAACTTGGGGATGTCTTTGGAAGGACACCCCCGGCATGTCCACTTCTAATCAACGTGTGTGGTTTGGTTCAGGATCTATGAAGAGGGGACAGCACCTACCATATAGGTTGTTTGGGAAAAGCAATGCTATAACTTACATCAGGTACTTTACCAGAGTGCCTGGTACATCATTAACTCTCTGTAGATTTTATTATTGGTGCTATTGCTGTATTTCCTGCAAAGGTGTTAAGAGGGTAAGTGGTGAGATGATTCCAAATCTTTAGGGTTGGTTGGAAATTCAGTTTGCAAATGAAGAAATAAAGGGTTCCGCCCACCCTTCTTCCCACCGCCAGGGCGCTGCTCCTGGCTCCTACCGCCCCCTCTTCCCTCCCCATCCTCCCCTTTCTCTGCCCCTCAACCAGTGTTACCAGTTTTCATGGCATCCTTCCAGAGATACTGTATATACAGACAAGTGAAAACATATCCGTGTATGTTGTTATTTATTTTTGGAAACATGTATTCTTAAGCAGCACTCCACTCGAAAGAGTAAAAAACCTTCTTTCATGCTGATAATTAAAGTGGGAAATGAAGTAATAGTCTCTTTCCTCCATGGTTGCAAATGGCAAGTTTTTCTACCCTGTGGAATCAAATGGTTCCATCCTTCCCCACCTAATAGGATATAGAGGATGTTAGCATCCTTTTGACAGGGTGCGCATCGAGGCACAAAGAAGTGGTCTGATGGAGTCACACTGGAGTGGGTTACTGCATTCAGGAGGCCATTTTATCTCCATATAGAGACAAGACTATTCAACTAAAAGGCCAAATATATGGGTGCCCAGAAGTGACAACCAATTCTCTTTCACACATTTTTCTATGATTGTTAGTTGACTGGCTTCGAATTGGAAGGAAGTTGGAAGCCTTAGCCGAGGAGCCACTGGTATGAGACACCCTACTCTAGCTCAACAGGTACAGCAAAGAATTGTGGGAAATGACAGCTGCTTCTACTTCTCTTCTTTTAAACGTGCCCATTGCCCTGCACACATGAGCCTAAACAACTCGTGATTCAGCACTTCCACAGTCTGTGCCTTAGGACAAAAATGGGTTAGAAGGGCATACTTAGGATTATCATGGTGCTGTAGTAATGTGGTGGTATTATCTATAAGTAATGCAGTGAGGGAAGAAGCAGACTCCGTCACTACCCATAAGGAGCTGATGGTTACTGACATCACGTGGCAGGCATACATGTGTGGTTAATAGCCCTAGTCTAGGTATCATGGTTTGCCACTTGAATTAAACCTTCACTTTGGAAGAACAGGTGTGCCTCTCTGTTTGAAAACCTTTCTTTGGAAACTCACTTTTTATCCAGGATTACCCGCCAGGCAAGTATTTGCGGTTTGTTATTATTTAGTGCCCTGTTCTCCCGAGGATGTTATTGGTCTCCTTAACAGTAGAAATAACTCAGTGGATTTGATCTTGATAAGTAAAGAGCTTTTCCATTGGCCTTTACAGTGTCGGGTATGTGTGTGCTTTTTAAATGAGAAATGGGGATATCTCTAGGAGTTTCACCTGACATTATCTCCTATAAGATTAGAATGTGACCACATTTTCAGCTCAGAGCACACCAACAGGACCTTGAGGCAGATTCATACGCTGAAAAAACAGCCATACGCTGTTCATCAGAACGTGGCAGCATTCCAATTCAAGGAGCATTTGTGAGTCCCCATATTAATATTAAATGCAAGAATCTTTGTTCATGCAACATTAAGGTTACAAATGTGCACATGCCAAAAGTGGGAAATAGCAGAAAATAAGATTCTCATGGTGACATCTGTTCTCCCCTATAGTACATGTTCTTTAATACGGTGTTCAGTTTGGAGAATGATTAGTTATGCAAAGCCTTCGGTCTGTGGTGTGATTAAGAACCTGAACTTGAGCATGTGGGGAAGCAGGGGGGAGGAGGGCACTACGCTAAGACTGGTTCACTGACAGTCAGGATTTTACTGTATGATGTTAGGCAATTAGCTGACCCACACCTCAGGCTCTCTTGAAACTAGAAGGAATAAGGTGCCTTCTTTCTAGTTCTTCCTAGTTCACAGAAGGTGAGGCAGAGATTCTGCTGAGGGCAAGCTCCAAAGAATGTTGAACTTTCATCATCAAAGTTAGAGGTAGTGGCTTTCTGTTATGGGGTGGGAAGAGGCACCACAGAGATGGGGACTTCTCAGTTTTGTCTATTTGCACATGATTTATTTGAATTTACATCTGTCATGCATCAATGCATATGTTCCCTCCTTTGCCTATAATTAGTGAAATCTTAACCAAATCAACGAATATGTATTGTCTACTATATTTAAGATCTGTATAAAGATAGAGGAGAAGTAAAGATGACCAAATCAGAATATGTAAGTAAAGTACACCAATACCACCTACAGTAATACAGGACACACAGCTGGAAAGTATTGCATTTTCAATACAGTGGAAGGAAGTGCCACTGTTTGTATAAATCTGTTACTTGATTTTTTAATAGTTTTTTTAATAGTTTGATTCGTAGCTGAAATATTACAGTTGATATTTTTGTATTTAATTTATTTGATTTCCATTCAATTTTCAAACTGAAATGGAAGATACTTTTTTTTCTTTTTTAGATTTTTCCTTTTGCTGAACTACTTTGGATTTGTATCATTGAGTATCATCTGTTTCTTCACATATTTTCAGGCCAATAGATATTTACATGTTTGGTTTGTGAGCCAAAAATCCATTTTTTATTCTTTCAATCCTGAAATGATTGAATAAAGTGGCTCAGATTTTCCATTTATTTCTGTTGATAATGATAATGCCCTAACTTTCATCTGCAAGTTCAATTCTTCAGACCCCTTGTCGATAGGATATCTGTTTGGAATAGGATTAAATTGATGTTAAGCCTTCCATAGTGTATTTGACAGGGACATTTGTGTTCAAGGCAGCTGATAAGACCGTGTTTTCTTCTGAGACCATAGAATGCAGTGACACTTGCCACCTAGGAAAGAGAAAAATGAAACACATGACCATGGCCTCTGTAGGACCTGGTCCAAATCAAGGTCATCAGCCTATGAAAATCTCCAAGCCAGCCGCTGTCAGCCTTTTTCTCCTTTGATACTGAGACTAAAGATGCTTCACAAAAAGGAGTGACACACCCCGTGGACACACCCAGAGGGTTACTGTAGGGTAAGGGAAGCCAGAGATGACACACACGCTCCTCTAGGTTGAGTATCCTGGGTTCAGATCCTGGCTCTACCTCTGAGCAGCTCTGTGAGAAAAGGCCGATTCCTTAATGGTTCTGAACTTTGATTTCTCTCATCTATAAAATATAGATAATAATGAGACCAATCTTAATGTATTGTTATGAAGATTAAATGAAATAATGCAAGCAAAGAACTTAGCCTTAGCATCGTGCCTGGAACAAAGTAAGTGCTAAGTAGACCTTAGCCAGAGATATTCGAACTATTAACAATGATATTATTATGGAGATGGCCTGATATATTTATTTTAAAAATAAAATATTTGCCAACTGTGTTACTTGTTATTCTTAGTAACAAATTACCAGGGCTGCCAATCACTATGGCATACTTTCATAGGAAAATACTAACAATCCTTTCCCTTCTCTCCTAGCTAACAAGGTATTTCCTGATCCTGTCTGTGATCCCTACCGGGGGGGTTAAAATCATTAAATAAACCAACAAACAGAAATCTCTACCATATGAAAACACATAACTCTGTTTAATCAAATAGATAGCATTTCTGGGTCAAGAAGAAAAATATTTGTGATCAATGTTGCCTAAAGATGTTAAAGCTGACATCAACTAACATAAATTTTATAAGGTGCTAAAGCCCAAGGTCAAGAGAAAGGCAAAATAGAAGAGTTATATTTTCTATTAATACAGAATTGAATAGATTAGGAGCAGAGAGAGAAGACTGAAAATTTGAAACTGGATGTAGTCACACAAGAATATTGCAGTGTCTGGGAGCTGATAAGGGCTTTAAGAAAATTTAGAAATCTTTAAAGGAATGGATGATATGATCAAGGCTTGTCCATAAGAAAAGAGGACTAGAATAATTGAGAATGCCAGTGGATTCCAATCTTAGTGAAGAGAAGTGCAGAATCCCTAGAGGCTTACTTGAATACTATTTGGAGATGGCTGTGACTTGAATTTTAAAAGAAACATACTAAATATTTTTAAAGTACTCTAGAGGTGTGATGCAGAGCCCATCATGTAATTTTAGGAGTAAGTGGACGTTAAAATCTTTATCCCTTAGGATGTATTTTCAGAAGTCCGAATTTTCATATCTTACCATATTCTGCTATTTTCCTTTAGTTTCTTCATCCCCACATCTATTCAATAAGTACATATTAAGCACCTTGTTCAACACCAAACAAGAGAAAAATGGTCCCTCTTTTTGCCCAATTCTGTTTGCCCAGATGATGATAATGTTTTTTTCCCAAGATGTCGTGATATGGCCCCATACTTTCTAATAATTTGTAGGAGGAAACTCTTTCAGAGTTAAAGATTTGCCATCACCTAATACTCTGTGGGTTAGCTCCACACTTGAGTGCCTGTTATTTCCTTCCCTGGGAAAAGTTGGAAGAATAGTTATTATAGGGTCTTATTCTGAGGCAAGTGAATGCTGACCTAAAAGGAATTTGGTAAGTAAAATTTACATAATAGGTGCTTGGAGTTTTTGATATGCAGCAAGCCACCAGTAGTCCAGAACCAGGAAGGAGCAGGAGGAGGTGGGCAAGGGAAATGAGGAGGAAGCTCTGAGTCCTCCAATCTGTCCATTTAGGTCCTGGGGGAAGCGTTTGGGTTGCCCAATAAAGCCCTCTTTAAATTTATGCGATCACAGATGCTTGTTCTTGATGGTCGGTGAATACAGGAAAATGTAAAGTAGAACAAATCAAAGCTGCAACAGATTTGTCTCTGATAAAAGAAACCAGAATGCTTGCATTTACTTCTTTGATCTTATGGTAAAGAATAGTATAATGTAATGAACGGTCAAGGATATGGGCTTTGGAAACAGACTTGGGTTTGCGATAGGCTGTCCCTTGCTACCTGGATTACCTTGAATTCATTGCTCAACCTCCTTAAGACTCTACTTCTTCTTCTTTTTTTTTTTTTTTTTTTTTTTGTAGAATGGGGTTGATAATATCAGTAACCAATGCATAATGCTGTTATAAGGTTCAATATAATATGTGTAAACTGCATAATGCAATAGTTCACACAATGGTAAATCTGCCATAAACGTAAGCTATTGTGTTAGTTATGCATTATCTCGTTGATATACTTTTAATAAACTCTGATACTGTTTTGCCTAACAGAGATAAACTGCCAGAATGGGGTGAAACTAGGTATACAGCCTTTATCTTTTACAGTTATGTTCAGCTTACCCACAGTGACTTAACCAAATGAGCATCTGTGTTTGTTTGTTTTTTTCCCCCCCACATAATAAGGAATTCAGAAGTAGAGAGGCTAGGGCTGGATGCAACTGTTTGAGTCCCAGCCTCCTTCTAATTTTCTGCTCTACCAATCCTTATTAGATGGTTTTCATCTTCATGGCTAAAAGAGGTCTGCTCTCCCTCCATACATCTAAAGAAGAGGAGCCCAGGGTGAATGGCCTTTTTACAAGACTGTCATTTTTTTCAAGGAGTGGGGGAATGTCAGAGACTCTCTCCGCAGGAACTCCTACCTATATCTCATTTGCTCAAACTGTGTTTCATGGCTAGCGCCTCTCTGCAGTGGAGGCTGGGAAGGCATGTTTTTAATTGGGCACAAAACCACCTTAAAAATACAATAATTGTAGCTCTGTTAGATATTACGTAAGCAATCAGCAGTGTCTGTTACAAAGCCACAAGTAGGGCATAGCTCCCAGGACTAATGGTTTTCTAACAAAGATTTATAAATGTCCTCAACATTGGGACATTCTGAGGACATCTGCTGAGACTTTAAGTCCTACTACTGTCATTAAGAACAGAGATGATCACTGATATATGTATTTGGCAAGATAATAACCAAAGTCCTTTAGATGTGACTCCTGAATCAATATTGTCAGTTTGCTTTTACGTTGCAACGTAGAATCAGTTTGCCATTTAGTTCAACAATCATGATCTTGGTGATGTAACTGTCTCACTTATTCAGTAAGCACTTATTGAGGACCCCCTGATCTTGGATATATGAGTGAGAGGAAAATGTAGGAGAAACATCCAAATTCCCAATGGATTTTTTTTTTTTTTTTTTTAAGGTTAAGTTAGGCAGATGTGACAGAGGCTGGCAGTGATGCTCCATGTTTGGATGCTTAGAGAAGTTCCTGGAAATTCTCAAGTTCTATGTGATCAGCCTCACTGGACTTAAGAGTACCAAGTCCTGGCTGTTTTTGATTACCAGAGGATTTGAGGTTCAGTTTTGTTCTATTGATTCTACCAGTCAACCAGTAAGAATTTCGTTGAGGCTAACTGTTGCCTAGTACTAAGAAAAAAATGTCATCCAACTTTTCTGGGTTGATCCCAGGTTGTTTACTAAGAACCAGTTTCACAAACCGTTCATGGCTATAGACTTTGGTATTGATTTCTCAAGGCTGAAAGGAGCCTGAATGAGAGTGTGGGGCAATTGTTTAAGTTCTTTGGGCTTCAGTTCCTTAAATGTAAGAAGAGAACTTTGGAGAAGAGGATCTTTAAGGTTCTTCCATGACATAAGGTTTGGGGCAGGATGGAGCCTTCATAACTGTGGAAGTCTTGATTCTGGTTCTCAACCTTGATTCTGATAAAAGTTGTGGGTTTCCCTGGAGTGGTAGAGGACCTGGAATTTATGCCTTGCTTTCTTCCTCATGGAAATATAAGAGTTGGATTTGAAGGAATCTGAGCCCTCTACTTGATTTAATGTTCTATTGAGTAGAGTTTGATAGAACTCCCTCCCAAATTCTACCAGCTGCATTTATTCCTTGGGAAGTTTTGGAGAAATGCTTGATGGGTTTCATCTTCCCAGGGCCTGTGTGTGGACTCTCCCTAATTGTGGTAAGCAGTAAAGTTTGAGATGGGCCTGTATGTGGACTCTCCCTAATTGAGGTAAGCAGTAAAGTTTGAGATTCAGAAGATCAACTGAGAACTCTTGTGCCTGAAAAGCACCACCCAGTGTTTTTAATTGGTCACACACTGACCAAAACGATCACCAGTTCTGCTGTCCTGTCTGTTTGTTGAGCTGACATCTTGACCAGCAGAAAATCCCACACTTTGGGAGAGTGTTTGAAACGGTCCTTAAAGGGGATTTGGTTACACCAAGACCTGCAGAGAGGTGACCCTAGGGAACCTAATAGATCTGGTACGACCTACCAAGTTACCCTAAGTTGAAGTGACCTTTAAGAAGGGGGGAAAAAAATTAAGGCTAGAGAAGAACTGCAAACACTAGAGCGGAGATGTCAACTCCCCAAGAGTCCTTCACCACAGCTGACTCCTCAGTTCACAAGCAGCCCTCGGAAGGCAGCAGAGCCCATGAAACCACAGGATGGAGCCCACAGGGCCAGGATCTAACCAGAGAATCACCTATCAGGATTCTGCCTCTAAATATACAGGATTTCAGAATTTCACTTGAGATCAGCCTTGAAACTCCAGGCTTGACAATGAAAGAAAGAAATGATCAAAATACCATCTGTCATAATGGAAAATGCAGACGGCCCCAGAGCCTCTTCCTCCTGCAGCAGCCAGTGCAGATTTAGTCAATCTGGACAGTTCTTTATGCGTTGAGGTCACATTTTGGCCAATCTTTTGCTTACAGCTTTAACCAAATAAAGCCTTCTCCTCTCCGCCTTTCTGTTGCCAAAGTCAGGTTGCGAGATGGTTCTTTGAGAAGATTGTTTTGGCAGGAGATACAGAGATCTTCTCATACAGCAAAACACACCAACAAAGCAAACAGTTTAGTCGGGGACTAAACGGTGTTCAAATGGAAAAGAATCAAACTCAAGTCCTTTCCTTTGCCCTGCTTGTTCTTATTCTTTTTTTTTCTTTTTTTCTTTTTTTTTTTGTATGGTTTGCAGGGGGTGGCGGGGTGGTGGGGTTGGGTTGTTTGGTTTTCTTACCAAAAATGTTCCCCAAGTATCAGTGAAAGGCCCAAGGGAATTTTCGTCAGGAATAACTAGTTTACCTCAGACGGAAATGGCTTTTAGGATTTTCCCATCTGATCTTCCTCTTGTTCCTTCTTTATTCTGACTCTCGACATACTACAGTTTCTAACTTCTCTGTGGCTGGAAATATTCTAGGCTGACACTTTTAAGAAAAACGGAAAGAAATCCTAGTGTCTGTGAATTGTTGCTAAATCTGCACATGTCCACTTGTAACCAAGAATATTAAACTCAGAGCCAAAGAACAGGAGGAGAAGAAAAATCCCTTCCTTGTTTGTTGTAGACTTTGGCATTGATCCCATAAGGCTTGGAGGAGCTTCAGTGAGCCCGTGGGTCTGAAGTCTCTGCTCTCCCAGAGTCATGAGCCGGGTTACCTGGGGTAATTCCTTTCTCTAGGCCTCAGTTTCCTTAGAAGTAAAAAGAAAACATTGAAGGAGACGATCCTTAAGGTTTCTCCCTGAACTAAGGTTTGGGGTAGGATGGAGCCTTCCTTGCTATGAAAACCTTGATTCTGGTACTTAACTTTTTTTTTTTTAATTCTTTTATTTTTATTTATTTATTTGACAGAGAGAGATCACAAGCAGGCAGAGAGGCAGGCAAAGAGAGAGAGGGGGAAGCAAGCTCCCCGCTGAGCAGAGAGCCCGATATGGGGCTTGATCCCAGGACCCTGGGATCGTGACCTGAGCTAAAGGCAGAGGCTTCAACCCACTGAGCCACCCAGGCACCTCTCTGGTACTTAACTTTGTACAAGTTGTGTGGTGCCCTGGGGTGGGAGAGGGCCTGGAATTTATGCCTTGGTTTCTTCCTCATGGAAACGAAAAGGATGGATTTGAAGCAATCTGAGTTCTGTACTTGATCTAATGTTCCTTCGAGTCTGTCAGACCCCCTCCCAGATTCTAGCAGCTGGATTTATTTCATGGAAGTTTTTCAAGAAACACTTGCTCAGGTTTATCGTCCCAGGATCCGTGCATGAAATGAAACGTGTCCCCTTGGATCACTAGGTCATAAGAGGCACGGTATGCCGAACTGGTTGTTAGACCTCATCATTATGAATAAATCCCACAAACGGGAAGAGCTGAGACCCTCGTATTTGGATTGCTAAGATGGTGACTCTCCTTTCACTCGGCTCCTGTTTTTCTAGCTGTACCATAGGGATAAAAATGCTTGCTCCTATATATGTTATTTACTTCAGGTAAAACAGAAACCAGTTTAAGAAAGAGGGAAAGTCCCAAATGACATTCAAGACAAAAGCCACAGGTGGGGAATTAGAGGGAAAAACAACTGATCAGATAAAACTAAATAGTCAGGAATTTGGGGGAACAATTACTGGATATCCAAGGAATAAGAGCCTAAGACGATGAAGATAAATAAAATGCTTTATAGGAGACAAAATCCTGGGAGACTCTCTATAAAAAAGATACCATTAGAGGAGGATTTTGCTATAAAAGAAATGAAGAAAATCATTATTCACAGCTACTTAAGATAATGAAACAAATGCTAAGGGATATGGGAATAAAGATGAAAAAGAGCAAAATGTTTTAAAATAATACCATATTCCAAACTGTGTCATGACGATGAACAGTTTAAAAGCGGTAACTAGTATGTGGAATTTTCTGCTAAATGTTATACTTCAGTAAAAAGTTTTATACAGCAGGGGCGCCTGGGTGGCTCAGTGGGTTAAGCCTCTGCCTTCAGCTCAGGTCATGATCTCAGGGTCCTGGGATCGAGCCCCGCTTCGGGCTCTCTGCTCAACGGGGAGCCTGCTTCCCCCTTCTCTCTGCCTGCCTCTCTGCCTGCTTGTGATCTCTCTCTCTCTCTCTCTGTGTCAAATAAATAAATAAACTCTTAAAAAAAAAAGTATTATAAAGCAAATTCCTTATGAATCTAAAAGAGACTAAGTTTTTTGGTTTTTTAAAGATTTTATTTATTTATGTGACAGACAGAGATCATAAGTAGGCAGAGAGGCAGACAGAGGGAGAGGAGGAAGCAGGCTCCCCACTAAGAAGAGAGCCCGATGCTGGGCTCGATCCCATGACCCTGGGATCATGACCCGAGCCGAAGGCAGAGGCTTTAACCCACTGAGCCACCCAGGCGCCCCTTGTTTTTGTTTTTTTAGCAGAACAGAAGAAGATAATTGAGGTGGAAATGAGCTCAGCCAGCTGTGTACTTGTTGCTCTAACAATGAATGTGAAGAGTTCTTCATAGGGTGCTGGGATTCTGGGTTAACCGATCAACAAAGCCTGCCAACAAGTTTGTCTTGAAAAAAATAATCATCTGGCTTGTTGTTATTGGGAGCAAGAAAGGCTATAGAACCTTTGGGGTATGGCTCAGACTCACAGATATGTTCCTTAAATCACAGTTCTTGGGTTGAGTTAAAACACCTATTCAAAGGCAGATAGCCTTATTTTCACCCTGAATTGGCCTTAAACCTTAACAAATGCTATTTCCAGGCCTCAGTCTTACCCACTATAAAAGAAGGATAGTGTTTATCCCCTGCCTCACTGAGATGCTTTCATTCAGTCATTGATATAGTCAACATACCCACATTACACCCGTGTTACATATCAGGCATTGTGCTAATGCTGACGACGCAGAAGTCAGTCATGTACAGCCCCATCCGCTCTATGGGGAGGGGAGCCCTAAAACGCATTTATGGAGCGCCCCTGCCCGTTGGACTCGCTGGCTGCTGTACGTGAAAACGATAGATGTAATACAGAAGATATGTCAACAAATAATAGAATAGGGAAGGTGGTGCAAGGAAAGCATTCATAAAAGTGCTTTGGGACTTTTATGGGAATAAAAGGGGAAGGGAAGTGAGTCATTCTGCCTGGGAAACTGGGGAAGGCTTTACCGAGAAGATGAAATCTGGACAGGACTTGGTTGTACAGAAGTGCGGGGATGGGGAGGGGCCTCTGGTGCGGGGTACAACTGATTCAAAATACTGAGGGCCTCAGAGGGTCTGGTGTGTTTTCCAAAAGGGTAAGCGACTCTCTGCTGAGCGTTTGGGGGTTGGGGGTGAAGTGGGGAGCTGAAGGTGGGAGGTGGTTGTAGAAGGATTGTGACCCTCTTCAGGAGGCATTCGAAGGAGCCTGGCCCGGAGTGGCCATTGGAATATAGGACAAGACACATCCACTCTGTGCCTCCAAAAGACCATTCTAGAACCAGTGAAGGGGGCTACTGGAATGGAGAGGGGCTGTTCAGGAGGCTTTACCAGCAATCATGGTGAGAGGTGATGACTCAGTTCAGGCAGAATTGAGATCCCAGAAAGATCATTGAGATCTTTTGTTTGTTCTTTTCTAAAGTTTTTTAAAAATCAAATAATAGAAAAACTTTACATAAAAATATGTCAATCTTAGCTTCCACAATGTTGTCCACATGCCCGTGCACATGCACACACACACACACACACACCCCCATCGGAACATGAAGTCTTTTTGTGAAACTTGTAGCCTGTGATCACGGGGAGATCCAGGCCAACTCAGGTCCCAGGGTCCCAGGACATGATGGAGCTGGGTGTCTCTGTCTTAGGAATCAAGATACTCGCCGGGGCTCTCCCCACAGGTGTCTCCCTGATGTAGGGTTATATTCACAGATACTAATGCAGGCCTATGAATCAGTTTTTATAAATATTTATCAATAGGATCACAATGTAAATATCATAAAATATTTCTTTTTTTTAAAGACTTTTTTTATTCGTTTGAGAGAGCATGCGCCAGTGAGAGCAGGAGCAGGGGGCAGGGGCAGAGGAAGAGGGAGAGGCAGGCTCCCCGCTGAGCAGGGAGCCTGATGTGGGGCTCAGTCCCAGGACCCTGGGATTATGACCTGAGACCAAGGCAGATTACCAACCAGTTGAGCCACCCAGGCACCCCAGCATAGTGAAATATATCTGGTAATGGTCGATCATCAAGAACAAGAGACGGAACATGTTGCTCTGTTCTGGCATGCCCTTCCAGAGCCTGGGACTGGCCGCAGTTGACAATTCTCAGGGGTAATGCGGGCCAGTCCTGCTTCAGAAAGGCAAAGCACACACATTCCCAAGCGTGTCCGTGCTGGGTGCCCATCCCATTCAGATCTCCACCTAGAACCAGACTGATAGCTTTTGGGGACTGACTGGGTGTGGCGAAAGAGAGGGAGGGACGGATCCGAAAAGATTCTGCAGCTTTTCAAGTGGCATTTGAGGGGCCCTGTTTTCAGGACACATGGAGGAATGGCCCGTTACCCGGTGCTTGTTTTGTCAAAATAACAGCCCCCTTAGCACTGCCTGCCGCTCCCAGGAGCCTCAATTCGCTATGATTTCCAAGTCTGTTGTGAGCCCGCTGCAAACGGGCTGTGGTTCCTTGTTCCGGCCTCTGAAGTGAAAACGGGTGGCTGCTAGAAATGAAGACAGCCTGCCAGCAGAGGAGCCGGCAGAGGAGCCGGTGTAGACAAGGTTTGGGTCCCAGCACCGGCCGGGTCCTCATGCCTCTAGCCACTTCACCGTGACTGGACGGTGTCCTTCCTCCTTTAGTTACAGCAAATATTCATAGTTTTAATAGTTTTCTAAGGCTTGTGGAGGGAATTGGCGTTCTTATGATGCTTCAGCTTCTTAAGTGTGTGACTAATACTTGAAAGAATTATTAGGAGACTTCTTTATTTTTTAATTGCATCAACATGTTTGGTATGTGACCCAATTAATTCATTCTAGTTGTGAATGTTATTGGAAGACCCTGTGCCCTCTTGACCTCTCCTTATGATTATGACTGGTGCCGTCCTTTGAAGCACCATTTTGATTACACACTTAAAAGGAACCACTAAAGTACCCTCTCATCGCTGCATGGCTGAATGGCCACTGCTTGCTTGGGTTCAAGGACAGTCATCTGAGAGTGGATCTGGTGTCCTCAACAGCTCAGTGGCCAGGACTTCCCTTTTCGCCTCCCCCCCACCATTCTGCCCCTTCCTGTCCTCCCCCCACCACCACCACCAGGGTTTTAGTCACATGGTCCTGCTTTCGTAAGACTAGCTGTTCTCCCTGAGACCCAAAGAGCTGTGTTTTAACAAACAAAGATAAATCAATAAATGGGCCTTATCAGTGTTGGGATTACAGGCAGGTGCCTCAGAGCAAACAGGACTGCTATTCCCCTCCCCCCCTTCATCCTCCCTCCCCGCCCAGACACACTTGTATTGGTTTCTGCTCATCCTTAGATTACACTATCTGGCAAATCTGCATTCAAACAAAAACTGATCCCGCCCACTCACCCAAACACAAGTGGAAGCCTGTATCTGGGAAGCAGTTTTAACTACGTTGTGGGAAATAAAGTTCTCTCTGCTGAGGTCTCTGTCCGGAGGTCTGAGCATTTTCATCCACGTGGATCTTATGAAAAGTTTTTTCTGCCATTTAATTATCACCACTTGGCATTGGGTTCTATAAAGCAACATCTAGTGTGCTTTAAGACGGTCCACGATCATTTACCGAAGTTAAGGACAAGCTGTCAACTCAGTAAATTGTCTTGTTCAGAGCAAGACCTTCAAAGGCCTCTTAGTGGCACAGACAAGGGTCCTCATCAACATGTCCTTTCACTCCTTTTTGGTACTCTCTCTGTCACCCATCTCCCTGTATCACTGTAAAAGTTACGTTTGTGCAGCCCATTACAGTTCCTTGAGAAGAAATACAGCTGAGAAAATCAGAGGGAATCCTGTGGATGATGATGGGAAAATAAGAACTGATATTTAAGGGAACAAAAGGATGTATTAATGTCCACACATCTCAGTCGTGGCTGTGAGTTATGTACAGGTCATCCGTGGCACTCATCACTTTCCCTAATAGGATGAGACCTTCGGGGAAACTTTGGTTATGCCCTCCTGCCTTATGGAGTTTTATGTGGAGTAGCATCTGTGTCCACTGAGGTTGTACCACAGACAGGCTGGCTTATAGTAACAGTGGAAATCTATTGTTCTCAGTTCTGGAGACCAGAAGTCCAAAATCAGGGTGTCAGTATAGTCGGGAAAGGACCCTTCCCCAGGTCGCAGACTGCCTACTGCTAGCTGTGTCTCCACGTGGCAAAAGGGGCAAGAGAGTTCTCGGGGGCGAGGGGGGGCGGTGGGTGGGTAGGGAGAGGGGTGTCTCCCTTTTAAGAGCACTAAGCCCATTCATGAGACTCACCCTCACTACCCAGTCAGCCCCCAGGGCGTGACCTCCTAATATCCTCAGCTTGGGCATTAGGGTCTCACATATGAATGGGGCGGGCAGGGGCGGGGGGGACGCACATCCATAGCAAGTAGGATGCAGCTGTCATCACCAAGTCTATGAGATTAGGTTCCCCATGAAGGATTTGACACAACCCAGAATATAGGGCAAAACTTTTCTTCATAAGGGTGCCTGGGTGGCTCAGTGATTTAAGCCTCTCTGCCTTCGGCTCAGGTCATGATCTCAGGGTCCTCAGATCGAGCCCCACATCGGGCTCTCTGCTCAGCAGGGAGCCTGCTTCCCCCTCTCTCTCTGCCTGCCTCTCTGCCTACTTGTGACCTCTCTCTGTCAAGTAAATAAACAAAATCTTAAAAAAAAAAAAAAACTTTTCTTCATAAAGGACAGTGGAAGTATATTTCCTTCAAGGAATCGAACTATTTGTTTTCCTGTTAGAATCCGGTGAGGCGCTCTTTACTATCCCGTGGCAAGAGTGCGCATGTCTGGGGTTTTAACAAGCCACGCAGCCATTCGCCCACTGAGAGACTGTTGAGTACCGACTCCATGCTGCGCGCAGTGCTAAACCCTGCAGCCAGCCTGCTGGAGGGTCTGGTTGGCTGACCTTTAGTGACAGAGAGAGAAAACACCGGAGACTTGTCTCGAATTGGAATCCATTTGCCACCACAACTCTCGAGAACAGCCTTCTTAGAAACCGGAAATGAACATGAAGACCAGAGGTTACTGGATCTTACTGGCAGTTACCAGGCACGTTCTTCAGAAGGAAGCCTTTGTTAAAGTCCTGATGAATGTAGACTAAAATAAAATTTGTTCACGATGTCTTGTTTACCCCTGATGATGCTTTGCTCTTTTGGCCCAGACACAGAAAAGATAGTACTAGAGGCAGGAAATGGATTGCCATCCTGGAAATTCAATGACCAGCTTTTCCCGTGTGATGTGTGTGGGAAAGTGTTTGGCCGACAGCAGACGTTGTCTCGACATCTCTCACTGCACACAGGTGAGTCAGGAACTCACGCGGATGCCTTCCGCACTCTGAATCACCAGCTTCTCTCTTCTTGGGAGTTTGAGTTTCTCTAAGAGAGTTGTAACAGGAAGTGGTGGAAATGTTTCTATCCTGACCTTTCAAACCACGTTATCTGGCACGTTCAAAGGCAACCCTGGAAAAGGTTTTTATTTGTATTGAAAGGAGGATTGATGAGGAAAGAGACACACGTAGGTGTATCCAGGTAAAATTCTGGAACTCTAAGAAACATAACGGTCTCATCTTCAGGGTGCAGGGGCTGGAGCTGCACCCCATCTCGTTGGTTTCATCCTGGCGTGGTAAATGGGAGCAGCAGAGGGACAGAGCAGCTGGTGGGAAACAGTTGCTATCTTTACCTTCACGTAATAGTAGAGAAATGTGCTTGATTCTGCGTGTTGCAAAAGGGAAGGCAACCAAATTAAGAAAGGATAAAGGAGGAATAAATAGTAACTTAATTAATGCAACAAAAATCAGTTCCTTCTCCCCCGGGAGAAAGAACTGTACTTTATCTGCACGGTGGGGCTCCATCCTGAACCCCACCAAGCCTCAGGCCACCAGCTCTTCAAATGTGGGGGACCATCTACGGTAAGAATGATGATGGCTTACATTTTGTTGGAGGAAAACCTCATTCCTCATTCTTCGCTGTGAAGAAGATAAGAATGGTATTTTGTAAAGCCAAGCCCAGTAATACAGAGGAAGAATCAGGGATAGAAAATGCAGTTGCTCTTTGCTTTTTCTGCCACCGTTGGCCACCTTTATCTGCACCACTGAAAGCAAAGCCTGCTCCTTTTACTATAATTTGCTTGATGAATCGAATGAATTCAGAATGCCACTCTGCAAAGAGTTCTGAAACATTGTCAGTTTTATGAGAGGGTTATCATTAAGAAATTAATTGCAATTTTTAATTTTATTTACATAAAATGAAAATTTCCCATTCAATTATTTCACATGAGTCATTTTCCCCCCTTTGATTTCATTAGTTTTTGATGTCTTGGCTGACCTAGGCCTGGAGCTTAGGGAAAATGATGGGGCTTCTCTTAACACCAGACCCAGGAAGGCTGTGTGTTCCATTCCCCTCTCCCCAGCTAAGCACCCACCCTCAGCTGACACTTGGAAAGCATGTGCGCGCACACACATGCACACACACACACACAATATTCTTTTAGCCCCTGTGGGCCTCCTCTGTCAGGAAGAGGGACCTGTGGGTGTCTAGGAAAAAGCAGATGGTCCAGTTGCCTTGGGACCTGACTTAATCTTTGATGGCACTCGTAAATACAACAGTGACCTGCTGGATAAAGACTTTTAGATACTTAAAATACCTTGGGGTTCCCCTGGTCCCCATTTGAAGTGAGATCTGAGCCCTCCTTTCCTGGAGAGCTTTAAGTGGTCGCTTGTAAGGTGTTGGGTGTTCATTTTTAAGAGCAGTTTGGGTTTTTTCCTGTCGCTCCCCCCCCCCCCCCCCCCCCCGCAGAGGAAAGAAAATACAAATGCCACTTGTGCCCCTATGCTGCTAAGTGCCGGGCAAACCTGAACCAGCACCTGACTGTGCACTCAGTGAAGCTGGTGAGCACGGACACGGAGGACATCGTCAGCGCTGTCACCTCTGAAGGCAGTGATGGGAAGAAGCACCCTTATTATTACAGGTGAGCGGTGAATGGAACCGTGCCTAGCTTTCTCGAACACTCCCCGCCCAGGTGCTAGGGCATGTGTGATGAGATGCCTTCTCAGTCATGGTGCGAACCTTCGTTTTAACGTTGGCTTTGCTTAGACTGAACCCAGAAGCTGTGCTGACTCCTCTCTTGGCCTGGGTGGCCCTCGTAGAATTAATTGAAAGGGAAATGGTCTTGGAGGTGGCTCTCTGGGGTGGAGCTCTGGAGAGCAACAGGGGTCGGGAGGTTATTAGCTTTTTCGTTTGTGCAGCTGGGAAGTTTCCACCTTTGTAATAGCACCTTGCTGCTACCTGAGAATTGTCCTACGGAGAAAAAGAGTAGGAAAAATAAATCTGAAAACTGGGGAAATCGCCCTGAAAGCATTGCATATTTTCCCTTGGTCTTACTGTCTTCAGTACCTGGAATTTTATGTTTCCCTTCCACATTCAACCATGAATCCGTATTTGATTTGGTTGCCATAAAATCCCCAGGGTCAGCATCTTGCCCAAGGGGCAGACTGTACAGATTGGTGGAAACTTGCTTTTGCGTGAAATGTCTCCATGGATGGGTGGCTTCTATCAGGAACTGTCTCAGACCGGACTTGGTCCTGTCTGTGGTGCCATCCGAGGACCCCTGTGTGCCTTCAATGGCTGCACCGAGGGTTTCCAGAGCCAGAGAGAGGCTCACTGGGTGTGCTGGGTGCCCTGAACTCACCAGTGTGCCAGCACCGCTCATACCTTGGCAAAGCTGCCCCACATCTCCTTGCCCAAAGGAATCAGTAAGGTGAGGTGTGGCATCTGGAATCTGTAATATTTAATTAACTTTATGATGATTTAGCATCGTTATGGCATGGATGGGATTGTTGCATTATGCCGGCACTTACTCCGTTTGGCGCTGTGACCACCGCAGAGGCATCCCGAAAGCCGAAGAAGTTTTTCTTTTCTTTTCTTTTTTTTAAAGATTTTTATTTTATTTGACAGACAGAGATCACAAGTAGGCAGAGGGCAGGCAGAGAGAGAGGGGGAAGCAGGCTCCCCACTGAGCTGAAAGCCTGATGCGGGGCTCAATCCCAGGACCCTGAGATCATGACCCGAGCTGAAGGCAGAGGCTTAACCCACTGAGCCACCCAGGCCCCCCCCCCCCCCGAAGAATTTTCTAATGCAAAACCTTTTGGTGGGAGAGAATACATGTGTATAAGAGTTTGGTTTTCTAAGTGGACCACAGAGCATCACTCTTCTCTCTCCTTTTTTTTTCTTTTTTGTCGTCCCCTCATATAGTTGTCACGTGTGTGGATTTGAGACTGAGCTCAATGTCCAGTTTGTCAGCCACATGTCACTCCACGTGGACAAGGAGCAGTGGATGTTTTCCATCTGCTGCACGGCCTGTGACTTTGTCACCATGGAGGAAGCAGAGATAAAGGCTCACATTGGCATCAAGCACACAGGTGACCATCGCTGTCAGTCCTTCTCTCCTCCATCCTCCCAACCACCCCAGAGTGCTTTCCCACCTGGCAGACGCGTCCTCCTTGCAGGCGACACAGACCTCTCCTTCTTCCGAGGGAAGGACTTGCCCAGGGGAGCAGAGCCACGTTGCCCAGGGTTCACCTCATTTAAGGCTCCAGCTGTTCTGGTTAGCGTCTTCCTTTTCGCGATGTTGACACTGTCACTTCACCATGCAATTATCATCTCACAAGTGATGGCTACAGACGACACCAGGGTGGAGTCATTAAGTCAGAATGAGGAGGAGCCTCTCCACTCTCCCCTCCACCCCTCGCATTTGGTGGTGCTTACAGATTACAAGTTGATATTCTCAACCGCCAGCCCTGGGGATTGGGTTAGCCCCTCACGTCATTGGTACTTGAAGGATTTGGGGAAGGGGAATTTCCCGGATAGTTGTGCTGACCACGTGCTCAGCCCAGAAGGAGCTCTGTGTGCATTAACCAGCCGCCTTGGCTCCGTGGTGCCAACAGCAATAAAAGCTTGCTTTTGTTATAAGTTGAGCAGCTATGACTTGGAGGTCTACAGAGAGCCCTTATGCTGGGTGAGAAGGTGCCATTTTTACAGTCGGTTATCTGGCTCTAACCACATTAGCTCCGTGGGCAGCCGGTGAGCTGGGAAACCCAGGTCAAAGACAAACTAAATTCAGCATTTCTGAAGTGGCTAATGAAGGGAAAGGCCAACCTCTCTTCCATTTCCACTGGATTTTCTGATATTCTTTTTTTTTTTTCCTCTTTTCTGTGACTCTCCCATTCTTCTAACCCTCTCCATCCCAAGTATGCCTAAGCCCAGTCAAAAACCTTTTCCCCAGCCCTCTACCACCGCCCCACCTCAAGGAAACCGTAGAAACCATAGTGGCTGGAAAGCAGTTGGATTTAGAATCACTTAATTGTCATCAATGGAAACTTCACATTCACAAGTAACCAGTGCAAACACACTCAGGGCCACAGGGAACACAGAGATCTTGTTCCCTCTGAGGTGGTGGGGCTCCTTGTCTACCCTAGGAAGAATATTCCCATTTGTTAGCACAGACAGCCAGAGTGAAATGCATTAAAGAAGTTGCTTTTTTAATACAGTAGAAGCCTTTAACACTGCTGCTATTAGGGAATAAGGTTATAACCTTTTTATATAGGCTTTTTTTTAGCCAGGGAAACTAACAGAGTTTGTATTTTTTTTTTTTTTTTCTGTAAAGGCCAGATAGTGAAAATTCTAGGCTTTCAGTCCATACAGTTTCTGTCACCACCTTCATTGGAATGAATTGGAACTTGAATGTAATGTAAACAATACACAAAAAAGCAGTCCTGGCAGTGTTCCAATAAAACTTTATTTACAAAAATAGGAGGCCAGATTTGGCCAAAGGACCCCTTTTAGAAGCTAATGGTCTTCACAGTGAGGGTTTCTTGCATGTTGTTGCTGGTCTGAAGTGTTTGAATTTGACCCAAGATATGTCGATCTGTCGACATATGCAGTATATATGCTATGTGATACATATTATACTATATATCCCTGAGAATAAGAAGCTTATCTAAGTTACCATTGTCTTTTGAGCACCTGGGCCAGTGCCTGGGCCATGTAAGTTGGGAGTAAATGTTTATCTGGTGAATATCCATTCATGTGGAAGCACATTTACACACATCTGTGTGTGCTAAGCAAGAAAATTATTCCAACATGGCCCTTACTGAACCCTGAGAGTCTACTGACTTAGGCATATCATCTACTCTACATGGAAGAAGTTACTTGGGATGGAGGGAAACACACTTTGAATTCTAGATCCTAGTTCTGGACCCCATGTTACCATAAATAGCTCTGCAAATGTAGAAACTCATATAACTCCCCTGGGCCTTCATCCATTCCTTGACTTTTTGAATGTGCAGGAGGTGCCCAACAGGCAGAAGATTCTCTGATTCTGTGGATCTTGTTCTCTGACGTGATTCACCTGTCATAGGAATGGGCACTTTTATTTCAATCCCCTGGGAAATCTGCAGTGCCTTCTTGTGCTAGACGTGAAGTCGGGATCCTCAGGATGAGTGTTGTCTCCCACAGAACCCATGGACTTTCTATATTCCTTCCTGGCTACTCTTACCCAAGGCACACTTGTGAGCGGCGCGCTGAGTGGGTGTCTGAGGAACTGCCCTCTGTTTAGGTAGTTTCTTCCCAGTGACCCTCCTTACCCTCTTCCTCCCATTCCCTGGCTTCTTGTGTCTGCAGAGGACATCAGCAAGGGGAAGATTTTCCCTCTGGTGTTCCCAATGTCCTCAACGCAAATTTCGCTGCTGTGTTTAAATGTTGCAATAATAGCATTGAGGAAACTGAATAGCTGTTTGGAAAATACAACCATCAGTTCTTTACCTCACATTGACACCAAAATAAATATCAGACAGCTTACATAATCCCCCTTAACAAATCAGCCCTAGAAAAGCTTGAAGTAAATAGAATGTTTATCAAACTTCCAGAGTGAGGAGGATTTGTGAAAGCTTAAGTGATTCGAGAAATGGCAAAAGAAAAGAATCAAGAGATTTGATGCATAAGACTATCTTCTTCTATTTGCAAAAGAAAAGGAAAAGAGAAGGAAAACAAAACCAAAACACCAGTCTGAAAACTGTGGTTGTGAAAATGACAAAGGCTGATATATTTACTGCATAGAAAATTCATATAAACTGGAAAGAAACCCCTTTAGGTCTCTAAGTGAAGAATTTACAAAGGACATAAACAGTCAGTGCACAGTAAAAGAAATAAAAGCTAACCATTCGACATAAGGAAAAATATTCGACCTCTCTAGTTATCAGATTAAAGCTCAAGAGTGTCTTACATTTCACCGATTGCAGTAGAAGTGTGTTTTACCAAAAAAAAAAAAAAAAAAAAAAAAAAAAGAGTGTTTTTTACAACATTACCCACATTGATTGGATGCTGCTGATATTTTTTTTTTTTAAGATTTTATTTATTTATTTGACAGAGAGAAATCACAAGTAAGCAGAAGAGGCAGGCAGAGAGAGGAGGAAGCAGGCTCCCCGCTGAGCAGAAAGCCCGATGCGGGGCTTGAACCCAGGACCTGGGATCATGACCTGAGCCGAAGGCAGCGGCTTAACCCACTGAGCCACCCAGGTGCCCCTGCTGCTGATATTTTTATGGCCATGACCCTACAGAGTGGAAGAACTTTTGAAAACTACTTAAGTAGTATAGACCAAGAGGCTTGAAAATGCCTACAATTCAGTAATCCTTCTTCTGGGAGTCTAGCCATAGGGGGGGAAAAAATCAACCAATGGAATATTAATTTTCTTTTAAGTTATATATGATTTGTGACTTTCTTTTTTTAAGAGTCATGTATTTAAGAGTGAGCGCATGTGTGAATGAGCACAGGGAGGGGCTGAGGGAGAGAAAATCCTGAAGCAGACTCCCTGCTGAGCACAGAGCCTGGCTCAGGGCTGGATCCCACCACCCTGAGACCTTGACCTGAGCTGAAATCAAGAGTCAGCCACTCAACCAACTGGGCCACCCAGGCACCCTGAAATACTAATTTTCACTTAAAATTTAATTTTAAGGAAATATTTAGGTAGTGTAGGATAAGTCTACCCCATGGATGTGACATATTTTTTTTTTAAAGATTTATTTATTTGAAAGAGAGAGAGAGAGCATGTATGCAGGAGCAGGAAGGACAGTGGGAGAGATAGGGAAGCAGACTCCCCACTGAGGGGGGAGCCTGATTTGAGGCTTGATCTCATGATTCTGAGATTATGAACTAGCCAAAACCAAGAGTCAGATGCTTAACCTACTGAGCCACCCAGGCGCCCCTAATACTGTCATTTAAAACCATTAATTCAGAGTTATTTTCATAAATTTTCTGAGAGCCAACTATGTGCCTCATATATAAAACAGCATGGGAGAATACAAAATGTCAATGATTGTTTTATTTATAAATATTTTGTGTTATATTTTATAATAATAATAATAATAATGTATTCTATAATGCTTGCAATGAGCCAGGCATTGTGCTTGGTCTTTATATATAAAAATCCCCATAACAAACATATGAGGATGCTGATATTACACCCATTTTTAAGATGAGATCATTGAGGCACTAAATTAAATCCCTTGTCTTAAGTCATTCAGCCATTAAATGATACATTGAAGTGGCATTCAAACTCAGGTATTCTGTGGGTACCTGAGTGGTTCAGTCGGTTAAGCATCTGCTGTCAGCTCAGGTCACAATCCCAGAGTCCTGAGATCGAGCCCCGAGTTGGGCTCTTGGGGAGTCTGCTTCTCCCTCTCTCAGCAAACCCCCCCCCCCCTCTGCTTGTGCTCTCTTGCTCACTGCCTCTCTCTCTCAAATAAATAAAATCTAAAAAAAAAAAAAAAAACAAAAAAACACCTACTCAGGTATTCTGGATCTGAAGTCCTTATTCTTAACTACAATGCAATTAATGGCAACAATTTTAAAATAAAAAAATAAAAAGTAGTACATTGAAAATGTAACAGTGTTTATACTGAGGCAGCAAGACAAGTGGTAATTTTTATGGTCTCAATTTATCATTTTGTGCCATTTTCGATTATGAAATATTTGGGTATTTTTCCAGTTCTCTTGAGCTGGCTGTCCTGATGTATGAGGTTGCATTACCTGTGCACAGATGTCCTTCACCAAGAATCTTTGTGCTGCCGAAAGGGAATGACCTCTTGTATCACAGTGAGCCATAGACTGAGTTGGCAAGGGCACCCTGGCTCCCTCCCTACAGAGCAAAGGGAGATGAGGATTGAGAGCAGAGGAGGCGGTGTGGGGTAGGGATTACAACAGGAGCAGACTGGGCTATTTCCTCCCACCGAATCTCAGACTGGCTGCCATGGCACCTGTATATTTATACATTGATTAATTTAGGCAGCTCTCCCCAGCTCTCCCCAGCTCTCCCTTAAGCCTGAGGGCACTGGAAGCTGTTGTTAAAGATGGTAATTAAAATTACAGGCTTTAACTCTAAAAACTAATTTAAAATAATCACTTGCAAGAGTCTATGGATGAGACCCACCTTAGAGGATGGATTTGGTGAAGCAGTAGACTCAGGGCCCCTACTGAGCGTACTCTGTCGGCAAAATGTGACTAACCTGGTTAAATATTTAGATAAGAGACTGGCAATGATGGTGCTAGCTTTCACTAGCGTCCTTGTACCAAAGGGGAAGAGGGGTGTGTCTGTGCTTTAAAGGCATATTCCCTCCCTCCTTGTGGGTCAGTGAGTGAGGTCACATAGTGTCTTTCCAGGAACCTAGTTCAGTTCTGTTAGGAGCGAGGTTTTTAAAAATTGTAAACTGAAGTAGAGTGTTGTCTTCCCTGCACATAAGTGCAGTTCTGCCAGGAACAAGACTTGGAAACATTGCAAGAGGGTAAATACTTTTTCCTTCCTCTTTTTAAAACCCTTTTTTAAATTGGACAAGGTAATTTATGGTCACTCTCGAAAATTCTGAAAACCAAATAAAAGAAAACAAACATACTGCTGATAATTTCATGCACTACCTGTCACCACCATGCAGCTTTGTTTACTTCTGGACTTTTTTATGCCTGTATATAATATATGACTTTTTTTTTTTAATCTCCTGATAAAGAACATTTCATTTCTAGAGTTTACAATCATTTGATTACTTAATTGACTTCTTTGAAGGGAGCTGATGCACAGTCTCCCCATATTTCCTACCCTAAACTTAAACGATGGGGTTGCTTTAGTCTCATTTGGGGAGAATTAACATCTTAACAATATCAAGTCTCCCAAACCATGAATAATGTAGAACCCTCCAGTTATTTGGGGTGTGTAATGTACATCATTAATTTATTAGAGCACACACACGTTCAAGTAATATTCTTCCATTTCATAGGTAGTGTAAGAGCCTCCTGATAGCATACTTCCCTGTCTCCTCTCCTAGCCTTTCTGCTATCACTGTCATATATTTACTTATTTATGTTACAAACCCTATGTGACATTATTCCTTTTTAACGAAATTACTTTGATTCTCTTTTAAGGAGATTTAAATAAGAAAACTCAGATATTTATCCACAGATTTGCCATTTCCTGGACTCTTCATTCTTTTGTGTAGATCCATTTTTACATTTGCTGTCATTTTCCTTCTGCCTCAAGAATTTCTTTTAACATTTTTTGTAACTCTAGTCTGCTGGCAATGAATTCTTTCCACTTTTTGGGTGGGGAGGGAAGCTTCATTTTTGAAAGACATGTTCACAAAGTATGAGATCTCAGATTGACAGCTGTTCCTTTCAGCACGTTGAAGAGGGCGCTCCACTACTTCTCGCTTGCAATTGTTTCCAGTGAGAAATCTGCTGTCATCCTTATTTTTGTTCCTCTACACAGAATGTATCCTTTTTCCTCAGGATGCCTTTAGGGATTTTTTTATCACTTTTTTTTTTTCCTACATTGCAACTAACTATTTTTTTTAATCGTGTTATGTTAGTTGCCATACAGTACATTATTAGTTTCTGATGTAGTGTTCCATGATTCATTGTTTGCATGTAACACCCAGTGCTCCATGCCATATGTGCCCTCCTTAATACCCATCTTTGGTTTTGAGCAATTGGATTATGATATCCCTTGGTATAGATTTCTTCATGTTTCTTATGCATGGGGTTCATTTTGCCTCTTGGATCTGTGGGTTTATGGTTTTCCCCAGTTTGGAAAAGTTTTGGCCTTTTCAGATTTTCCTGCCCTTCCCACCCTATCAGGGACTCCATATTAAGCTACTTGAAGACATCCCACAATCTACTGATGCTCTTTTCATTTTTATGATTCTTTTTTCCCTCGGTTTCACTGCAAATAATTTCTATTACTATTACCTTCAAGGTTCACTGTTTTTCTGCCATGTCTAAATTGCTGGGAATCCCAACCAGTGTATTTTTCATCTCAGGTGTTGTAAATTTCATCTCTAGAAATTTGATCGGGAACTTTTTTATATCTTTCATATCTCTATTTTACTTTTTCAGTATATGGACTATAGTTATAATAACATTATGTCCTTATCTGCAAATTCTAACAACTGTGTGAGTTCTGGGTCAGTTTTGACTGGTTAATTATTCTCCCCATTTTAGGTTGTGTTTTCTTGTTTCTTGGCATGCCTGCTAATCTTTGGATGTCAGACATTGTGATTAGCCTTGCTGGGTGCTGGATATTTTATATTCCCATAAAAATTCTTGACCTTTGTTTTAGGATGCAGTTAATTACTTGGAAAATTTGACTCCTTTCGGTTTTGTTTTTGTGACTTGTCTGGCCGGTCCGGAGCAGTAGTCCAACTAGGACTGATCATTACCCACTTCTAAGAGATCTTCTTCAGTTTCCTACCCAATGCCCTGGGAATTGTGAGTCTTTCTAATCTGTGTAGTGGAAACAGCAGTGTTTTCCAATCCTTTCACGTGGCTTTTTTCCCTCCAGCCTTGGGGGGGTTTCTCACACATGTGTTCTGATCCCTACTCTGCTGAATACTCATGGGGGACCCACTGCAGGTCTTTGATTTCTTCCTCTCTACTGATCTCCCCACTCTGGCACCCTGCCCTGCCAAGTCCAGCCATGTTGACCTCCCCAGACCCTTAGCGCTATCTCCTCAACTCAGTGAGTCTGATGGGCAGTTCCCCACCCCTGCACTGCAGCCTGAAAAGTAAACTCTCAAGGCAGAAAGTGGGCCACCTCTCTTCTCTCTTATCTCCCAGGGATCACTCTTCAGTGCCTGATGTCCAATCTGTAAAAACTAATTTGGGGGAAACAACAACAACAATTGTTTGATACATTTTGTCTGGTTTTGTTTTGTTTCAGTAGCAATGGTAAACCCAGTCTCTAACACTTCATCTTGAGTGGAAGCATTAGTCTCCTGACACTGGATTTTAATGACTGGTTTACTCCTGATTTTGAGGGAGAGTGCAGTCCATGAAGAGCATGGATCCTGGAGTCGGACCAACTGAAATCTCTGCTCCACCACTTCCTAGCATGTGACTTAGGCCAGGTTACCCTGATGGTGCCTCCCTTCCCTCATCTGTAAAACAGGAGTGATCATAGTTGTGTCTCACTGGATTTTTGAGAAGAGAAAATGAGATACTGTGTTTAAAGCATGACAGAGTTCCCAAGAACCACAAAATGTCATCAACATAGATGATGGGGACCTTGGATCCCAGTAGGTGCACCTCGAGAGCTAGGAACCTCACCCTGTGTTCTCTGAGTGATGAGATAGCCACGAGACCCCCACCCCACTCCTAATTGCTCTTATTCAAGGGTTATCATCTCCTAAATAACAGACGTGGGTTTTGGGGGGTTTTTTGTTTGTTTGTTTTTTTTAGGAGAAGACCGGAAGACCCCCAGTGAATCAAACAGCCCCTCTTCCTCCTCCCTCTCAGCTCTGAGTGATTCAGCCAACAGCAAAGATGATTCAGACAGCTCTCAAAAAAACAAGAATGGGAACAACCTGCTGGTCATCTCTGTTGTGCCTGGGAGCCAGCCCTCAGTGAATAGTGAGGAAAAGACAGAGAAAGGTAAGGGAGACAGTGCGTTGGCCTGCTTGAAAATAAGCCCTGGAGGGGAGTGATATTGGAAAACAGACAGTAGGCCTGGGAACAGTATAATGCTGTTTGTAGTCTTCTGGATTATCTGCATCCAAATATGGGGTGGCTAGATGGGCCGTGTGACATGGATTCTGGAGCTGTATGTTTAACTCCTTTTGCCATAGAGATGAAGGGAACGATGCCTGAGAGGGTATAGCTGGGGAAGAGGAGAAATAGGGGGCTGTCTGTCCCCCCTCCAGCCCCCTCCCATCCTTCTGCCCCATGCACCCGTACACCCAGCTCCCATCCTTTCAGGGTTCGAATGCGTTTTTTGCAACTTTGTCTGCAAGACGAAGAACATGTTTGAGCGCCATCTGCAGATACACCTCATCACCCGGATGTTTGAGTGTGACGTGTGCCACAAGTTCATGAAGACACCCGAACAGCTGCTGGAGCATAAGAAATGCCACACTGTCCCCACCGGTGGGCTCAAGTAAGGAAAGCAAGTACAGAACCTTTTACTGTGTTGTTATTAAACACCCTTCCCCAACCCTACCCCACCCCCTGCCCTGAAGGTTTTGGGGTCATGGAGAGGTAGAGCTTGGCATTGGGCTAGTCAGTCAGGCACCACCTCTGCTACCTTTAGCCGGATATGAACCAGACCTAGTCCCCAGGGGGTCAGCGGACGCAGCAGAAGAATCCATTTCACAAATTTTCCAGGATTCCTGGCGAGCCAGCGTCGTGTTGGAGCAGCTCAGCCCGCAGGGCTAGACTCATCCTCCACTGCTTGAGTTTGGTTCCGACTGGAGTATATGGACTTGGGGGTCAGTGTCCCCGAGTGTAAATCATTACACTCTCACGGCCGTCACTGTCTCTATTTTTTTAGATGATTTTCCATGTGCCTTTTAAACCAGCGTCACAACAACTCATCCGCACCCCACCCCCAAATATCGGATCCTTGCCTTTTTGAACAGGCAGGAGGCAGTGTTTTTCAGGCAGAAATCATGTGCCTCGGGTCTTCCTGCACACATGCCTTATTCCTTCCCAGGAACTGCGATTGGGATCTCCCTGGCTAGCCTTCATGAGATCTGACATTTCCAGTCACACGTTACTCACAGATCCCCAAAGACCTAGACAACAAGCATCGTCATTAACCAGTATTTGCAAGAAGCCCTCTGGTCTGAAGTGAGACCCGTCAGTTCTTACCAAACGCACGGTGTGTCTGGCTTGATAACAGGCACTGAAGGGCAAACGAGGAATAAAACATCATATCTACCCTCAGGAAATGTATGTCCTAGCAATACCAGAGTTTAATCTTCCGGGTGATTCTGAAATCAGCCCCTGCTCACAAGGCACTTAGGATCTAGCAGAGAAAGAAGCATATGTCGTTGAGCACAGGAAGACACACAAGTTTCAAGGCATAATTATTCATGTTTAGCTGAAATAATCATGTCATTAAAAGAATGAAAATTTATATTTTACTTAACACAAGAAAAAAACCCTCTTGTTTTTAAACATTTTTATCTTTGAAACTCACATATTGCCAGAGAGGTTGGCATGACTCTCCTGAATGGGCGAGGGATGGAGAGATCCAAAAGGACCCTGGGGGTCAAGTGTTGGGGGCAGTCCAGGGCTGACCCTTCTGCAGGCTCCTGCCTGGTCAGAAGCACCCTCCTCAAAAACTTTCCCAAACAGAGGAGTCAGGGAGCAGCACCTACTGTCAAATTCCATTTTGTTTCACTCTTGGGGCACTTAAGTGGGAGGGGGAGGGGGATGACTGCAGGGATGGGGGAGGGGAGATTATAATTCAAGACAACCAGTAAATGGGAAATGCCCAGCGAGAGCTTATTTGGGAATTGGATCTGGTTTGTTCCCACTGTCCTTTCTAAATACTTGTATACTCTTATTTTTAAAAAAAGAAAGAATGAAAGAAACCATGTAGTTCTGTGGTTGGACTAGCGCTCGTTGCCCTTCCCAGTAGCCCAGTCACACCCATTAACTCTGTGGCGCCCCCTGCCAGTTGTGGCTTTGTCAGTTAGCCTTGCCTTGGGGACCTACGGAGTCCCAAGCCTCCGACCCATTGGGGAGAATGCACAGTGAATGCTGACGCTTTTTTGCCGGTCCAGACACTTCGGGTGTGGTGCTAACGGTCCCCTGTGTAATAGTTTATGTTCTAGGATGACCAAGTAGAAGAATACTTTGAAAAAATTGATAATGCCTTCTGGCTATACAGTGAGTCTTTGTTTTGTTTTGTTTTGTTTTCCCTTTGCCATATCAGAGAATTAATTTGCCTGAGAGAGTGTCTTTACGATAAATATTGGGAGCACGGAAAACCCTTAGCACTTTGCCTGAGCAGCGAAAGAAAGATTGAGCTGTGGGTCACAGAAATGTTCTTAAAATGAAACAGACTGCCGATGTCTAAATTGCTTTTCTGTGATGGAACTGCTTGTACTCTATATCCTGTTCATAATGCAGATCAAATAAGATTATACTATTATTTTTCTTTTGCCGTAGCTCAGGACAGTGGTGAGTTTCAGACTCCTCTAGGTAAGGCCCAGCTTGGCGTAGGGGTTGTGTGTGCACCTGACCTGGGAATGGGCTTTATATTTCTCTCGTGTGCACTCTTCTGTGAGCTGAGGTGCAAAGGCTAACGGCGAGCTTGGCGCTGAGGAGCAGTGCACGGCGCACTTGGTTGTGTTGGGCTCTGTTGAACACCTCTCCAAACCCTCAGAGGACAAGTCACTCCTGGGCCCTGCCCGGCAGGTGCCAGGCAGGAGCCAAGGCAGCCACTTTTGCATTTGCATTCTTTTGGGAAAGAGAGCAAACACGCTACAGCTATCATTTCAACCACCAACTTGAGCTTTGCGGCTTCCAAAAGAGAAGCTCAGCAGAATTTGCAAACATGCCCTCACTGCTCCTCCTAGCCCCTCTGGACAGCCAGGAGGCTGGGGGGTGGCATAGCCTCCCTGCATAGGATGGAGAAACCAAGCCTCGGGGAGGCCCAGGCTTTGTGCCAGGGCATATCCAGCTATGGCCCGATAGAGGTGATGGAGCTGGGACCAGAATCTGCCAAAATTCTGTGTAGAGACCAATCCAGTAATGAATCAGTGCCTACCAAGCACTGCCGAGAACGCAGAAGAAATATAAGATATGGTCCTGCCCACTGAGAATATATGATCCAGTTGGATTACTATTATCTCCACGATGGAATAATGTTTTCATAACGTCTTCAAACTCCAGAGAGCAGTTGCCTCCCTCCCTCTTTATCCCTCCTTAGTGATGGGCTGGTGGGTGGGCCTCCCTCTCCCGAGCCCCATGCTGGTCCTCATTTGCCTCTCCTGATGGAGAACCAGGGCTGTAGGAGATAGGATTTAGGAGTACAGATCCATGTACACACACACACACACACACATTCACACAGAGAGACACACACAGGCCTTCTCAACCTAACTACCCTTTAATAAGCACGATTCTGACCCCTACAACTTTCTGTTTGCTGGAGGTAGCTCTCCCCCTATAAGCTGTTCTTCAAAACTCTTAGCCTTTCTGCGTGTGCTTGGTGTGGTGCATGAAAAGTCGATTCTTTGTGTTGCTCCCATCTAGAGGGGAGGTCATGAGGATTAGACCTCTGCTATGTCTGGGGCGGGGAGTGGGGAGGGCTCCGAGGGGAATGGGCGGGGAGGACGGAGGGGAGCAAGCGCTTACTTATTCCTCCCCCTTTCTCTGCTCCCCTTCCCGTGGGCTGGTGCTCACTCATCCAGCCAGGAGACCCCCACAGTAGGCAGAGCGTACGTTGCCGGAGCTCCTCCTTAGCGGGCACGGCTCTGTGGGCAGAGAGAGCCAAGAGGGTCCTCTTAACCCTCCCGGAGAGGTGGCAGGGCTGGGCAGGGGCAGGCGAGGCCTTCTGAGTTTGGAGGGGGCGGGGGAGAGGGCAGTGAGGGGAGGCTGGTGAGGAGGGTAGAAGTGGGGCCGCTGCTGAGCCTGTCCGGCTGACCCTCCCTGTCATTGCTTCCCCCCCTCCGCCCGGCAGGTGCCCATTCTGCATTTATTCCACCAACCGCCCCGCTGCCATGGAGTGCCACCTCAAGACCCACTACAAGATGGAGTACAAGTGCCGGATCTGCCAGACGGTGAAGGCCAACCAGCTGGAGCTGGAGACGCACACCCGGGAGCACCGCCTGGGCAACCACTACAAGTGCGACCAGTGCGGCTACCTGTCCAAGACCGCCAACAAGCTCATCGAGCACGTGCGCGTGCACACCGGGGAGCGGCCCTTCCACTGTGACCAGTGCAGCTACAGCTGCAAGCGCAAGGACAATCTCAACCTGCACAAGAAGCTGAAGCACGCCCCCCGCCAGACCTTCAGCTGCGAAGAGTGCCTGTTCAAGACCACACACCCCTTCGTCTTCAGCCGCCACGTCAAGAAGCACCAGAGTGGGGACTGTCCCGAGGAGGACAAGAAGGGTCTGGGCCCCGCCCCCAAGGAACCAGCCGGCCCCGGGGCCCCGCTGCTCGTCGTCGGGAGCCCCCGGAATCTCCTGTCTCCCCTGTCGGTCATGTCCGCCTCCCAGGCTCTGCAGACCGTGGCCCTGTCGGCCGCGCACAGTAGCAGCTCCGAGCCCAACCTGGCACTCAAGGCTTTGGCCTTCAACGGCTCCCCTTTGCGCTTTGACAAGTACCGGAACTCGGATTTTGCCCATCTCATTCCCTTGACAATGTTGTACCCCAAGAACCACTTGGATCTCACATTCCACCCTCCCCGACCTCAGACTGCGCCTCCCAGCATCCCCTCACCCAAACACTCCTTCCTCGCCTATCTTGGACTGCGAGAACGAGCAGAGACTGTCTGAGGGCAGCCGTGTTCTGTACCAAAAACAAAGAGACAAAGACAAAACAAAAAACAAAAACCCACAAAACTTAAACACAACCCCAGCAGGTGTATGTTGCTGCAAAACCTACAGGCCCCTGGGTCTGAACCACGTGTACTGTATATCTTTAGTAAGGAATAGAGGATTGGCTCTGTGTGGACACCCTATTGCATTGACCTGAAAGCTGCTTTATCCAATCTTCAGAGAGGTGACCTACTGCATACGTCTACCTTCAGAGGCATGCCTCCCCAGCTCCCCACTCCCACTCTCGGCCCTTCTCCGTACTTTGCTCTGAGAGGAATTTTGTCTTGTTAAGCCCTAAAGAGAGTGTCCTTAATAGCAATCAGCACTTGTACGCTTATGCACTGGTGCATTTGGTTTTTCTGTTGGGTGAATGGGGTGTGTGGGTGTTGTGGATTCCGAAAGAGAAAGCCGTGTGTCGTGTGCCATGCCATTTCTGTCGCCCATTTCTTCGTACTGGCTTCTTTAACAGCGATGAACGTTCTTTTCCCTCCAGGGTTGTTCATCCGTACAGTCTCTCCCTGAGCTCCTTCATCAACTTTCCCTCTCGATTTTATGGCTACAGAGTGGTAGGGCCTGGTGCTTGAGTCGATGAAGGACTGGTAGACACCCACAGTGCTGCTGGAGATTTCCGACCGGGTGCCAGAGACCTCGTGCTCAGATCTTTTCGGTTATGAAGATGTGAGAACTGAGAGTCCACTCCAGAAGAAATATCTTGCAGCACTGCAGCCAATATCACAAAACTTAAGTGTGTTTTGTGTGTGTGTGTGTGTGTGTGTGTGTGTCTCCATACGTATACAATGTGTATGGTGCACACACACAGTGCATCATTTTTTAAGGGCAGATTATATATATATATATATATATATATATATATATATATATATGAGACTTTATATATATATATGTATATATATATATGATGTATTAATTCAGTGGTTACCATTCATTTGCAGGAAAAGAATTGTATGAGTGAAAAATTTTATGGTTGATAAATCCAGCCAAGGAGATTAAAGGGGTTTGGATAAATTCTGGGTATAAATGCTCAGACTAAAAAAAAAAAAAAAGAAAAAAAAAAGAAACAGCAGTTTTGCACAGTGCTTTGGTCTTGCACTAGTTTTTGTTTCTCATCTGCAAAAAAAAAAAAAAAAGTAAAATAAAAGGAAGAAAAATGTACCTTTTCTATGGAATGAGTAGACTGTATGTTTGGAAAATTTTGTCACAACCTCTTTAACATATAACGACCCAACAAAAAGGTGCTGTTTAGTCCTACGGTTCAACTCATGCCCCTGAGAAGTTTCCCTTGTGTTTGCAGATCGTCTGGCTATAGCGGTATTCTCCATGTTATTAATAATTCTGTATTCCACGTTGTTAACGCCTGGTAGCTATAACCTGCTAGGAGGCTAACTTTATACTTATTTAAAGCTTTTATTTTGTGGTCATTAAAATGGCAACTTACGTGCAGCACTTTATTGCAGCAAGAAGCAGATGTGGATTTGGTTGCCTAGCCCTTTGCGAATCTTAAAAATGTAATGGGTGATTTCAAAAGAAAAGGAAAAGAAGTCTTGGGCCGAATATCTTAATTGCTTGTATTTGTAAGAAAACAGAATTTCCAGCATGAAACAGGCTGAAAGGGCAGGAAGAAGTGTGCTCTGTATAAGAATGGAAAGTTTGGAATATAAAAGTTTATATATTATTTATCTATTGAAGAACTGGTGTACAAGAGGAATGCTTTCTTACTGCGTTGCTGTTTTCCATCATGTGTTATCCTAGAGTTGGGATTTTTCTTTTCATCTGTTTCACCAGGGGAAAATAAAAGCATCCCTAATTTTCTTCCTCTAGTCAGTTTGCTTCACTGAAAGCCCCCTCGAACTTGGTACAGTTCTACAGGAAGCCAGAAGACTGTACCGTCGGTCCATACCATGGACTCCCCCCACCCCCATACCCACCCTTTCTTCCCCCAGACCTAGCAGGTGTGCTACACTTCCCTTTGCCAGTCCTCCAGCCCTGGCAAACCTGTTTACACTAAGGAGATGTCCCCAGGGGCAGGGAGGCTGAGCCAGCTAGGGCAGGAAGCTCCCGAACCCTCGGTCATCCTCCGGCAGAGACATTTGCTCTTGGCTACGTTAGAAGCGTTGTTCAACCTCGCCATGTCAATGTCTCGGTAAAAGACACTATAGACAGTTACGGACAATACACTCCAAGAATACTGGGCATATGGGTGGGTTGGTTTTTTAAAAAGTCCTGTCTTTATCCCCATATAATGGAGAATGTGCCACTTGGCTAATAATGTGCTTTCAAAATTACAAGTTCAGTGATGACAGAAGAGGGCCACGGGGATCCCACGGAGGCTGGCAGAACAGGCGAATCGCACGGAAGCACCAGCAGGTTAAAAACCTGAAAGGGTAGCCCTGACAGGACTGCAGGTTTTACAGCATGCCACGTGTGCAATAGGAGGTCCTCGGCTGAAACTTGCAAGAGCGAGAGGGGTGTCGGAAGGAGATGTTTACTGCTCAAATGCCATGCATTTCACTGCTTGCCACTGAACTTGTATTTGAATGACTTAGTTATGCTTAATGTAATTGGGCAACTTTTTTAGCACTTTGGAAAGAGTCATCAATCTTTCTGGTAAATTATAAAAGTTTTCTGAGTGAGAAAAGGTGTGTTTGGAGTTTGTTTGACTTTTTATATTATTATTATTGTTATTAATAAAGAAAAAATCTACAGCATCTTTTCAGACTCCACCGAGATAATATATACCCCCGAATTTGGTTTGCAGTTCGATACTCAGGGAAGGATTATTCCATAGATATCCTTTCCGTGTAAAACACTAACATCTTTGAGAAATTCACCTGCCAACTAACTTCAATTCTGTTTTCACTATGCATTCTTCAACGGAAGCTAGCTTATCTGTCCATATAGTACTGCAGTTAGAGTTCTCAGCACTTTCTTGCTTCTATCCTTTTTTTAACTCCTCATATTATGTTCAGATGATCATACTGTCAAGGTTTGTGTACATTACTGAAAATTTGTATTGTATAAAGCTTTTTGCATTACAAGGCTGTACAGGGTCATTTTGACAGTAACTGGTATATTTCTTCGCATCTTATGTTGCATTGCCAATTTCTAGTGTATCCAGTTTGGAAGTATAATATACTCTAATTAAAACAAAAAAAAAGGTTGGCTATACTCTTTTGTTTCTTTTTTTTCCTCTCCCCCCCGCCACCGCCCGCCCTTGGTTGCCATCCTTGACTACTTGTTAAGTCCCAGGGTTTTATTTGCCTTGCTTTGTTCCCATTTTAACTTCTCTGCGTATTTTTAGGAAATGTCCACTACTAGTTATAGCCATTGCAAAATGCAAGTTTTGAACAGCCATGGTTATAATGCAAACTGTCATTATGTAAGTCATTAATAGCCATTAAGGCTGAGAGCGTATCCATCATTCAGTATAGTTGTAGACCAGCTTCTTCCTGAAATTACTTAGTGACATGTTGAAGTGTTCACCAGCCTTCCCCTCTCCTGCTTAACATCATTTTACTGACCCCACAGCCAAAGGGCAGGGGGGGAAACAGATGAATAATTCCACTTATCCTAATGAAGTTCGGCAACTATGAGATTTTAATGCGGGGGAAAATGGTCTATTTTGCAAGCTAAATAATAATCCATCCAAATGCAAGTAATGATTTGCCATTCAAAGGAAGGTACCAGAGAAAGAAACTGAGGCCAAAACAAAAGATGACAAGCACACTAAGTTTTTTAAAATCCATTTTAAAGTTTGGTTCCTTAGAGATCTTCCCTGTGAATCTATGATGGTTGATAAAAAAAATATAAAGCAGCAAAAGAGAATGTTCTATCTAGTTCACAGCTTCCATGCTTATAAATATAATGTCCTTTGCTCCTTGTAAGAAATTATGAACTGCTTCACTCTAACACTGAAAAAGATCAAATTTACTTTTCATAAAATGACATGATGTGGGAAAAGTCACTTTGAAAACAACCAGTCACTAATCAGACACTATTTTCCCCTTCATGTTTTCATCCAATAGCTATTTTTAGGTGATTGGATCAAGTTGATTCAATACCAGTTTTGTTTGGGGGTGGCTGATATTTACTGAAAATTCTAAAATAAATCAGATTTCCTTGCCTTCTGCTAGCACTACAAGCTGGAGTGTCTTTTCATTTTGCATACATACTGCTTTTTCTTTGACCCCACACCTACGTCACATCTCAATCACCCTGTGATTGAGAAAAGCCAGAAATACAAAGAAAATGAAATCGTCAGTTTCATAATGGTCTCCCACTAATGGGCTTCCGGCGACTGAGGAATGACTTGGGGTGGGATCCATCCCAGACCGTGGCCGCTAACCTCTCTGCTTACCTACATTGCAGCAGGTGCACAGGGGAGGATCCAAGCCAGTTATGTGGCCCCAACTTGAATTTAACCTGAAATCAAACTTTTCCCTACCGTCGTGTTAGATTAAGATACTTGAAGTTAAGACTCAAGGCCATTTTTTCTATAGTGTGTCTATGGCTGACTGGCTCATTTTCTTGGCCACTAAAAGCTCCCTGAGCATTTAACAGAGGCCCAGTCCTGGTCACAGACAGGGGTATGGGGAGAAATATCAGGGTTTGGTGAGCATAGGCACCTCCTCACCCACAGAAGCCCCATATTAGAACCCCTGCCGGCCGAAGGTGATGTGGGGCTTGTAAATGATTTGAAGAAGGCATATCTCATTAGCTGCTGAAACAGAACTCAAGGCTCCCCAGGGCTGTCAGTCTTCAGGGAGGGAGGAGACCCAAAAGGAGCTTGGGCATACAAAAGGGGTGGGAGGGAAGAAAGGGGATAGCAGCTGGGTGACCACATTGTGCTTGCAGAAGACTGGAATCCTTCCCAGGGATGCCTTAGAACCTGTAAGCGAAATCACAGGATAAAAGAATGCCCTTGGGGATTTGGACTCCGTTCTAAAGGGCTATCAACCACAAATATTCCAGAGATCCCAGCCAACATTCTTACTTATACCACTGTCTCAACACAGAAAAGTCCTACACAAAACGAGGTTTATTGTGCAAATAACTACCATTAACTAACAAAGCAGGTATCCATAAAGCAGACCCTGGGGTAAAGTGTGGTGACTGTGGGGCCTGAGGGGCCCATTCTTCCCCTGTCTGGGGTCAGAAGGGCCTCAAGTTATCAGTTTATGAGGTAGCAGGGCTCCTATTTGTAATTCTTTCTTGATAGCTGGGTCTGTAAAACAGGAAATGCAAATGGTGCTCACCATGGTCGCTGCTGCAAAGGGGGAAAAGAAAGTCAACTGCTGTATTCCTTTGAAATTCTGTTTTGATAAGAGTTAGGATAGGGGCACCTGGGTGGCTCAGTGGGTTAAAGCCTCTGCCTTCCCCTCAGGTCATGATCTCAGGGTCCTGGGATCAAGCCCCCGCATCTGGCTCTCTGCTCGGCCGGGAGCCTGCTTCCTCCTCTCTCTGCCTGCCTCTCTGCCTACTTGTGATCTGTCTCTGCCAAAGAAATAAATAAAATCTTAAAAAAAAAAAAAAGAGTTAGGATAAGTACTCGTTAATTAGTTCTTAGTTTTCAATAGAATTATCGACCCAGGGCAGAGTCCACCTCAACTCACACTTCAGACTTCCTTTCCCCTGTGCCGCTCCCTAACAGTGGTTTTCTACCCTAGTTAGTTCAAGACGATCAGTATTATAGATAGTCTCTCCCAGCCCTGAGCTCCATTGCCCTGGAATCAGATCACCTGAGTTTGAGTCCTGCTTCAAAAGCCATAGGTTCAACTAAATGATCTGTAAGACCCCTTCCGCCTGCCAACAGATAACATATAATGAACGATGATTCTGTCATTCTGAGCAAGCAAAAATCAGCCCCTAGAAACAAAGGCGGTCACAAAGCAGAATCCTTGCAAGGCAGTTATAGCCAAAACGACATCTCAACGTTTTCAAACCACAACAGACTCAATGCAGGAAAAAAAAAAAAAAAAAAAAAAGGCTAAATATATTTTTCTGCCCACTTCAGAGTTTGGGAGGTCTAAAATGTTTCTTTTCTGATTAAACACTAAGCCATCATGCTTGGATCGCCTGCAGTCATCTGGAGGGTGGCTTCAACCTATTTTACCAAACTGTGGGTACTTGATCTGGTTAGATGAGTTAGAGGTAACCAGATGGGGAGGGAAAGTGTTGGCCTGCATTCCTCTAACGTCGCCTCCTCCTCCTGCCCACTGGCGGCTTCCCGCCTCCTCCCCGCGACCAGCAAGACTGAAGGCTGAGCTCTCTGGCGCCATATTTCAAATGTTTTCTGTAAAACAGCAAACAGTCACTTGTGGCAAGTAGAAAGATATTTTAGTTTTAATGCAATGGAAGAATATACTAAGAATGCTTACTCTGCCACTTGTTTAAAAAGACTCTCAGCCCCTTGCGCGCCTGGGTGGCTCAGTGGGTGAAGTATCCAACTCTTGATCTCAGCTCAGGTCATGATCTCAGGGTTGTCATGGAGCCCACACTGGGCTCCATGCTAGGCATGAAGCCTGCTTGAGATTCTCTCACTCCTCTCCCTCTGCCTCTCTCTCTCTCTCTAAAAACAAAAACAAACAACAACAAAAACCAAGAAACTCTACGCCCCAAACTCTAAACACATTATGAAAGCTCCCAGGGACTTCCATTGGGTAGAAAGGCTCCATGTGTTTATAAAGACAGAGGGAAAAATCTGACCTGTCCCCATCAGCAGACATTTAAAGGCAAGAGCAAACACTGATCTAGGACCAGGGAAATTTATCTAGCCATCCTCTGGCCTGAATGTAGGGCTCCACCCCAACCATCCCAGAATGATCAGTGTGTTTCTGATCTTAAAGATTTCTAGATAGGGGATGCCATCACTTGGCTTCAGTGCTTCTATTTTAATTTTAAGTGAAATTCCTAATTAGTGGTCCATAGACCAAGGGACAAACAAGCCCCTGTCCTCTTATGTCCCACTTCAAACAGAATGTCTGTTACGACATTTCCATGCAATGGGTTTGATCAGCATTGGTAGTCTCCCCCAACCAATCTATTTTCTAGGTCCCCCTAAAAAGGAAAACCTTGAGATCATTTTGGGGAGCAATTCCAGGAACAAAATGGGGCACTAGAAAGAGTGAAGCAAGTACGAAGGGAAAGCCAATGCCAGGTGTCTTGGCCAGCTGGTCATTGCTGTGCACCAGTGGGATGCAATCCCTCCAGAAACTCTCATGAGAAGCTGTATAAATGTATCTCAGAATTGATAGCCCAAGGGACAGAAGAAAGAAGGGGTTAGAGTAGCCCCAGAGTGTTAACTGCCTTGCACTTCCAGGTTTGGCCATGATTTAGAATGGCTGAGTAGGTTCCCATGATTTAGAATGGCTGAGTAGGTTCCCATGTCACCTTTGTCACAAAGGTGACAAAGAAGCCAATGGTTCAGAACTTCTGTTGGGTCCATGGTCAAAGGAGCGAGACTGATACAAAGTGAAGGTCAAGCAAAGCTTTATTTCGTGCCAAGCATCGAGAATCAAACTGACTGGCCGGGGCCGTGCCTCTTACAGACTGCCTTACAGACTAACTTTTATAGAGCAAAGGCCATGTGGTTGGGCCTGGCCACACACAGGTGGCGAATGAGATTGTAACACACAGAGAAATCTGCACAGTCATGCTAGGTCACACATAAGTGACCAATTAAATTACAATTTACCCTAGTAGATATTGGAACTAGCCTATCACCTTGGTCAGAATTGGAGCCCAAAAGGTGGGACCCACACTCCCTGGTAGCTAGGGAAACAGTATGCGCGCTTTACTGATCGGATGTCTCCACCTGACCCGACTCATCCCTGTATTCGGGCTGTTATCTCCACTTGACCTGACCCACCCTTGTATTTGGGCTTTGTTACCTGGGACTGGTTTCAGGGACTTGTTTTTAAGTAAGTTCCCTGAAGGGGTCGGGGGCAGGGTTGGGATGGAGCTGCTCTGGCTAAATAGGCCCTTATACTTCAGGGGTACCCGGTGAAGCTAAGGTCAGGTGCTTCAATTATACCTGACCATAGCTGGTTTCTATGAGTTGGCTTAAGAAGGGGAGTTTGTGAGATGGGAAACAATAGGTATCCAATGAAATTATCACATTGGGCAAGAATGTTGCCATCACTTTGGCCTCTAAACTAAAGTTGGCTATATATCCAACCCACTGAGTTAGCTCAAAGCTCTTCTCCTTCCCGCTGGTTGGAGTTGGGCAGAGCCAAGGACAGTGTTCAGTCATGATGGTACAGAATGGAAGAGGTGGTACAGAAGAAGCAGGTGAAGGCTCTATATGATAGAGTCTGTCCTTGGGGGCTTGCTTTTTGATTTCTGTGATGGAATTGAGCTCTTCTAAGACTCCATGAGGGGGAAGTCACTTGATAGACACAGTGGCTGCCCCCCACCTCAGAGAGACTCCTTGACCTGGGGAAGCCACAGGAAAGCCCAAATGAGGCCATAGAGGAGGCATCCCTCAGCCTTCTGAGGCCAGCCTCAAGCCCAAGCAACAGGCATCCTGGTATCTCTCAATGGTACCAACTTACCGTGAATGGGGACCCAACAAAGGGGTCAGCAGCCAGACCTCAAAGAGGAATCAAATGGTTACATTAGATTTGCCTGGTGTTGTATTCACACACGTGTCTTTTGTATATATATCTTCCAGGCATCTGGCACTCAACAGGGAAGTATCTGTCCTCATGGAAAACAGCTGATTGAAAGTAGAAATAGGGTATGTGTCATCTCTGTTTCTTTCTATCTCTAACCCACAACCAGCAGTCCTTTTGCTAGTGAGGATGGACTAAGTCCTTTTGCTAGGGAGGATGGGCTAAGCATGGACCAATGGATAGTTACATAGATACATAGAAAAAATATATGAAGAATGCATACAGTATATACATAATATAGTTATAAACATAACAGATATGTATTTGTGTAAGAGCATCCAGGAGGAAGGCCATGAATTTTATTACTCTGGGATTCACATTATTAAAAGATAATTTTTTTTCATGTTTCCTTTGTGTTGCTGAAAATAAATACAGGTTGATGAAAGAGTAACATATGAAAAGAATAATTAAGGGTCAAAGAAATCCCATTAATCAGAATATCCCCCTGCCCATCTTTTTTACAATTAAATAAATGGGCACAGTAATGGGTCATCACCACACTATCAGTCAAGGTCCCATCTCTTTATGGCATCAGACAATAGACCTAGCAGCCGCAAGAGCTAACTATGTGGGAGTCTTGGTTACACAAAAAGACCATGTATCTTCCTAAATGGGCAGAATAATAATTTCCTGCTGATGAAGGACTTTACAATTTGGCCTGTCTGCCTGTGATTAAGGCTAAATTGTATGCATGCATGACTTTGTGTCACGAGATCCTGTCTTTAAATATGAGCCCCTCACATTACCCAGAATCCACTGCTCCCTCATTAGTATTCCCCACACCTATTCCTCACACACAGAGTGTCTATCCCAGTTGGCCATATTCTAAAGCAAGTTCAAGTCTGTCCTACTGATCACTTCTCCCCACCGACCCACCAAACTCCCCTGCACTCTAACCTTGACCAATTTCTCTGCTTCACGTTCATCATTTAATGAGCAACAAATATGTAGGAAGTCATGTGCAAGCAGCTGGTATGAAAGAGAGACACAGAAGATCCGTTTCCCAGCTTTGAGGAGTCGATCAACCAACAGAAGAAATGCACGTTTGAGCAAATGCATTCTAATACCAGGAAAATACACATACATTGCTGTGGAAAAACTGAAAAAAGAGTTACTAATGCCAGCCACGGTGAGACGAGGCTTTATGAGAGACGTAATCCTGTGCAAACCACAATCTAAACGACGAATGGAATTTTCTAGGCAGAAGAAGTGGGGAGGGCATTCCAGATTGAAATAACAGCTTGAGAAAAGGCAAGAAGGTGAGAAATTGCATGGTGAGTTCTGTTGTGCTAGAAGATTATAATGAAACCAAACAAAGCCAGCTTGCACAGGGCTTCAAACCCTAGTTAAGGAGACTGAACATCTAAACTACTCTGTGGTTAATAAGCGCTAAGAAAAAAATTTGAGGAGGAGAATGGCATGATTTGACCTTTGTTTTAGGAAGCTAATTCTAGCAGTGCTACAAAAGGAAGACTTGAATGGCAAAAAAAAAAAAAAAAAAAAAGGCAGAGAGATGTGCTCTGTTCAGAACGTCCTAAAGGGAAGTTATCATCTTCTCCCTCAGACCTGTCCCTGCCTCTTAACCACATATTCCTTAGCTCAATAAGGGCACACCATCCTCCAAATGACCCAAACTATAACCCTGGGACTCAACTTTGGCCCCTTTTTTCTCTTCCACTCCTTTCTCTTCCTCCCTTTCTTTGGCCAGCCAATCCATCAGAGTTGTGTTTATCTGCCAAGGATTTCACGAATCAATCCTGTCTTTCCACGCTTAACGTCCTGGAGCAGGTCCTTGGCATCCTTGCCAGGTGTCTTGCAACAGTTTCCTGTCTGAATGGGACAATTTTGCATAGGAAAGACTGTAAACAACTTATTCCAGAAGGTTCATGATCAGACTTGTGGACACAAAGATGAGAGGTGGAGCCAGCAGACGGGCTGATAACATCAGGGGAGCAACAGCACCAACAGAACAGCAGCAAAGGCACCAAAAACAGGATATTGGGAGATACTAACTTCACTGTGAAGTGGGAGGAAGTCACTCAGAAGACTAAGAAGAAACCAGCAGAGAAGGCATAGACAAAGGCAGCATTGTCAGAGAAGCCAAGGTTAGAGAGACATTTATATGACATTGGACAGAGGGATGAAGTTGGATTTTAGCCTTTGCCAATTTAATGGTCCTCGGTGATCTTTGAGGATGTGGTTTCCGTGATAGGTTGGGGATGGAAACTGAACTTCTATGGGTAAATGAACGAATTGGTGGTGAGGATCTGGTAACATGCAGAAAAGACTGCTCTTGCATTAAGTCAGGTAGCGAGAGAAAAAAAACATCATGTATGCCTGGCCCTTGCCAAAAGACGCCTCATCTTCCCTTCTCTCTCAAGGACATCTTCCCCTTTCCCTACTTCACACGCCTTCAAAGAGGAGAAGTGTAAGCTGCTGACATTACAATCCCTAGCCACACTCCACACCAATTTTCCATATCACTTTTGATATAACTCATCCTTTGAAGTGCATGGAGTCTGTCTTCATACCATGCCTGCTATTGCTGGGTCTGCCTGCACCAGTTTCCGTTAGCCCAAGATGTCCGCAGGAAATGGGCTGCATGGATAAAATTTAGTAGCACTTCTCCTAAATACGAGAGTCTAGAGAAATGCAAGAAAGATGGTCAAGAGATGGAAAGCCAGTCCCCCAGCCCCTCTCTACTTTGGCCAGAATTAGAAAATAAGGATTTCAGTGTGGAAAGATGAAGGCTTAGAAGGGAATATGATAGGCCTCTAAAAAAAAAAAAAAATGATGGATGTGTCCAGAGAACACAGACTTAGTCACCAAATTCCAGAATATTAGACCCAGGGGGTAAATCTTGAAGCTTAAGAGAGGTTGTTTATGTTGGAGCCCTGACTAACTGTCCCTTTCTAAGGTTTTACAAATCTGACCTTTGTGGAGAGCAACAGATCTCAAATCCTTTTAGGCTGCACACCACTTCTTCAGCTGGGGAAAAAGAGCCACAGCTCCATTATTCTGTCTCTGCTTGTTGTCAGCCCCCTAACAGGAGAAAAATCACCCTCATCAGACCTAATAGAAAGAAAGGTACTAGAGTTTATGAGATAGAAGTGAAATAATCTGTTTCTTATTAAATATCATGAGAAATTTATTAATTCATGCCAGAAACACAAATATAAACATTATCATATTGAAAGCATTTATCCTGAAGGAGACCATCTGGCAGAGCCACGCAGACCACACTTCGAGAAGCAGAGGGTATGTGTCACCATGGCGGGCTCTTCCATTAAAGCAGCAAGTCCAGAGGAAGTGAAAACTTCAGGGTTTTGAGGGGAAGGCTCTGCAGTAATGACATCTGCTAGATGCGTGTCACATGTTTCTTGAGAGGTGGGCCTGCATTTACAAGTGTTGTTATATGAAAACCTACATTTTCAAAACAAGGGGTGGGTATTATGTCAGAATCTCTCCCTTTAGAAATGGATGCTTTCCTCGGGCACCAAATTCCAGAAGAGTATTGACATACAAAGGTATAGAACACAATTGTTGGACATAAAGACTGGACAGAAGATGAAGGAGAACGTAGGAAATCTGAGGAGTTAGGAGACACCATCAATTATAGATTAACCCCAAACTGAAAATACCGTACAGCGTCATGAGATTATAAATACATGGTTCTTTCTTTGTGAAATGCAGTCTTAAACACCACACACTGGGCGGAGACTGGGTGGCTCAGTCGGTTAAGCGTCTGCCTTTGGCTCGGGTCATGATCCCAGGATTCTGGGCTGGAGTCCCGCATCGGGTTCTCTGCTCAGCGGGAAATCTGCTTCTCCCTCTTCCTCTGCCCCTTTCCCCCGTGCCTTCTCTCTCTCCCTCTCTCTTTCTCAAAAATAAATAAAATCTTCAAAATAAAAAAACCCCAAAACCTCACACTGTCACACTTTTTTGCCGAAGGGCAGTAATACCTGTAATTTGGAAAGTACATCCTCTCTGGAGATGGACAGAGCACTGGGGATGCACAAAGTAGAGAAAACCTTGCATTCCAGAAAAGAAGAAATGCTGATGGCAACTTGAAGAAACACCCAGTTCCCTTCAGGATCCAAGTGAATCCCTTTCACCTGGCTGCCCTCTATTTTCATAGGATTCCTGAAGTTGATGTGTGCCTCTTCTGCCTTCAGAGATGCTGTTGTTGGTTGGATATCAGGTCTCTGCTACCCTTTTCCATATCTCTCTCCTCTGTGTCCCACATCAACTCCAGTGGGTGCACCTAGAGAATCAATGGAACAAATTCCTCTGTCTAGAATAGGGAGGGCTGGCAGACCTTGACCTTGACAGTCTTAGCACTTGAGAGTTCCTTCCCATCACCCGCTTGAATCCTGCCCGAGACCATCAGGCACCCACCTGCCAATGCTCAATCGCTATGTATGGAGTCATCTGAAAAGGGCCACACCACCCATAAAATGGTATTAGTATGATAGACTGCAGTCCTACTTAGGCATGTCTCAAATTCTAATGAGAATAGCCACATCTATCCCCTCGGAGCTCAGGATCTGTCAGGGGTGGCGGGGCTGCAGCTACTCGAGGTCTCATTACTGTTTGGCTAATTACAGTGAGTCATCCAGATCATACAGGCTACATATGTTTACTGGCTCTTCATATCAAACACGTTAATGTGTATATTTAGAAGTGGAAGAAATAGCCGTCCTCAGTGATGACTCCTATAGTCTTCAGACTTTGAAAAGTTTAATAACCATTTTTAGTACTGTCTAAGAGGTAAGACGTGCACGTGGTAAAATGCAAACTGACTCAATGATTAGGTTTCAAGAAGAATAACTTTAATTTTGTTGGCATCTTCTGCCTTTGTTTGCTCAGAGGTGCTGTCCCAAGTTGAGCCTTTCCCTACTCTCTCCTCTGTGCCACTCCTCAACTCCAAAGGATGGACCAAGAGAATCAATGGAACATTCGAATTCCTCGGTCTAAAGCAGTAGCTTCTTGGGAGGCTGGCAGAGCTTTCCAGATGTTATCCAGGAGTCCTAACCTGCTATTATCTTGGTCATGTGCTGTCTTCTCTATCCACATCTATGATCTATTCATGACAGCTCATGCAGTGACTAATTAGATTACAAAAATGAGTGAACAAACTATTTGTCTGTGCTTCTTATAGGCTATTAGCCATTAAAAAATGTTAAGTAGGTAAATGAACGATGAGGAAGAGAGAGGGAATGAGAGTCAGAGAAACGGCAGGACTTCAGGGCATCTAATTCCATTTCCTCATCATATAGAACAAGAATCTGTGGTCTGGAGTGGGTAGAAGTTAAAGGAAGTTAAAGGAGAGAGATTGAGGGAAAGAAAGATACTTGCTTAATAATTAGTAATAATAATTATTTCTATAACTAACCCTAGGCAATCTTCTGGCTCAGTTTAGCATCAAATCACAGAAAAAACAGTCCCACAGAAAAAGCAGAAACAGCAATTCAAGTCTTAGCCTCCCCATAAAACACCAAAGAGGGGGATATACTCTTACCGTACATGCAAAATCTTAAAAATCTTCTGAGGACATTTTCTTTACCTTGGTGGCAATGAATCCCTCCAACTCCTACGCTTCTCCCTCTCTCTAGAACCTCTTAAAATCCTCCCTCTAATACTCAGGCCACCCTGTTCCTTTCTCCCCTCCTTAGCACTTTAGTATATAGATCCTTGGAACTTCTCTGTTTTTTCCTTACTGCCCCACATTCTAGAACTAACAAAAGACTGGAGCTTTCTGACTGAAAGAGCCTATCAGTCCCAGGGTGGATAAACTTTAAAAATAAACTGATACATAGAGACATCATAATAAAACTCCAGAACATCAAGGTGAAAAAGATGTGGGGAAAAAAAAAAACAAAAAACTCCGGAACATCAAAATGAAAAAGTCATGAAAGGCAAAAATAGGATAAGATAGATTACCTATGAAGGAGTGAAATTCAGATCAACCACAGAAGGTTCAAGAAAATAATGGAACGGCAGCTTAGAAACATTCAGGAAAAATAAATTCAAACTCAGAGCTGTATAACAAGCCAAACTCACACTCAAGAGAGAGATTAAACTACGTTCTCAGACACACAAGCCCTCAAAATTTATTATCCACAGATACTTTCTAGCAGAGAAAAGAAAGCAAAAGAATAACCTACCAAAGGATATACTCCAGCAAAACGAAATATGAATATAAAAGGTAATCAGGTGACAAAGAAGAATGTATTCTTTTTTTTTTTTTTTTTTTTTGTAAGTTAAGCTTTATGGCCAAACTCATGACCCCAAGATCAAGAGTCACATGCTCTACCAGCTGAGCCTGCCAGGTGCTCCAAATGTACTTGTGTTTAATTTTTGTAATTAAAAGGTTATTTTTGTGGTGGTTGCCACAGTGGGGGTGGGGGAGAGATGAGCAAAACGAGTGGAATGGGAGGTACAGGTTTGAAGTTATGGAATGAATACATCATGGGGATGAAAGATATAGCACAGGGAATACAGTCAGTGGTATTGTAATGGAGACCGTTGGTACGGAGACAGAGGGTAACTACACCTGTGATGAACACAGCATAACGTACAGACTTGTCACATCACTGTGTTGTACACCTGATGCTAACGTAACATTGTGTGTCAACTATATCTCAATGAAGAAAGAGTGATTTTTGAAAAGATTGGGGAGAAAGGAAGTTAGAAAACACAATACTTTTTAAAAACTATTACGGAAGTGTAATTTACATACAATGTTATATCAGTTTCAAGTGTACAACATAGTCATTTGGCATTTCTATACATTACTCAGGGCTCACCAGGATAAGTGTTCTCCCCATCTGCCACCACACAAAGTTATTACAGTATTACTGACTATATTCCCTAGGCTGTATTTTTTGTCTCCGTGACTTATTTATTTTTTATCTGGAAGTTTGCACCTCTTAATTCTCTTCACCTGTTTCACCCATCTCCCTACCCCCTCCTCTGGCAACAAACCACCAGATTGTTCTCTGTATCTGTCAGTCTGTTTCTGGTTTTTTGTCTCCATTTCATTTCACCTTTGCATCATATGTCATTACAGTTTACAAGATGCTTTCAGATAAATTGTCAGTAGCTAGAATCACGGGACCTACAAAAATATGATTTAAGAGACACTGCGTTGGGGGCGCCTGGGTGGCTCAGTGGGTTAAAGCCTCTGCCTTCAGCTCAGGTCATGATCCCAGGGTCCTAGGATGGAGCCCCACATCGGGCTCTCTGCTCAGCAGGGAGCCTGCTTTCTCTCTCTGTGCCTGCCTCTCTGCCTACTTGTGATCTCTGTCTGTCAAATAAATAAATAAAATCTTAAAAAAAAAAGAGAGAGAGACACTGCGTTGGGGCAAATAATACTTCCAATAAAACTTGGAAATGCCCTCTGAGTGTAGATCTGTATCAGTCATCATGATGACAATGACCCTGGGTCTGCAGAGGGGTGACAAACCTTGGATTCAGCAGGCTGATTGTTTTTTTCACTCTGTCTACCGAGTTGGACTACATTATGAATTGTAGAGAAGGAAATGAATGGAGGTAAGAACTGCAAAATCTCAGACCAGCTGACTGCACAGCAAAGGGACTCGTTAGATGTCCGGTCCATGGGGTCTGCGGACTCACTCTGCGCAAGAGACCTGCTAATGAAATGTCTTAGCTCCCCAAAGACTTCTAATGAGAGCTTCATGGGACTGTTGCCTATGTCATACGCCATGAGTTTGAGGCTTGGAATCTCTCATTTGAACTTTTTTACGCCATCCCGGTATATGAAGAAAAAAAAAAAGCAGCTGCCAAAAAGCAAACATTTCCCTATCTCTAAAAATAAAATGCTGGCAACACTTCAGGCCTCTGTGCCAAGACCTGGCCCTTCCCAGGATAAACAATAGGTGGCCAAGCTGATCACAGGCAAGCACTGAGCCCGGGAGTGGGCCGGAGGCCAGCCTAGAATGCCTAGGTCGAGCCGAGCCATGTGCGGCTGTAAAGCGAGAAGCCAAAGGTGGCCCTCCCACCACTCCCTCCTCCCCAGCTGATGAAGGACAGCTGCCACCCCCCAGCCAGGGGCCAGGTGTGGCTGAGTGGGGACAGCCTCGGATTACACCAGAAACCTTGACCCAGCAGAGGTCACAGAGCTCCCACTGTCCCCTGCCCCCAGAGCCCCAGGGTGCACAGTGACAGATTTGAAGGCTATGAGAGCCTGTCCAGGGAATGCTCCCTGGGAAGGAAAGTTTCCTAAGGTTCCATCTGCATCCGTCACTCAGGCTTGGGCCCATCACCTGCCAAATGCTCCTCCGCGCCCAGCTGAGAGCCCTCACCTGCTGCAGGGAGGCCCCATACAAGCACCTTAGCATAAGAATGCTGTAGTTATGGCCATCAGTCCTGCTCTAACTGCCTCCCAGCTTCCACAGCATTTGTTCAAGCCCTGTGCCTTGTCATTAGGGTTCAAATCTTCCCTGGACGACAAGCTTGGCCTTTGGCTGGGTTGGGGAGTTGAAAGGGCTAAGAGGGGGTGAGGGGAGGAGAGAGACTAAATATAGCAAATATTTGTGCGCATAATCACTCCATAAACATGCTTCAGTGGAACAGAGCGGAGGACCGACCCAGATGACGGATGTCACTCACCCGAGTGTCACATCATAAATAAAACTGAATGAGCCCATTCTCCTACAGAACCAGAGTGACGCCTGTTCACACTATAAATATTTATGAAGTCATGGCCCTTAAAAGACTTTCTTTTTCCAGGTAAGTCGACTTTAACAAAAAAAGCGGAGCCCGAGCTTTTCCTAACAATTATGGAATGGTCACTGTAGCTTTTCAATGGGCATCCCATGGAAAGGGAAAAGAAAAAGAAGAAAGAAGAAAAGGGAAAATAAGGCCCCGATCCAAGAGGCTGCTGCACGGAGATCTCATTTATGCCAGTCAAAACTCATTCTCATTCCAAAAGTGACAGCCTTCTCTGAGGTGGCGGAAACCAGAAGAAGCACTATCAGTCCCCGTTGCACCCAGGCCTGTGTAATGAAGGAAGCACAAACACATCCCTGTCATCCAAGTTCAGACCCCTCCCACCACCTCTGCTGGGAGAGACATTCTCCTTAGAGCTCTTAGCCTGTCTCTTAGTAACCAAAAAAATGTACACCTCACCCCATTACTGTGCTTGTGTGCAAAGAATTCCCGGAATGTGCCGATGTGTGCCTGGGTGTCTCTCAGGTGTTTATGTAGAGCACCCCCCCAATCCTGCTCTTACTCCTGATTGCATTAGTGATAGCACCCACAAACGCTGCTGGAATCCTACCAGCTTTTCCTGCGTGCTCGCTCTTCGACACACATTACTGCAAAGAAAGCAAACAGGGGTTTGGGCTCGCAGCAGCTGGGCCACATCCCCACTCCCCTAAGTCACCTGGCGCTCCCAAGCCATTGTTTCCAGGACAATACAAGCTAATTTTCATGTCGCTTTGCAGCACACACACTACTCATCACTTCAATGCACCAAAACCCTTGCCCAAGTCCAGCAAGCCTGTTTCTTTCCCAGGGAGGGCCTTCTGTCCAGGCTCCCTTCCTGCAAACCTCAAGGTGGCCCCTGCTACGTCAGGCTGAACGGGCCCCACAAGGAAAAGGTGAAGAACCTTCTGCTCTAGCCTCCAGGAAGTCCTGTCCCACAAGGAACAGGAACCTCTGGTTTTATGAAAATGAGTCACAGGCTGCCTTGACCGTGCCTATCTGGGAGGCTAGGGCTGCCATGTATGGTCCGAGCTCTGTGCCACCCACCTCTCCATGTAAGTCGGAGTTCTTTGCCAGGACAGCCTGAGTCATAAAACTCAGCACATTCCTTAAGCGTTGGATAGTCTTTCCTTGTTATTACTTTGCTTTTGTTCTAGGCAGCACCTGGTTTCATTTTAAAAACCCAAATAAAATCTCATGGTCAGGGCTTGGGTGGGGTGGGGAGCAAGAAGGGAGTGAAGCCTAGGTTAGGGGAATCAAGAAAGGGCTGCAAACCACCACCCCACCACCCCACAGGCGAGAGCCAGAGCAGAACAGAGAGGGAAAACTGCAGAGGGGAGAGCAGGAGAAAGAGGATGGACTACAACTAAAGTGAGTTTGATCAAAGTCCTTGCAGTATGTGACACAGCACTTGATGTCTTGGGCTCCTCCCCAAATTAGGCAACAGTACTAAAAGCCCAGTGACCTCCTTTGAGCCCCAACTCTTTCTGAGTCTTCTCAATAAACCAGTAGGCATATTTTTGATGAATTCTAAGGAACTTTGCAATTATAATACTATCATTTTTATGAACCTATTTCCTTTTCTCTTTTCCTTATTCTCCTTATGTGTAAGGGAATATTTTCCCACAAGCTAATATTTGTGGGTTTTTTGTTTTTGTTTTTGTTTTTGTTTGTCTGCGGCGGGTAGTGGAATGGGAGACAACAAAGGATAAGGTGTAGACCCAACCACACAAATGTTGCTGGTCGAACTCAATTTCTGTGGCCAGGTTATTTTGTAAACTCATCTGTAAAGCTGTTAACACAGAGTTTTAGAATTAAAACAGAATTCTAATAATTGGTGTTTCGCATATAGCAAATACTGAATGAATGAATGAATGAATGAATGATACACGTTAACATGGACAATTGTATTTCCTTGGAGTAGTAAAGCATATTAACTGTAGCATAAGACCGGGAACATAGGGTACTGGACTCACAACTCGAGCAGAGGCTTTTACCTCTCCCTGCCTGAGATTCTCTAAATGAGGCTGGCAAAGGCAAAAATCCTGGAGGTTCCTGAGTGGCTCCAAGGCTGCATTTTCAATGCACGGTTTGGCGAGCTTAATGGAAACCATACGAAGGGATCCCGGGAAACAGACCAGATGGCTTCCCGGGAATGTACTTAGCTTAACCTGGGCTAAAGAACAAAAATAACCACTAGGCGTTCGGGGGTGGGGGTGGGGGGGGTGATAGCGATGATGGTACGACTTTTAATGAATTACCTCTTCTATTCAGCAGGAATCAGCAGAACACGGTCTGGGTAAATGGAAATAAATGGAGCAGGGGCCAGAGGGCGGGGCGCGACGTGGGGAAGAAGGGGTAGGAGGCTGTTACTTTCGTAACCACACAGTTCCTCCTGCCCTCAAAGGACACCAGCCCTTGCGGCCCTTCGCTGCCCAGGACCGCGGCGGGTTCGTTCCCGCGCGCCGCTGGGTCTCCGCGCCGCCGCGTCAGGCAGCCGCGCCCCGGCTCCGCCTCCGGCGCGCCCGGCACGTGAGGGCGGTCGGCGGACTGGACGTGGGAGGGAGCGGGGGGCGGAGCGCGGAGGGAGGCGGGGGCAGGGAGCGGGGGAGAGGGAGCCCGCGGCGGACGAGGGGCGGGCCGTGGGCGGAGCCTCGGGGCCGCGGGGCCCCTCCGGGGAGAGTCGGGGCGTGAAAGGCCGCGATCTCCCAGCCCCCAGCGCCCGGCCGGTCGAGCCTCGCGTCGCCCCCGCCACCCCCGACGGGGCGGGCGCGTCTCTTCCCCAGCGACGCCCCGGGCGGGGGGGAAGGCAGTCGGTGGAAGGCTGCGGCTCTGCGGCGCGAGTGCTCTGAATACAAAAAAGCCTTTCTCACGCCCTTGCGCCCCTCCGCGCCCGGGTCTCCCAGATGGAAGGGACAGGCTCCTCCACGCGGGAGCCCACAGCTCGCGGGGTCACAGCACTATTTCTGTGGCTCTTGCGGAGAAGTGTGACTCCCAGGTATTTCCCTTTGAAAAAATCAGTAATGATTATAACGATAACTTTTGTTCCCGCTTCCAAGGTCTGGGGGTGTTTGGAGCCCGGGAAGGTGTCCCAGAAAGCCAGCCTGTGAAGTCTAGATGTTAGCGGGCCCGCTCCTACCTCAGAGTCCTTAAGCAAACCGCAGGCCTCCGCCTTTGGGACTTGGTTTTGCGACTCAGCTAAGTGACGGTAACGGTCGTCCCAGACCACAAGCGGAGCGCTGGTCACCTTCTGAGTCTTCCGACGAGCCAGCCAGGCTTGCGGAGTCACCCCGTGCGTGCAGCTGGAGGAGAACGGCCGGCTCGTTAGCGCTCGACCCCCGCAGAGGTCACTCTGTGCGCCGGACTGGGTGGGAATGACGTGGCCGAGCCCTCATTCTTAGGCAGGAGCTGGGACTGTCCTGCGTTTTCCTCCGTCTCTGTTAACCTTCCTATCACAGACATCGCGTCTCTGTCAGGAAGGCCAGTCAGTAAGCAGGAGAGAGGGAAAACATTTGGGAACTCTGGAATCCCAAAGGAACTACCACTGCTTCTCCACTGACCTTGCCTAGCCCTCCCTTCGTGGTAAGATTCTTTCCCCGGTCTTCCCTGCTGTTCGGTTAGGCTGGAATTCCCGGGTGCGAATTTCTCTGCTTTCCAGGTTGGCAACGTGCGTTTCTTGAAGATAAGACCCGGAAATACCGATATTAAGAAGATGGTTACCAAGGCATTAGACGCCAGGCGAATACCTTAAACAGTGAGAATAATCCTTACCGGTTGCTGAACATTTCATTCAATCCCTGCCTGTTGCTGATGGGGGGAGTTTGTGCATTTCACATCTCAATGCCTGTTCTCCTCCCCCAAGATAGAGCACCTCTGAAAATAAGAGTTTGCCTCGTCTAATAAATTAAAGGTCATGATTTATTTTGTGGTTAGAATTTCAGGCCCAAGGTTTCCCAAACAAACACCCCATATTCATTGTGTGGACAGAGTGGGGGGATATGGAGGTGGGGAGAGGGCGACAGGGGCTGGGGGGAGTACTCTCTGCTTGTTGTACCCTAAAAACAAGAGTGGGATGTAATGCCACTAATTTGTCAGGAATCGTTGACTGAAAAGGCTACTGTGAGGTTAGGAAAATCACTTTAGGGGAGGGGGGGTGGGTGAAGTACCTCAAAGAGAAAGGCAACTGTTCCCCACAACAGCTGCAGCCACTGGCAATGGAATTGCTTGGCGCCAGTACAGCTCCACGCAGCAAGAGGGATTTATTTATTTAGCAATAGTTAATGATTCTCCCAAGTAACTCCCAGGAGGCCCAGCTAGCAGTAAATATACTTTCAGGAAATCATCTACCCTTCCTAGAAGGATGCAGCAACCCTACAGTGAAGGGAGGTCCTTGCACCCCCCTCTCCAGCCACGCACAATGTATCTTTCAGTAGACTTGCCGAGCTCCAACCCCCACCCCCAAAGAACTCCCTCCACAGCCTGCCACAGCCCTGCCTTCTCATGCTTGCCATGCTCTGTGAGAAACTTATCAACTCCTATAGCAGAAAAGTCAAGAAAAGTGCACAATTTCTGGAAGGCCATCATTCAATGGACTAATTACCTGGGAACCCAGGTAGGTTGTCCAACCCTGCCCCATTAGCTGACTTTGTCAGATTAGCTAGTTGGTGCCCATAGACGAGCATATTCCAAAGTGATATGTTTATACAACCAGGGGTTCTTGTGAAAATGTTAGGTGGTACTTGAGTAACACTTCTAATTTTAATGGTCAGGTTTTTGTTTTGTTTTGTTTTTCTAATACACATAACTAGAGTACCAAATCCATGGTGTCACAAATATAATTACCTAGGGTGAGGCTGGGATTTTTTTCAAGTCAATTTAAAGGTAAATCTTAAAAAAAAAAGAAGAAGAAGAAGATAGCAAGAATAATTGTAACTTTTATATTAAATGAGGTGAAGTTAGTGGAGTGCTTGCAGAAAACTAGTTTTTATTCCTTTTTTTCAACTCATTCTTTAGGAATCTCTGCCAGAACTCTTAAGACATAAAAAGAATTCCATTTTAGCATTCTGTTAAAAAAAAAATTACTGGATCTTGAGAAAGTCTGATCAGGCGAGACAAAGCCCCTGCTCTGGAGGGCCATGTGAGGGGGAGCAGAGATGTAGACATTGGATATGGAAGAACAGGCATCTGAGGAGAGTGAGGAGAGTGGGCACCCAGGGTGGGTCCCAGAAAGGAAGGACAATCTGAGAACTCATTGCCTTTTTTTGCAAGAGGCAGAATCCATCAAATCACTGATAACGCTGATGAAAATTTGGGCAGTAGGAGAGAAATTTCCAATTACCTTAAGCCTCTTTGGGGCTTGTTTCCACAACAAATGGAGAAATCGATACAAGAATGTTCATGATGCTTTGAGAAAGAATGCTCATCAGAACAGTCTACTTTTCTGTTAATCACATGATTATAAGTTTGGGATCACCTTCCTACCAATTCTGCACGTACACACACCACCATCCTTGCTTCCACACCATGCACACTTACTGACACCACCCCAGGAATCCACTGTTGGGTGACAAGCAAAAACACTCTTACATGCTTCAGAAAGTCTTTCCTTAGTTGATTGTAGTTGATCAGGTTCTTAGATACTGGCTCTTTAATTCTCATACCTAGTAGAAAGAGACAGGCAATGTATAAGTGCTTGTGATAGTCTACCATGAGATGAATAAATGAAATTTACTAATATTCCTAAATCACTTTTTTTTAATTGTGTTATGTTAGTCACCATACAGTCCATCATTAGTTTTTGATGTAGTGTTCCAAGATTCATTGTTTACGTATAACACCCAGTGCTCCATGCAATCCGTGCCATCCTTAATACCCAGCACCAGGCTCACCCGTCCCCCCACCTCCCTCCACTCTGAAACCCTCAGTTTGTTTCTCAGAGTCCACAGTCTCTCATGGTTTCTCCCCCCTCCAATCCCCCCCCTTCACTTTTCCTTTCCTTCTCCTAATGTTCTCCATGTTGTTCCTTGTGTTCCACAAGTAAGTGAAACCATATGGTAATTAACTTTCTCTGCTTGACTTATTTCACTCAGCATAATCTCCTCCAGTCCCATCCATGTTGATGCAAAAGTTGGGTATTCAATCTTTCTAATGGCTGAGTAATATTCTATTGTATTATATGGACCATATCTTCTTTATCCATTCATCTATTGAAAGGCATCTTGGCTCTTTCCACAGTTTGGTGATTGTGGCCATTGCTGCTATGAACACTGGGGTACATATGGCTGCCCTTTTCACTACATCTGTATCTTTGGGATAAATACCCAGTAGTGCAATTGCCGGGTCATAGGGTAGCTTCTAAGTCACTTTTAATCAATAGTTCCAAACACTCACATCCATACTAACCTCCACCCCCGCCAATTTTTCCTAACACCACACCCTTCTCACATATATGCTCTTTTTCAAAGCTGTTGCTGGCAAATGTCTGTCTGGGATTTCTCCCTCCTCTTATTTCTGCATCCTGCCATCCATACTGTTAGGAGAGGTACAACAAAATAACATGGTGCATGATAGCAGGAAAGAAGCAGAAATGCAGAAGGCCTTAAATGGCCTCGGACTCTGGAAGGGAGGAAATTATCAGATGAAGACCATAATTAAAATGAAGGCAGAACACGATATAAAGTGATAGTTTGGGACAGGACTTACATGATCTTTCATAATTTGGAGGTGCTGTAGAAAAATCACCAAACAGAATTTGGTGTACCTATGAAAAAGAGAGATAAAAATAAATACCAACCTCCTTTACAACAATAGAAATTTAATAAAACTGCTTTTCCAGTGTTGTGGTTCCTCATTCAAAAGGCAGTTTTTGATACTGCTGTCAAAACTCATTGTAATAACAGACACTAACAGTAGAATACAAAGACAAAATGCGGAAAATATTGATAAAATAGGATAGGCAAAAGAGTACTATCCTAATATAGAAGCAGCACATACAAATCAATGTAGTAAAGCAAGACACCCTAATAGAAATGTGGACAAAGAAAATGAATATAATCAATCTTCATTATTCATGGATTCCAGGTTTTCCAGTTTTCCTACTCTATAAAATTTATTTGTAACACCGAAGTCATTATATGCAGCATTTTTGAGGCATTCAAGGACATTCAGAGAGCACATAACAATTCGAGTCACCTGACATGCACTTTCTCAGTCTTATTTCAGCTCTCATCTTTAAACAAATGTCCTTTAGGGGGGGCCTATATAGTGCCACATTTTCTGCATTTTTATGTGTTTTGTTGGTGATTTCACTGTTTAAAATGGCCCCCAGTGTAGTGCTGACATGTTGTGTCATGTTCCTAAGTGGAAGAAGACTTTGATGTGCTTTATGAAGAAAACATATTTGTTAGATCAACTTCATTTAGGCATGAGTTAGAGTGCTGCTGGCTGTAAGTGCAACGTTCATGAATCAACCAAACTTATGAAATAAGGTATCTTTAAATAGAGACACACATAAACACAAATTTACAGTTGATGAAAATGTTGTGACCAGGGGCTCACAGGAGCCTGGCCCTACATTTCTCCTAGGAGCAATGGTCCAGTAATTCAGTGTTAGTAAGGACTTTAGAAAACATCACTATCTCAAATTATGAGAATTGACTATAATCACAAAAGAACTATGAGTAACTAATAGAAGATGCTCAAACTCACTAATAAAGAAATTAAAGTTAAAAGGAAATTAAAATATCTTTATCCAAGTAGGAAATATTAAAATTATTTTTAAAACCACTGTTAGAGAAAATATAGGAAAACAGCCACTGTTGAGTACTGCTGGTGCACGAGGCCAGTTTTCTAGAAGGGAATTTGGCCATATATCAAAGTTTAAAATAAGCTTAACTCCTGATCTGAGAAGTCTACTTATGAGAAAGTACCCTGAGGAGATAATTGTACAATTGCAAAAATTTATATTTAAATTTATTCATCACTGCATTGTTGATAATAGTTGCCAGTTTGAAAAACCTAAATGGCTGGCAATATGAGGTATTTTAAAATTGTGATATATCCAGTCCATGAAATCTTACATATCCATAAAAATGGTAAATGTTATTGCTAACACTGAAAGAATATGTCCATGAAAATATTCAGTGGTTAAAGCAGATCAGAGGACAGTAAATCCCATCAGTGTTTCCTGTGTATGTGTGTGTGTGTGTGTGTGTGTGTGCACATGGATGTGTGTGTGCATCTCGGTCTATGTGTCAGCATAGGGAGACATTTCTAAGGAAGTTCACTAAAATGTTCATGGTGATTATCCCTGAGGGTAGGGAAAGGATTTCAGCTACTTTTTACTTTGTCTCTATTCCTCTGTATTATTTGAAAGTTTAAAATCTGACAAAAGGTGTTTTTGTAACATTTTTTATTATTTTATTTTATTTTATTTTTTTCACTTAACAGTTTATAACCTTGGTTGTTTATTTTTTTTATCCCCATCACCTAAAAGAAAGTTACACACACAATAAATAAGCACTCACAAACAAGTGTTTGATGAATAAATAATTCTAAACAACTCCAACTTTGTTGTTTTATAAAATATGCAAGGTACAATGATTTAAGCTCTCTCCATTTAAATGATGGCTGAGAAATTTTGGACTTACCACACTGTGTTTGACATCAGGTGCATTTTTAAAAGAACTGGTTATTTGAGGAAATAGTCCTGCATACATATAAAGAGGGAAAATGAGGATTAAACCCAATGTTAGGATAAAATCTCTTATACTCCTGATCATACCATACAAACAAATTGTACACACGTGCCTTATTTCCCTTTAGAATTTGACCAACAGAAAAGTAAGAGGTAAAACAAAACTGTGACGAAAAGTTAATTCATAGTAAATACTTTGGAGCTTTTGCGGGTATAGGTAATTTTTTTTTTCTAATGGTACACATTTCAACTTTATTTTAAAAAGAAAACCATACTGGTAACAGCTAGGAGACATTGAAATTATATAAGTCTATAATTTAAAAAATATTATTAAAATAACTCAGTTTTACATGTCCTTTGGCTTTCTCAATGAGATTTTTCTGAAGATTCAAGTAGCAGATGTGTTTCAGTCTTTGTTAATTTTCTTGAGTTTTAATTCAGCTAAAAATAATTAGCTATGTCCCCTTTCTCAATCTAAAAATAGTTAACCTTTCAAACGCTGCTCTTTTTATTTTTAAAGATTTTAGTTTTTTAGAGCAGTTTTAGGTTCACAGCAACACTGAGAAAAAGATACACAGAGTTTCTAAATACTCCTGCCCCCACACAGGCATAGCCTCCCATCATCAACATTCCCCCACCCCAGTGGGACATTTGTTAAAATGCTGGACCCTACACTGACACATCACAATCACCTTTCCCATTACAGTTTACTTGTGGTGTTATACAATCTATACGTCTGGACAAATGTATAATGACATTTGTCCATCATTAGAGTATCATACAGAATATTTTCACTGCCCTAAAAATCCTTTGTGCTCTGCCTATTCATCCCTCTTCCTTCCCAGCCCCTGGCAACCTCTGATCTTTTTACTATACGCATGCTTTTGCCTTTTCCAGAATGTCAGGTAGTTGGAATCATATAGTATGTAGCCTTTCAGATTGGCTTTTTTCACTTAGTAATATGCACATCAGATTCCTCCATGTCTTCCACAGCTTGATAGCTCTTTCTTTTTAGTGCTGAATAAATCTTGCATTGTCTGGATGTACCACAGTTCATTTATCTATTCACCTATTAAAGAAGGTTTCTCTCTTTCTCTCCCACCCCCATGTGTGTGTGTGTGTGTGTGTGTGTGTGTGTGTGTGTGTGTATTTTTTAATTAAAAAAAAATTTTTTTTTTTAAGGAGGCTCCATGCCCAGTGCAAAGCCCAGTGTGGGGCTTGAACTCATGACCCTGAGATCAAGACTTCAGCTGATTTCATGATTGGATGTTTAATCAACTGAGCCACCCAGGTGCCCAGTTATTAGCCGTATTTATATCTTTCTTGGTGAGGTGGTTGTTAAAGTCTTTGGCTCATTTTTTAGTCAGTTTTTTGTTTCTTCCTTTTGAGTTTTAAGACTTCTCTGTATATTTAGAATAACGGTTCCTTCCAAAAGTGTCTTTTGCAAATATTTTCTCCCTATCGTGGCTTCTCATTCTCTTGACATTGTCTTGTGCAGAGCAGAAGTTTTTAATTTTAATCAAGTCCAGCCTATCTATTATTTCTTTCATGGATCATGCCTTTGGTGTTGTATCTAAAAAGTCATTACCATAACCAAGGTCATCTAGGTTTTTCCTATATTATATTCTAGAGTTTTATACTTTTGCATTTACATTTAGGTCCGTGATCCATTTTGAGTTAATTTTTGTGAAGGTGTAAGGAACATGTCTAGATTTTTTTTTTCCTTTTGGCATGTAGTGTTTGTTGTTGTTGTTTTTTTTTTTTCATTTGGCAGTTGTTCCAACAAAATTTTTTGAAAAAGCCCTTTTCTTTATTGCACTGCCTTTGTTCCTCTGTCAAAGATACATTGCCTATATTTATGTGGTTCTATTTCCGGGCCCTCTATTCTGTTCCGTTAATCTGTATGTCTATTCTTTTGCCAATACCACATTGTCTTAATTACTGTAGCTTTATTGTAAGTATTGAAATTCGGTAATGTCAGTCCTCTAACATTGTTCTTGTTCTCCAGTATCGTATTGGCCATTCTGTCTTTGCCTTCCCACACTAATTTTAGAATCACTTTGTTGATATCCACAAAATAATTTTGTGGGGATTAAGTAATTGCACTGAATTTAATTTTAAATTTCACTTGTCCATTGCTGTTATATAGGAAAGCAATCAACTTTTGTTTTTTTAAAGATTTTATTTATTTATTTATTTATTTATTTGTCAGAAAGAGAGGGGGAGAAAGTACACAAGCAGGCAGAGAGGCAGGCAGAGGCGGAGAGAGAGGCAGGATTCCTGCCAAGCAAGGAGCCAATGCGGGACTCGATCCCAGGACACCGGGATCATGACCTGGAGCCGAAGGCAACGGCTTAACCCACTGAGCCACCCAGGCCTCCCAGCAATCAACTTTTGTATATTAACCTTGTATCTTGCAACCTTACTATAACCATTTATTATTTCCAAGAGAGGGTTTTTTTAAAATCATTTTTAAAAATTTTCTTCATAGACAGTATGTCATATGTGAACAAAGACAGTTTTATTTCTTCCTTTCCAATCTCTATAATTTTCATTTTCTTTTCTTGTCTTACTGCATTAGCTAGTACTTTCAGTATGATTTTGAAAGAAGTGGTGAGAGGAGAACACTATCTGATCTCGGTGGGAAAGCTTTATGTTTCTATTAACTATGATGTTACCTATAGTTTTTTTGTAGATTTTCTTCATAAGTTGAAGAAGTTCTCTATTCTTGTTCACTGAGACTTTTTTTGTTTTAATCATGAATGGGTGTTGGATTTTGTGAAATGCTTTTTCTGCATATATTGATATGATCATGTGATTTTTCTTTTTTAGTCTCTTGATATGATGGATTACATCAATTGACTTCTAAATGTTGAACCAACCTTGCATGCCTGGGATAATCCCACTTGGTCATGGTATAGAATTCTTTGTATACATTGTTGGATTTATTTGATAATATTTTGTTGAAGAGTTTTGCATCTATATTCATGAGATATTTGTCTGTAGTTTTCTTTTTTTGCAGTCTTTGCCTTGCTTTGGCATTACAGTAATCCTGGCTTCACTATATTAGTTAAGAATTATTTCCTCACCTTCAGTCCTCTGAAAGAGATTGTGAAGAATTGGTATAATTTCTCCCCTAAATGTTAGGTAAAATTCACCAGTGAACCCATTTAGGCCTAGTGCCATCTGCTTGGAAAGGTTGTTAATTACTGATTTAGTTTCTTTAATAGATATAAGCCTATCCAGACTATTATTTCTTGTGTGAGTTTTGGCAGCTTGTGTCTTCAAGGAAGACATCATTTTGGTTATCAAATTTGGGGGCATAAAGTTATATATAATATTTCTTTATTATTCTTTTAATGTCCATGGGGTCTGTAGCAATGTTTTCTCTTTCACTTCTGATATTAGTAATTAATGTATTTTCCCCCCTTAGTTAGAAATTCTTCATCTTTTCAAATAATCAGCTTCTGGTTTCCTTAATTTTCTCTGTTGACTTCCTGTTTTCAAGTGTATTGATTTCTGCTCTAATTCGTATGATTTCTTCTCCTTATTTTCGATTTAATTTGCTCTTCTTATTTGAGTTTTCTAACATAGAAATTAGGTTGATTTTAGATTTTTCTTCTTTGCTAATATATGCAATCAATGCTATAAATTTCCCTCTAAGCACTGCTTTTCTTACATTACACAAATTGGTAAGTTGTGTTTTCATTTTTACTTAGTTCAAAATATTTCTTTAGCTTTTCCAGATTTCTTCTTGACTCATGTTACTTAGAAATCTGTTGTTTACTTATTTGGGGATTTTCCACTTATCCTTCTGTTATTGATTTCTAATTTAATTCCACTGTGATCTGAGAGCAAATATTGTATGATTGCTATTCTCTTAAATTTTAAGGTGTGTTTTATTTCCCAGAATGTAGTCTAACTTGGTCCATATTCCATGTGACCTTTAAAAGAATGTGTGTTCTACTGTTGTTGGATGAAGTCATCTAAGAGATGGTGATTATATCTAATTGATTGAAATGTTGTTGAGTTCAACTATGTCCTTACTACTGGATCTGTCCATTTCTGATAGAGATGTGCTGACATCTTCAACCATGACAGTGGATTCATCTGTTTCTCCTTACAATTCCATGCTTTTGCCTCACACAGTTGGACACTGTGTTGTTAAGCACATGCACATCAAAGATGATTTTATCTTCTTGGAGGATTGACACCTTTATAATTATTATTATTTAGTACCCTTTTTTATCCCTGATAAGTTCCCTCTTTTGAAGTTTGAAATTAATATCTCTATTATATAATAATATATCATAAACTATCATATATATATCTAAATTAATATATCTATTCTTGCCTCATTTTTCTTAGTATTAACAAAGCATATTTTTCTCCATTCATTTATTTTAATCTATATGTGTCTTTATATTTAAAGTTGGTTTCTTGTAAACAACATATAATTGGGCCTTATTTTTTGACCAACTGACAATCTCTGTCTACTGATTAGTGTGAACTGATGTTCACAGTGATTTTGATATAACAGAATTAGCATCTGCTATATTTGTTACTGTTTTCTATTTGTTGCCCTTGTTCCTTTTTTTTTTCCTATTTTTGTCTTTCACTCTTTTTCAGGCTTTTGTGGTTTTAACTGAGCATTTTATATGATTCCTTTTTCTCTCCTTTCTTAACATTTTAATTACACTTCTTTTTTTAACTTTTTTAATGGTTGCCCTTGAGTTTGCAGTATACATTTACAACTAATCCAAATGTACTTTCAAATAACATTATACCACTTCATGACTGGTACAAGTAGCTTATAATAATAAAATATTCCTAATTCCCCTCTCCCATCTCTTGTAGCATTGCTGTCATTCATTTCTCTTATATTTAAGCATAAATAAGTGCATATACAGTTGACCCTTTAACAGCTTGGTTTTGGATTTCAAAGGCCCACTTATACATGAATTTTTTATAGTACAGTATTATAAGTGTATTTTCTCTTCTTTATGATTTTCTTAATAACATTTTCTTTTTTCTAGCTTATTTTATTGGAAGAATAGTATATAATACCTATAACATACAAAATATGTGTTAATTAGCTATTTATGTTATCAATGGCTTCCAGTCAACAGCAGACTGTTAGTAGGTAAGTTTTGGGGGATCAAAGTTATATGTGGATTTTCTACTGTGCAGGAGGGTCAATACCCCAACCCTTACATTGAAGTAAGACACATACATGCGTAAGACACATACATAAGCCTGCATGGTTGAATACATTGTTACTATTATAATTTTGAACAAACTATTACCTGTTAGATTAAGAATGAGAAAAATAAAAGTTTTTACTTTACCTTTACCTATACCTCCTTCAGTGCTTTTCCTTTCTTTTTATAGATCTGAGTTTCTGAACTATTATCTTCCTCCTCTTTATAGAACTTTTAACATTTCTTGCAAGGCAGATCTGCTGGCAACAAATTCCCTTTTTGTTTGTCTGAGAAAGTATTTATTTCTCCTTCATTTGTGAAATATAATTTCACAAGATACAGAATTCTAGGTTGGTGGGTTTTGTTTTCTCACAACACCTTAAGTATTTCATGCTCTTCTCTTCTTGCTTCTGTAGTTTCTAAGGAGAGTTGGATACAATTCTTATTTCTCTATAGGTAAGATGTTTTCCCCCTCTGGCTTCTTCCAGGAGTTTTTTATCTTTTATGTTCTGTTGTTTGAAAATGATATGCCTAGATGTAAGTATCTTGCTTGTTTTACATTTACCCTGCTCAGTGTTCCCAGAGATTCCTGGATCTGTGGTTTGGTGTCTGACATTGATTTGTGGAAATGGAAATTCTTAGTTGTTCAATATTTCTTCTATTCCATTCCTTCTTCTCCTTCCAGTATTCCCATTATACATATGTTACACCTTTTGTAGTTGTTCCAGTCCTTGGGCATTCTGTTCTGTTCTGTTCTTTTTTTTTTTTTTTTCAATCTTTGTTTTCGATGTTTGTTTTCAATCTTTGTTTTAGATGTTTCTACTGAGATAATCTTTTTTTTTTTTATGCTATTTTTATTTATTTATTTTTTAAACATATAATATCTTTTTATCCCCAGGGGTACAGGTCTGTGAATCGCCAGGTTGACACACTTCACAGCACTCACCATAGCACATACCCTCCCCAATGTCCATAATCCCACCCCCCCAACCCCCCTCCCCCCATTAACCTTCAGTTTGTTTTGTGAGATTCAGAGTCACTTATGGTTTGTCTCCCTCCCAATCCCATCTTGTTTCATTTATTCTTCTCCTACCCCCTTAACCCCCCATGTTGCATCTCCTCTCCCTCATATCAGGGAGATCATATGATAGTTGTCTTTCTCCGACTGACTTATTTCGCTAAGCATGATACCCTCTAGTTCCATCCACGTCGTCGCAAATGGCAAGATTTCATTTCTTTTGATGGCTGCATAGTATTCCATTGTGTATATATACCACATCTTCTTTATCCATTCGTCTGTTGATGGACATCTAGGTTCTTTCCATAGTTTGGCTATTGTAGACATTGCTGCTATAAACATTCGGGTGCACGTGCCCCTTCGGATCACTACGTTTGTATCTTTAGGGTAAATACCCAGCAGTGCAATTGCTGGGTCATAGGGTAGTTCTATTTTCAACATTTTGAGGAACCTCCATGCTGTTTTTCAGAGTGGTCGCACCAGCTTGCATTCCCACCAACAGTGTAGGAGGCTTCCCCTTTCTCCGCATCCTCGCCAGCATCTGTCATTTCCTGACTTGTTAATTTCAGCCATTCTGACTGGTGTGAGGTGGTATCTCATTGTGGTTTTGATTTGTATTTCCCTGATGCCGAGTGATGTGGAGCACTTTTTCATGTGTCTGTTCGCCATCTGGATGTCTTCTTTGCAGAAATGTCTGTTCATGTCCTCTGCCCATTTCTTGATTGGATTATTTGTTCTTTGGGTGTTGAGTTTGCTAAGTTCTTTATAGATTTTGGACACTAGCCCTTTATCTGATATGTCATTTGCAAATATCTTCTCCCATTCTGTCAGTTGTCTTTTGGTTTTGTTAACTGTTTCCTTTGCTGTGCAAAAGCTTTTGATCTTGATAAAATCCCAATAGTTCATTTTTGCCCTTGCTTCCCTTGCCTTTGGCGATGTTCCTAGGAAGATGTTGCTGCGGCTGAGGTCGAAGAGGTTGCTGCCTGTGTTCTCCTCAAGGATTTTGATGGATTCCTTTCTCACATTGAGATCCTTCATCCATTTTGAGTCTATTTTCGTGTGTGGTGTAAGGAAATGATCCAATTTCATTTTTCTGCATGTGGCTGTCCAATTTTCCCAACACCATTTGTTGAAGAGGCTGTCTTTTTTCCATTGGATATTCTTTCCTGCTTTGTCGAAGATTAGTTGACCATAGACTTGAGGGTCTATTTCTGGGCTCTCTATTCTGTTCCATTGATCTATGTGTCTGTTTTTGTGCCAGTACCATGCTGTCTTGATGATGACAGCTTTGTAATAGAGCTTGAAGTCCGGAATTGTGATGCCACCAACTTTGGCTTTCTTTTTCAATATTGCTTTGGCTATTCGAGGTCTTTTCTGGTTCCATATAAATTTTAGGATTATTTGTTCCATTTCTTTGAAAAAAATGGATGGTACTTTGATAGGAATTGCATTAAATGTGTAGATTACTTTAGGTAGCATAGACATTTTCACAATATTTATTCTTCCAATCCAGGAGCATGGAACATTTTTCCATTTCTTTGTGTCTTCCTCAATTTCTTTCATGAGTACTTTATAGTTTTCTGTGTATAGATTCTTAGTCTCTTTGGTTAGGTTTATTCCTAGGTATCTTATAGTTTTGGGTGCAATTGTAAATGGGATGGACTCCTTAATTTCTCTTTCTTCTGTCTTGTTGTTGGTGTAGAGAAATGCAACTGATTTCTGTGCATTGATTTTATATCCTGACACTTTACTGAATTCCTGTACAAGTTCTAGCAGTTTTGGAGTGGAGTCTTTTGGGTTTTCCACATATAGTATCATATCATCTGCGAAGAGTGATAGTTTGACTTCTTCTTTGCTGATTTGGATGCCTTTAATTTCCTTTTGTTGTCTGATTGCTGAGGCTAGGACTTCTAGTACTATGTTGAATAGCAGTGGTGATAACGGACATCCCTGCCGTGTTCCTGACCTTAGAGGGAAAGCTTTCAGTTTTTCTCCATTGAGAATGATATTTGCGGTGGGTTTTTCATAGATGGCTTTGATAATATTGAGGTATGTGCCCTCTATCCCTACACTTTGAAGAGTTTTGATCAGGAAGGGATGCTGTACTTTGTCAAATGCTTTTTCAGCATCTATGGAGAGTATCATATGGTTCTTGTTCTTTCTTTTATTAATGTGTTGTATCACATTGATTGATTTGCGGATGTTGAACCAACCTTGCAGCCCTGGAATAAATCCCACTTGGTCGTGGTGAATAATCCTTTTAATGTACTGTTGAATCCTATTGGCTAGTATTTTGGCGAGAATTTTTGCATCTGTGTTCATCAAGGATATTGGTCTGTAGTTCTCTTTTTTGATGGGATCCTTGTCTGGTTTTGGGATCAAGGTGATGCTGGCCTCATCAAATGAGTTTGGAAGTTTTCCTTCCATTTCTATTTTTTGGAACAGTTTCAGGAGAATAGGAATTAGTTCTTCTTTAAATGTTTGGTAGAATTCCCCTGGGAAGCCGTCTGGCCCTGGGCTTTTGTTTGTTTGGAGATTTTTGATGACTGTTTCAATCTCCTTACTGGTTATGGGTCTGTTCAGGCTTTCTATTTCTTCCTGGTTCAGTTGTGGTAGTTTATATGTCTCTAGGAATGCATCCATTTCTTCCAGATTGTCAAATTTGTTGGCGTAGAGTTGCTCATAGTATGTTCTTATAATTGTCTGTATTTCTTTGGTGTTCGTTGTGATCTCTCCTCTTTCATTCATGATTTTATTTATTTGGGTCCTTTCTCTTTTCTTTTTGATAAGTCTGGCCAGGGGTTTATCGATCTTATTAATTCTTTCAAAGAACCAGCTCCTAGTTTCGTTGATTTGTTCTATTGTTTTTTTGGTTTCTATTTCATTGATTTCTGCTCTGATCTTTATGATTTCTCTTCTCCTGCTGGGTTTAGGGTTTCTTTCTTGTTCTTTCTCCAGCTCCTTTAGGTGTAGGGTTAGGTTGTGTACCTGAGACCTTTCTTGTTTCTTGAGAAAGGCTTGTACCGCTATATATTTTCCTCTCAGGACTGCCTTTGTTGTGTCCCACAGATTTTGAACCGTTTTGTTTTCATTATCATTTGTTTCCATGAATTTTTTCAACTCTTCTTTAATTTCCTGGTTGACCCATTCATTCTTTAGAAGGATGCTGTTTAGTCTCCATGTATTTGGGTTCTTTCCAAATTTCCTCTTGTGATTGAGTTCTAGCTTCAGAGCATTGTGGTCTGAAAATATGCAGGGAATGAACCCAATCTTTTGATAATGGTTGAGACCTGATTTAGGACCGAGAATATGATCTATTCTGGAGAATGTTCCATGTGCACTAGAGAAGAATGTGTATTCTGTTGCTTTGGGATGAAATGTTCTGAATATATCTGTGATGTCCATCTGGTCCAGTGTGTCATTTAAGGCCTTGATTTCCTTGTTGATCTTTTGCTTGGATGATCTGTCCATTTCAGTGAGGGGAGTGTTAAAGTCCCCTATGATTATTGTATTATTGTCGATGTGTTTCTTTGATTTTGTTATTAATTGGTTTATATAGTTGGCTGCTCCCATGTTAGGGGCATAGATATTTAAAATTGTTAGATCTTCTTGTTGGACAGTTCCTTTGAGTATGATATAGTGTCCTTCCTCATCTCTTATTATAGTCTTTGGCTTAAAATCTAATTGATCTGATATAAGGATTGCCACTCCTGCTTTCTTCTGATGTCCATTAGCATGGTAAATTCTTTTCCACCCCCTCACTTTAAATCTGGAGGTGTCTTCAGGTTTAAGATGAGTTTCTTGTAGGCAACATATAGATGGGTTTTGTTTTTTTATCCATTCTGATACCCTGTGTCTTTTGATTGGGGCATTTAGCCCATTAACATTCAGGGTAAGTATTGACAGATATGAATTTAGTGCCATTGTATTGCCTGTAAGGTGACTGTTATTGTATATTGTCTCTGTTCCTTTCTGCTCTACTACTTTTAGGGTCTCTCTTTGCTTAGAGGACCCCTTTCAATATTTCCTGTAGAGCTGGTTTGGTTTTTGCAAATTCTTTCAGTTTTTGTTTGTCCTGGAAGCTTTTAATCTCTCCTTCTATTTTCAATGATAGCCTAGCTGGATATAGTATTCTTGGCTGCATGTTTTTCTCATTTAGTACTCTGAATATATCATGCCAGCTCTTTCTGGCCTGCCAGGTCTCTGTGGATAAGTCTGCTGCCAATCTAATATTTTTACCATTGTACGTTACAGACTTCTTTTCCCGGGCTGCTTTCAGGATCTTCTCTTTGTCACTAAGACTTGTAAATTTTACTATTAGGTGACGGGGTGTGGACCTATTCTTATTGATTTTGAGGGGGGTTCTCTGAACCTCCTGGATTTTGATGCTTGTTCCCTTTGCCATATTGGGGAAATTCTCTCCAATAATTCTCTCCAATATACCTTCTGCTCCCCTCTCTGTTTCCTCTTCTTCTGGAATCCCAATTATTCTAATGTTGTTTCGTCTTATGGTGTCACTTATCTCTCGAATTCTCCCCTCGTGGTCCAGTAGCTGTTTGTCCCTCTTTTGCTCAGCTTCTTTATTCTCTGTCATTTGGTCTTCTATATCGCTAATTCTTTCTTCTGCCTCATTTATCCTAGCAGTGAGAGCCTCCATTTTTGATTGCACCTCATTAATAGCTTTTTTGATTTCAACTTGGTTAGATTTTAGTTCTTTTATTTCTCCAGAAAGGGCTTTTATATCTCCCGAGAGGGTTTCTCTAATATCTTCCATGCCTTTTTCGAGCCCGGCTAGAACCTTGAGAATTGTCATTCTGAACTCTAGATCTGACATATTACCAATGTCTGTATTGATTAGGTCCCTAGCTTTTGGTACTGCCTCTTGTTCTTTTTTTTGTGGTGAATTTTTCCGCCTTGTCATTTTGTCCAGATAAGAGTAGATAAAGGAGCAAGTAAAATACTAAAAGGGTGGCAACAACCCCAGGAAAATATGCTTTAGCCAAATCAGAAGAGATCCCAAATCGTGAGGGG